>NC_086455.1:169841132-170187684 GCF_028390025.1 Pseudophryne corroboree | reverse complement strand
CCCAAGAGGGAGAATAGTTGTCGGTATGCCAGATGTCAGGATTCCAGCGCCGGTATACTGAATACCACCCGTGAAAGGGGTATCAAGCAGTGGTTTCCAACATCAACCCTCAAGTACCCCCAACAGGTCATGTGTTGAGTATTTCTATCTGTGGAAGCAGGTGGGTTATTCACTAACCCACCATAATAGATCACCTCACCTGTGCAAGATTACAGACATCCAGAATAGTTCTAGATTATTTTATGTTTTGTTTTGTTTATTAAATATGCAAAAAAATAAATATATAATAAAAGTGCTTGAATGAAATGCAGAACGACACAAGACCTAAATGACACAACAACAACAAACAAAACAACGATAAAAGCACAATGCTACCTATAGATTTGCAAACACTAAATGGAATACACAATATGGAAGACATTGTTGGATTGTAGTTACAACATTATCAGCAACCTTAATAATGTAACAAAACAAATGAATTCGCTACATTTTCAGAATGTCATGTGATAGTGTCAGCTGAACCTATAAACACTTTATAGCACATTACTGTTAAAATACAACAATTATATTTCATTAAACTCAATAAAATGATGCCGTGCTGCTGTACGCACCATCTATAACGTCAGCAAATGAATAATATACTATACACACACACACACACACACACCATATAGATAAACCGCAAATGAACATATACTATGAAAGTCCTCTCTCCCCAACTCATATAGACTACAGGAGCATCAATATCTCAGCAGGAGAACATCCCCATAGTGGTACATATACTATACTAGAGAAAGTATGTTACACTTCCAGGGTCATGTAGGTGGCACTCCAACCTTCCAAAAGGGACACAATTACCGTTTATCTCAATAATCAGTTAAAACAGCACATTTAATCAAATAGAAAGAGACCCCCATCTGTAATAACATATCAGCAAGTGTTACAAGCTATAACACACCTAGCCGGGGGAGCACAGGTGGGGTATAGGAGGGCCGTCTGTTCCCATCACTGCACCCTACAGAAAGCAAACAGAATGTCTTCACATATCACTTCCACCCAGACCCTGTTCTTCCCCCACTCCATAAACACATCCTTTATAACATTCTATTGCAATTTACTAAGATTTACTGAGATCAACGTTATTTTCTAAGGCGACACAAAACTGTGCAGAGCTGGACAGGGCCGTCTTTTCATATGGGCTCAATGGGCACTTGCCCAAGGGTCCCAGGAGTGTTAGGGCCCTAGGCTGATAGCTGAGGGTCCCCTCTTTCCAGGGGTACCAGATTTTTGAAAAAAATAGGCCCCGGGGAACTGGAGATATCCGAATTCAAAGCAGTGGTCCCCATCCCAGCCTGTTAATTGCTCTTCCCAGCCAGATATCTCTGGTTCTGTTGGACTTAGAGTTTTTCTGAGGGTATACTCCTAAAGCTGGGACTCTCTCCGTTCGGTGGACACTGGCAGCTTGTCTCTACTATGCCCAGAACCAGCGATATCAGCCTTCCAGCAGCAGCACCCTGCTCCAGCTCCACACGCCTGGTATGCAGTTTTATGTTTTCATAGGTGGATTGCTCTGGCTCCTGACCTCTGATCCCCAAGTCCCCAGCGCCTCCTGAAAGGCGTCCCCAGCGCCTCCTGAAAGGCGTCCCCAGCGCCTCCTGAAAGGCGTCCCCAGCGCCTCCTGAAAGGCGTCCCCAGCGCCTCCTGAAAGGCGTCCCCAGCGCCTCCTGAAAGGCGTCCCCAGCGCCTCCTGACAGGTGGGACTCTCTAGTTTTTTATACAATTCGAAGCTAAGAAATCTATTTCCAGGAACTGGAGATATCTGCAGTCAGGGAAGCTGCCCTCCCACTGGAAAATGATGAATATTAAGCCCACTCCACTATCCACCCCTCTCCTACGTATTACACACCCCCTACCACCCTGGAAGTCATGTACCGGGGCCCCATCATTCAGCCCAATGCTACCTTCTACAGTTTAGTGTTCTCTCTCCCGCCACATCTCCCACCATCTGTGCAGTAAAGGAATAATTAGCAGAAATTACTGCTCCAGGTCCTACATGCTGAGCGGAAGATAGAACACCCCCTACCGCCCGCGTGACATCAAAGCTGACGCTGATAGCACACCCCACCCCTACCGCTGGAGGATGGGTAGGGGGCCCAGTGCATTACTTTGCCTAAGGGCCTACACTGCTCTTAAGACGGCCATGGAGATGGACACTCTGGGCCTAATTCAGAGTTGATCGCAGCAGAAAATTTCTTAGCAGTAAGGCAAAACCATATGAACTGCAGGTGGGGCACATGTAACATGTGCAGAGAGAGTTAGATTTGGGTGGGGTGTGTTCAAACTGAAATCTAAATTGCAGTGTAAAAATAAAGCAGCCAGCATTTACCCTGCACAGAAACAATGTAACCCACCCAAATCTAACTCTCTCTGCACATGTTACATCTGCCCCACCTGCAGTGCACATGGTTTTGCCCAACTGCTAACAAATTTGCTGCTGCGATCAGCTCTAAATTACCCCCTATGTACTGACATTATAGAATAAAGCAATAGGTTTTATTACTAATCTATGATTTGTCACCATGGACATAAACCTATAATAATGTACAACTGCCTGCAAATGAAATAACAAGAAAAATAAGATTTTACTTACCGATAAATCTATTTCTCGTAGTCCGTAGTGGATGCTGGGGACTCCGTCAGGACCATGGGGATTAGCGGCTCCGCAGGAGACAGGGCACAAAAATAAAGCTTTAGGATCAGGTGGTGTGCACTGGCTCCTCCCCCTATGACCCTCCTCCAAGCCTCAGTTAGGATACTGTGCCCGGACGAGCGTACACAATAAGGAAGGATTTTGAATCCCGGGTAAGACTCATACCAGCCACACCAATCACACCGTACAACTTGTGATCTGAACCCAGTTAACAGTATGACAAACGTAGGAGCCTCTGAACAGACGGCTCACAACAATAACAACCCGATTTTTTTGTAACAATAACTATGTACAAGTATTGCAGACAATCCGCACTTGGGATGGGCGCCCAGCATCCACTACGGACTACGAGAAATAGATTTATCGGTAAGTAAAATCTTATTTTCTCTGACGTCCTAGTGGATGCTGGGGACTCCGTCAGGACCATGGGGATTATACCAAAGCTCCCAAACGGGCGGGAGAGTGCGGATGACTCTGCAGCACCGAATGAGAGAACTCCAGGTCCTCTTTAGCCAGGGTATCAAATTTGTAGAATTTTACAAACGTGTTCTCCCCCGACCACGTAGCTGCTCGGCAGAGTTGTAATGCCGAGACCCCTCGGGCAGCCGCCCAGGATGAGCCCACCTTCCTTGTGGAATGGGCCTTGACAGATTTAGGCTGTGGCAGGCCTGCCACAGAATGTGCAAGTTGAATTGTGCTACAAATCCAACGAGCAATCGTCTGCTTAGAAGCAGGAGCACCCAGCTTGTTGGGTGCATACAGTATAAACAGCGAGTCAGATTTTCTGACTCCAGCCGTCCTTGAAATATATATTTTCAATGCCCTGACAACGTCCAGCAACTTGGAATCCTCCAAATCGCTAGTAGCCGCAGGCACCACAATAGGCTGGTTCAGGTGAAACGCTGACACCACCTTAGGCAAAAACTGAGGACGCGTCCGCAGTTCTGCCCTGTCCGAATGGAAAATCAGATATGGGCTTTTATACGATAAAGCCGCCAATTCTGACACTCTCCTGGCTGAAGCCAGGGCCAGTAGCATGGTTACTTTCCATGTAAGATATTTCAAATCCACCGATTTGAGTGGCTCACACCAATGGGATTTGAGAAAATCCAAAACTACATTAAGGTCCCACGGAGCCACTGGGGGCACAACCGGGGGCTGTATATGTAGTACTCCTTTTACAAAAGTCTGGACTTCAGGAACTGAAGCCAATTCTTTCTGGAAGAAAATCGACAGGGCCGAAATTTGAACCTTAATGGACCCCAATTTGAGGCCCATAGACAATCATGTTTGCAGGAAATGTAGGAATCGACCCAATTGAAATTCCTCCGTGGGGGCCTTCCTGGCCTCACACCACGCAACATATTTTCTCCAAATGCGGTGATAATGTTGTGCAGTCACCTCCTTCCTGGCTTTTACCAGTGTAGGAATGACCTCTTCCGGAATGCCTTTTTCCCTTAGAATTCGGCGTTCAACCGCCATGCCGTCAAACGCAGCCGCAGTAAGTCTTGGAATAGACACGGTCACTGCTGAAGCAGGTCCCGTCTTAGAGGTAGAGGCCACGGATCTTCCGTGAGCATCTCCTGAAGTTCCGGGTACCAAGTTCTTCTTGGCCAATCCGGAGCCACGAGTATCGTTCTTACTCCCCTTTGCCGTATAATTCTCAGTACTTTTGGTATGAGAGGCAGAGGAGGAAACACATACACTGACTGGAAAACCCACGGTGTTACCAGAGCGTCCACAGCTATTGCCTGAGGGTCTCTTGACCTGGCGCAATACCTGTCCAGTTTTTTGTTGAGGCGAGACGCCATCATATCCACCTTTGGTTTTTCCCAACGGTTCACAATCATGTGGAAGACTTCTGGATGAAGTCCCCACTCTCCCGGGTGTAGATCGTGTCTGCTGAGGAAGTCTGCTTCCCAGTTGTCCACTCCCGGAATGAACACTGCTGACAGTGCTATCACATGATCTTCCGCCCAGCGAAGAATCCTTGCAGCTTCTGCCATTGCTCTCCTGCTTCTTGTGCCGCCCTGTCTGTTTACGTGGGCGACTGCCGTGATGTTGTCCGACTGGATCAACACCGGCTGACCCTGAAGCAGGGGTTTTGCCAGGCTTAGAGCATTGTAAATCGCTCTTAGCTCCAGTATATTTATGTGAAGAGACATCTCCAGGCTTGACCATACTCCCTGGAAGTTTCTTCCCTGTGTGACCGCTCCCCAGCCTCTCAGACTGGCATCCGTGGTCACCAGGACCCAGTCCTGTATGCCGAATCTGCGGCCCTCTAACAGATGAGCACTCTGCAACCACCACAGAAGAGACACCCTTGTCCGTGGCGATAAGGTTATCCGCTGATGAATCTGCAGATGCGATCCGGACCATTTGTCCAGCAGATCCCACTGAAAAGTTCTTGCGTGAAATCTGCCGAATGGAATCGCTTCGTAAGAAGCCACCATTTTTCCCAGGACCCTTGTGCAATGATGCACGGACACTTTTCCTGGTTTTAGGAGGTTCCTGACTAGCTCGGATAACTCCCTGGCTTTCTTCTCTGGGAGAAACACCTTTTTCTGGACTGTGTCCAGAATCATCCCTAGGAACAGCAGACGTGTCGTCGGAAACAGCTGCGGTTTTGGAATATTTAGAATCCACCCGTGCTGTCGTAGAACTACTTGAGATAGTGCTACTCCGACCTCCAACTGTTCTCTGGACCTTGCCCTTATCAGGAGATCGTCCATTTTCTTTGAAGAAGAATCATCATTTCGGCCATTACCTTGGTAAGGACCCGGGGTGCCGTGGACAATCCAACCGGCAGCGTCTGAAACCGAGTGACAGTTCTGTACCACGAACCTGAGGTACCCTTGGTGAGAAGGGCAAATTGGGACATGGAGGTAAGCATCTGTCCCGGGACACCATATAGTCCCCTTTTTCCTGGTTCGCTATCACTGCTCTGAGTGACTCCATCTTGATTTGAACCTTTTTATGTAAGTGTTCAAATATTTCAGATTTAGAATAGGTCTCACCGAGCCGTCTGGCTTCAGTACCACAATATAGTGTGGAATAATACCCCTTTCCTTGTTGTAGGAGGGGTACTTTGATTATCACCTGCTGGGAATACAGCTTGTGAATTGTTTCCACTACTGCCTCCCTGTCGGAGGGAGACGTTGGTAAAGCAGACTTCAGGAACCTGCGAGGGGGAGACGTCTCGAACTTCCAATCTGTACCCCTGGGATACTACTTGTAGGATCCAGGGGTCCACTTGCGAGTGAGCCCACTGCGTGCTGAAACTCTTGAGACGACCCCCCACCGCACCTGAGTCCGCTTGTACGGCCCCAGCGTCATGCTGAGGACTTGGTAGAAGCGGTGGAGGGCTTCTGTTCCTGGGAATGGGCTGCCTGCTGCAGTCTTCTTCCCTTTCCTCTATCCCATGGCAGATATGACTGGCCTTTTGACCGCTTGCCCTTATGGGGACGAAAGGACTGAGGCT
Organism: Pseudophryne corroboree; assembly: GCF_028390025.1. NCBI lineage: Eukaryota > Metazoa > Chordata > Amphibia > Anura > Myobatrachidae > Pseudophryne > Pseudophryne corroboree. The sequence goes on along the minus strand of NC_086455.1, from coordinate 170,181,493 downwards.
GAAAAGACGTTGTCTTTTTCTCCTTTATACGGCAATACTTCCATGTGCCGTTTGGAATCTGCATCACCTGACCACTGTCGTGTCCATAAACAACTTCTGGCAGATATGGACATCGCACTTACTCTTGATGCCAGAGTGCAAATATCCCTCTGTGCATCTCGCATATATAGAAATGCATCCTTTAAATGCTCTATAGTCAATAAAATACTGTCCCTGTCAAGGGTATCAATATTTTCAGTCAGGGAATCCGACCAAGCCACCCCAGCGCTGCACATCCAGGCTGAGGCGATCGCTGGTCGCAGTATAACACCAGTATGTGTGTATATACTTTTTAGGATATTTTCCAGCCTCCTATCAGCTGGCTCCTTGAGGGCGGCCCTATCTGGAGACGGTACCGCCACTTGTTTTGATAAGCGTGTGAGCGCCTTATCTACCCTAAGGGGTGTTTCCCAACGCGCCCTAACTTCTGGCGGGAAAGGGTATACCGCCAATAATTTTCTATCGGGGGAAACCCACGCATCATCACACACTTCATTTAATTTATCTGATTCAGGAAAAACTACAGGTAGTTTTTTCACACTCCACAAAATACCCTTTTTTGTGGTACTTGTAGTATCAGAAATATGTAACACCTCCTTCATTGCCCTTAACAAGTAACGTGTGGCCCTAAAAGAAAAATACGTTTGTTTCTTCACCGTCGACACTGGAGTCTGTGTCTGTGTCGACCGACTGAGGTAAAAAGACGTTTTAATGCCCCTGACGGTGTTTGAGACGCCTGGACAGGTACTAATTGGTTTGCCGGCCATCTCATGTCGTCAACCGACCTTGCAGCGTGTTGACATTATCACGTAATTCCTTAAATAAGCCATCCATTCCGGTGTCGACTCCCTAGAGAGTGACATCACCATTACAGGCAATTGCTCCGCCTCCTCACCAACATCGTCCTCATACATGTCGACACACACGTACCGACACACAGCACACACACAGGGAATGCTCTGATAGAGGACAGGACCCCACTAGCCCTTTGGAGAGACAGAGGGAGAGTTTGCCAGCACACACCAAAACGCTATAATTATACAGGGACAACCTTTATATAATAAGATTTTACTTACCGATAAATCTATTTCTCGGAGTCCGTAGTGGATGCTGGGGTTCCTGAAAGGACCATGGGGAATAGCGGCTCCGCAGGAGACAGGGCACAAAAAGTAAAGCTTTTCCGATCAGGTGGTGTGCACTGGCTCCTCCCCCTATGACCCTCCTCCAGACTCCAGTTAGGTACTGTGCCCGGACGAGCGTACACAATAAGGGAGGATTTTGAATCCCGGGTAAGACTCATACCAGCCACACCAATCACACCGTACAACTTGTGATCTAAACCCAGTTAACAGTATGATAACAGCGGAGCCTCTGAAAGATGGCTTCCTTTAACAATAACCCGAATTAGTTAACAATAACTATGTACAACTTATGCAGATAATCCGCACTTGGGATGGGCGCCCAGCATCCACTACGGACTCCGAGAAATAGATTTATCGGTAAGTAAAATCTTATTTTCTCTATCGTCCTAGTGGATGCTGGGGTTCCTGAAAGGACCATGGGGATTATACCAAAGCTCCCAAACGGGCGGGAGAGTGCGGATGACTCTGCAGCACCGAATGAGAGAACTCCAGGTCCTCCTTAGCCAGAGTATCAAATTTGTAAAATTTTACAAACGTGTTCTCCCCTGACCACGTAGCTGCTCGGCAAAGTTGTAATGCCGAGACCCCTCGGGCAGCCGCCCAAGAGGAGCCCACCTTCCTTGTGGAGTGGGCCTTTACAGATTTAGGCTGTGGCAAGCCTGCCACAGAATGTGCAAGTTGGATTGTGCTACAGATCCAACGAGCAATCGTCTGCTTAGACGCAGGAGCACCCATCTTGTTGGGTGCATACAATATAAACAACGAGTCAGATTTTCTGACTCCAGCTGTCCTTGCAATATATATTTTTAATGCTCTGACAACGTCCAGTAACTTGGAGTCCTCCAAGTCACTTGTAGCCGCAGGCACTACAATAGGCTGGTTCAGATGAAATGCTGACACCACCTTAGGGAGAAAATGCGGACGAGTCCGCAGTTCTGCCCTGTCCGAATGGAAAATCAGATATGGGCTTTTGTAAGATAAAGCTGCCAATTCTGACACTCTCCTGGCAGAAGCCAGGGCTAGAAGCATGGTCACTTTCCATGTGAGATATTTCAAATCCACCTTTTTTAGTGGTTCAAACCAATGAGATTTTAGGAAGTCCAAAACCACATTTAGATCCCACGGTGCCACTGGAGGCACCACAGGAGGCTGAATATGCAGCACTCCCTTAACAAAGGTCTGGACTTCAGGGACTGAAGCCAATTCTTTTTGAAAGAAAATTGACAGGGCCGAAATTTGAACCTTAATAGATCCCAATTTGAGACCCATTGACAATCCTGATTGCAGGAAATGTAGGAATCGACCCAGTTGAAATTCCTCCGTCGGAGCACTCCGATCTTCGCACCACGCAACATATTTTCGCCAAATTCGGTGATAATGTTGCACGGTTACTTCCTTCCTTGCTTTAATCAAAGTAGGAATGACTTCTTCCGGCATGCCTCTTTCCTTTAGGATCCGGCGTTCAACCGCCATGCCGTCAAACGCAGCCGCGGTAAGTCTTGAAACAGACAGGGACCCTGCTGAAGCAAGTCCCTCCTTAGAGGTAGAGGCCACGGATCTTCCGTGATCATCTCTTGAAGTTCCGGGTACCAAGTCCTCCTTGGCCAATCCGGAACCACTAGTATCGTTCTTACGCCTCTTTGCCGTATAATTCTCAATACTTTTGGTATGAGAGGCAGAGGAGGAAACACATACACCGACTGGTACACCCAAGGCGTTACCAGCGCGTCCACAGCTATTGCCTGCGGATCTCTTGACCTGGCGCAATACCTGTCCAGTTTTTTGTTGAGGCGAGACGCCATCATGTCCACCATTGGTCTTTCCCAACGGGTTACCAGCATGTGGAAGACTTCTGGATGAAGTCCCCACTCTCCCGGGTGAAGATCGTGTCTGCTGAGGAAGTCTGCTTCCCAGTTGTCCACTCCCGGGATGAACACTGCTGACAGTGCTATCACATGATTCTCTGCCCAGCGAAGAATCCTTGCAGCTTCTGCCATTGCCCTCCTGCTTCTTGTGCCGCCCTGTCTGTTCACATGGGCGACTGCCGTGATGTTGTCCGACTGGATCAATACCGGTTTTCCCTGAAGCAGAGGTTCTGCCTGGTTTAGAGCATTGTATATTGCTCTTAGTTCCAGAATGTTTATGTGAAGAGACGTTTCCAGGCTCGTCCATACTCCCTGGAAGTTTCTTCCTTGTGTGACTGCTCCCCAGCCTCTCAGGCTGGCGTCCGTGGTCACCAGGATCCAATCCTGTATTCCGAATCTGCGGCCCTCCAATAGATGAGCACTCTGCAACCACCACAGAAGAGACACCCTTGTCCTTGGAGACAGGGTTATCCGTAGGTGCATCTGAAGATGCGACCCTGACCATTTGTCCAACAGATCCCTTTGGAAAATTCTTGCGTGGAATCTGCCGAATGGAATCGCTTCGTAAGAAGCCACCATTTTTCCCAGGACTCTTGTGCATTGATGTACAGACACCTTTCCTGGTTTTAGGAGGTTCCTGACAAGCTCGGATAACTCCTTGGCTTTTTCCTCCGGGAGAAAAACCTTTTTCTGAACCGTGTCCAGAATCATCCCTAGGAACAGCAGACGAGTTGTCGGCATTAACTGGGATTTTGGAATATTCAGAATCCACCCGTGCTGTTTTAGCACTTCTTGAGACAGTGCTAATCCCATCTCTAGCTGTTCTCTGGACCTCGCCCTTATTAGGAGATCGTCCAAGTATGGGATAATTAATACGCCTTTTCTTCGAAGAAGAATCATCATCTCGGCCATTACCTTTGTAAAGATCCGAGGTGCCGTGGACAATCCGAACGGCAGCGTCTGAAACTGATAGTGACAGTTTTGTACAACGAACCTGAGGTACCCCTGGTGTGAGGGGTAAATTGGAACGTGGAGATACGCATCCTTGATGTCCAAGGATACCATAAAGTCCCCCTCTTCCAGGTTCGCTATCACTGCTCTGAGTGACTCCATTTTGAACTTGAACTTCTTTATGTACAGGTTCAAGGACTTCAGATTTAGAATAGGCCTTACCGAGCCATCCGGCTTCGGTACCACAAAAAGAGTGGAATAATACCCCTTCCCTTGTTGCAGAAGAGGTACCTTGACTATCACCTGCTGAGAGTACAGCTTGTGAATGGCTTCCAACACCGTCTCCCTTTCGGAGGGGGACGTTGGTAAAGCAGACCTCAGGAAACGGCGAGGTGGATCTGTCTCTAATTCCAACCTGTATCCCTGAGATATTATCTGCAGGATCCAGGGATCTACTTGCGAGTGAGCCCACTGCGCGCTGTAATTTTTGAGACGACCGCCCACCGTCCCCGAGTCCGCTTGAGAAGCCCCAGCGTCATGCTGAGGCTTTTGTAGAAGCCGGGGAGGGCTTCTGATCCTGGGAAGGAGCTGCGTGTTGCTGTCTCTTCCCTCGACCTTTGCCTCGTGGCAAATATGAATAGCCCTTTGCTCTCTTATTTTTAAAGGAACGAAAGGGCTGCGGTTGAAAAGTCGGTGCCTTTTTCTGTTGGGGAGTGACTTGAGGTAGAAAGGTGGATTTCCCGGCTGTAGCCGTGGCCACCAAATCTGATAGACCGACTCCAAATAACTCCTCCCCCTTATACGGCAAAACTTCCATATGCCGTTTTGAATCCGCATCGCCTGTCCACTGTCGCGTCCATAAAGCTCTTCTGGCCGAAATGGACATAGCACTTACCCGTGATGCCAGTGTGCATATATCCCTCTGTGCATCACGCATATAAAGAAATGCATCCTTTATTTGTTCTAACGACAGTAAAATATTGTCCCTGTCCAGGGTATCAATATTTTCAATCAGGGATTCTGACCAAACTACCCCCGCACTGCCCATCCAGGCAGTTGCTACAGCTGGTCGTAGTATAACACCTGCATGTGTGTATATACTTTTTTGGATATTTTCCATCCTCCTATCTGATGGATCTTTAAGTGCGGCCGTCTCAGGAGAGGGTAACGCCACTTGTTTAGATAAGCGTGTTAGCGCCTTGTCCACCCTAGGAGGTGTTTCCCAGCGCTCCCTAACCTCTGGCGGGAAAGGGTATAATGCCAATAATTTCTTTGAAATTATCAGCTTTTTATCAGGGGCAACCCACGCTTCATTACACACGTCATTTAGTTCTTCTGATTCAGGAAAAACTATAGGTAGTTTTTTCATACCCCACATAATACCCTGTTTAGTGGTACCTGTAGTATCAGCTAAATGTAACGCCTCCTTCATTGCCAAAATCATATAACGTGTGGCCCTACTGGAAAATACGGTTGATTCGTCACCGTCACCACTGGAGTCATCGCCTGTGTCTGGGTCTGTGTCGACCGACTGAGGCAAAGGGCGTTTCACAGCCCCTGACGGTGTTTGAGTCGCCTGGACAGGCACTAATTGATTGTCCGGCCGTCTCATGTCGTCAAACGACTGCTTTAGCGTGTTGACACTATCCCGTAGTTCCATAAATAAAGGCATCCATTCTGGTGTCGACCCCCTAGGAGGTGACATCCCCATATTTGGCAATTGCTCCGCCTCCACACCAATATCGTCCTCATACATGTCGACACACACGTACCGACACACAGCAGACACACAGGGAATGCTCCTAATGAAGACAGGACCCACTAGCCCTTTGGGGAGACAGAGGGAGAGTTTGCCAGCACACACCAAAAACGCTATATATATATCAGGGATAGCCTTATAATAAGTGCTCCCCTATAGCTGCTTTGTTATATAAAAATATCGCCATAAATTTGCCCCCCCTCTCTGTTTTACCCTGTTTCTGTAGTGCAGTGCAGGGGAGAGACCTGGGAGCCGTCCTGACCAGCGGAGCTGTGAGAGGAAATGGCGCCGTGTGCTGAGGAGATAGGCCCCGCCCCTTTTCCGGCGGGCTCGTCTCCCGCTATTTTGAGAAATCAGGCAGGGGTTAAATATCTCCATATAGCCTCTAGGGCTATATGTGAGGTATTTTTAGCCTTTATAGGTACTATTTTGCCTCCCAGGGCGCCCCCCTCCCAGCGCCCTGCACCCTCAGTGACTGCCGTGTGAAGTGTGCTGAGAGGAAAATGGCGCACAGCTGCAGTGCTGTGCGCTACCTTTAGAAGACTGCAGGAGTCTTCAGCCGCCGATTCTGGACCTCTTCTGTCTTCAGCATCTGCAAGGGGGCCGGCGGCGCGGCTCCGGTGACCATCCAGGCTGTACCTGTGATCGTCCCTCTGGAGCTTGATGTCCAGTAGCCAAGAAGCCAATCCATCCTGCACGCAGGTGAGTTGACTCCTTCTCCCCTCAGTCCCTCGCTGCAGTGATCCTGTTGCCAGCAGGAATCACTGTAACATAAAAAACCTAGCTAAACTTTCTCTAAGCAGCTCTTTAGGAGAGCCACCTAGATTGCACCCTTCTCGGCCGGGCACAAAAATCTAACTGGAGTCTGGAGGAGGGTCATAGGGGGAGGAGCCAGTGCACACCACCTGATCGGAAAAGCTTTACTTTTTGTGCCCTGTCTCCTGCGGAGCCGCTATTCCCCATGGTCCTTTCAGGAACCCCAGCATCCACTAGGACGATAGAGAAAAGTGTTTTTCCCTTATAGCATCTTAATATATATAATCATATCGCCAAATAAGTGCCCCCCCTCTCTGTTTTAACCCTGTTTCTGTAGTGCAGTGCAGGGGAGAGCCTGGGAGCCTTCCCACCAGCATTTCTGTGAGGGAAAATGGCGCTGTGTGCTGAGGAGAATAGGCCCCGCCCCCTTTTCGGCGGGCTTCTTCTCCCGTTTTTCTGAGACCTGGCAGGGGTTAAATACATCCATATAGCCCCAGGGGCTATATGTGATGTATCTTTTAGCCAGTATAGGTATTTCATTGCTGCCCAGGGCGCCCCCCACAGCGCCCTGCACCCTCAGTGACCACTGGTGTGAAGTGTGTGACAACAATGGCGCACAGCTGCAGTGCTGTGCGCTACCTCATGAAGACTGAAAAGTCTTCTGCCGCCGGTTTCTGGACCTCTTCACTTTTCGGCATCTGCAAGGGGGTCGGCGGCGCGGCTCCGGGACCGGACTCCATGGCTGGGCCTGTGTTCGATCCCTCTGGAGCTAATGGTGTCCAGTAGCCTAAGAAGCCAATCCATCCTGCACGCAGGTGAGTTCACTTCTTCTCCCCTAAGTCCCTCGTTGCAGTGAGCCTGTTGCCAGCAGGACTCACTGTAAAATAAAAAACCTAAAAACTTTTTCTAAGCAGCTCTTTAGGAGAGCCACCTAGATTGCACCCTGCTCGGACGGGCACAAAAACCTAACTGAGGCTTGGAGGAGGGTCATAGGGGGAGGAGCCAGTGCACACCACCTGATCCTAAAGCTTTATTTTTGTGCCCTGTCTCCTGCGGAGCCGCTAATCCCCATGGTCCTGACGGAGTCCCCAGCATCCACTAGGACGTCAGAGAAATGCTGATTACACCTGATGTAAACATAACTGGTCCTTAATATAAGCAAATACAGCTGTAAGGAATTATTATCTCACCCAGAGAAGTGTGTCCTTATGTAGTGGGCTTCCAGATGTATGCGGGATTGGGGGGAATTAAACATGTTAAAAATGCCCGATTTGCAGATCCCGACTGTTTTTGGTTGGGTTTCGGGAATCAGAATTTTTAAACATGTTTAATATTCCATATTCCCCAACGCAGCCGTTAGAGGATCAGGATAATACGCAATTTACCAGTAATGTATGGGGGCCTTTAAGAATGCAGCGGTGAGGACGAGATCATAAGAAGCCATTCATCCTAGAGGGGTACGTATAGTGTATTCTGAATCAAGGGGGCTTCCTCCACAAGCCATGGACTAACAGCCAGTCACTTCAGGTTGTAATAAGTTAGTAGCCTAGCCAGAGAGTGTGGGCATTTGGAGAGATCTCAATGGTGTGTGGGAATCCCATTGCAGAATGAGCAGTGTGCACCTGCCTAGGATGTTTTTCTATTACTAAAATTAAGCATATCTTGCGCCTCTTTTGAAGGTTGGTGAGAGGAATAACCCTTGAAGTAAATCCAGGTAGCTATTAAGGTCCAAGGCTCAGTACTGACAGATTATAGAAAACTGATGTACCTATGTACCCGGCACCTTCAGTGTTAGATACGTGCCTGTAAAATTGCGCAGTAGCCTGTGTTGACACCAAAACATCGACAGTCAACAAGCCTACATGGCAAAAATATGAATTTTATTGTGTCGATATTCTATACCTGTCAACATTATGGCGTCATTTTTTTTTGTTGGGAGACAATTTACCAGTATGTTTTTTGGATTGTGAGAGGAAACCGGAGCACATTCTGCAGGAAACAGGAGCACGGAGAGACTATACAAACTCCACACAAATAGGGCCATGGTGGGAATCACACCCAGGACCTCAGTGCTGGCAGGCAATAATGCTAACCACTACACCATGGGTACTGCCCTGTGCTGTTGAAGGTAATTTGTACTCCCATAAACTACTCCGTTCAGGAGAGGTTCCACAGCTTTCCCCCTGCAGCCTTGTTTACATACACAATTACTACACTTTTTGACAAAAATGTTCCATTCATTTACTTTCAACACAGATAATGTCACATTGATTGACGCGTCGTTGTGACCTAGTGACCCGTAAGCTGCACAACTGCACGGTGCAGCCCTGGAATTAACAACAGGTATTTTAAACTTGTTGTAAAACAATTATAGCAGGACAAGCATAGGGCAGGTAAATCATCACCTTGTCGTATTATAAACAAAAGCCGGTCTGGGGTTGATGTGGAAACTATCTATACCAGGGTTAGGTAACCTGCGAAACTCTAGCTGCTGTGGAACTACACCTCCCAGCATGCCATGCCACCGTTTTGCTGTTAGAACATACTGGGAGGGATAATAACCATGTTTGTTTCAACAACGGCAAATGCATTTCTGTGTTTTCAATGACATTTTCACATCGGGACTACTACAAGCGATAGAACTTTCCAGCGTCCAAACATATATCTGTGGTAAATAAATTAAACAGGGACAAGCGAAGAGAAAATATATATATTGCTTGATACGATTATTGATATGTTTGTGCCTTGTAAACGATTGCCGCTTTAAAAAAAACAAACAAAAAAAAACATCCCAGACCGGCCGGCAATCCCGCACCTCCGGCACACTCTGCCTCATGTGGGTTGATGTATCGAGCAGGGAAGAGAGAGAAGTGGACCAGTGAGGAAGTTGTCCATAGCAACCAATGATCATCTACTTATCATTTTATACAGTGTACATGATAAACGCTCCCTCAAAGCTGATTGGTCACAAACCCTGGCATATTGCCGGGTCGGTGACAGTGCTGGTGACGCGAGCCCTTCCATACAGTGTAAACGGGACACGGGTCGCATAGATCTGGCTACCGTTTACACAGCAGTTTGCCGGGTTCAACCCTGCAAGCTATCCGAGTTGGAATACCGGGTCACTCGACCCAGATTATTCTAACGCGCCCCTTTTTCACCAGCCAGCAACACGGGTTATGCGCAATAACCCGTGTTATATGCTGGTTGGTGTAAAAGGGGTATAACAGAGACCCCATATATACAGAAACTAATCATGGCTGCCAGTGGCGATAGTCTTGACATCTGCAGAATGACTGGTTTATATCTCATGTCTCTGCCTCCCATTATGCCAGCTGTGCCAACCTACCAGTAGCTGCACACAAATGCCAGCTACCGGGAGCCAGGGTTGGACTGGCACACAATGGTACAGGGGGGAAACGCCCGGTGGGCCCACCTCCTCCTCTAGGTATCAGGTTCCAGACTCACTTTATACATATATTACATTATGCTGTACAGGACTATGGTGTATTTTCTACAGTGCACTGCTGTTATTAATGTGGTACATTATTATGCATACACTAGCAGTGTATAATATCTTTATCAACGGGCCAGGACTATGCACTCTGCAACAACCAAATCTCAATGGTGGCTGGCCGCACCCTGAAGCATGGACCCTTACCTCTGCATTACCCGATGGGCCCTAACGTCACTGTAGGTTATGTATGATCGACTCAATGTACTGTGCTATGTGATATGTTGCCAGTTATAAATAGTAATATTTGCGGGTTTACTGGTCCTTGTAATGTAATAACAGCTCTCCTTACACAGATGTTACTCTCTTGCCATTGCCATATTTTTTTGTTAAAATCTCGGCCACTTCCTGAATCACTGACACGGATAAAATATAAAAATTACAGCAGCAACACAAAAACATATTCCTTACCGATAGAAATAAAACATCGGCAGGAGGCTGGAACTACGCTACACTTTGTCACCATAGAAACAGAAAAAAAGCTAAAGAGAAAACGTTCAAATACTCCCGAGACTCTTCTATAACTTAGTCAGATGTGAGACTACAACACCTATCAGGCTAACACTCAGGTCGGGGGGTGTCCGGTTTCCTAGGGTCCAACTCAGTGCTCTCAAATCAATAACCAGACCATCAAGGCAGGGCCGTCTCAAAATCACTGTAGGCAAGCAATACACTGGGACCCAATTAAACAAAATGATAACCTGCCCCTCCTGCGGCCCTGCAACATCTCCACATGCTTCCATACAGTGAATGGATGTCAGCACTCTGATTGGTGGATAGCTCCAGCCATCCACCAATCAGCATGCTGACAGCCATTCACTGTCTGGCTACAGGCCGGAGGCAGGTAGGTAATGCTACTTCACCACTCTGATTATGTGACCACCACCTGCTTGATGGCCTCCAGAATTGTGGGGCCTGGTGTGCCTATACCTGAAGATGGCCATGCAGAAGGGTCAGTTACTTCCTGCCAGGTATACTTATTGTGCTTTTTTTTTTTTTTGGGGGGGGGGGGTTGCTTCTATAGGCCCTATGCGGGAAATTTCCGATATCTAAAGTGGACACGTTGCCCATAGCAACCAACCAGATTTTAGCTATCATTTATCCATACCTCCCTACTGGCCCATTTTGACTATTTGGCACTGTCCTGCCATCCCACCCATGACCCTGGTGTCCCATGGTGGGGTGGTTGTTGGGAGGCTCCCCCTTGTCCACTACTTGGTCACAGGAGAGGGGCCTGGGGGTATCTCCAACAGCTCCCAGAGCGCAGGAAATGCCCCCACGGAGATAAAAGAACAAAACCGGGGCATGGCTCGTAGGCACGGTTTTTCCCACGAGGCTTTGCCCCCTAATTTAGGGCACACGCATTCGGCGTTTGTCCCGCTTTCTCCTGGGAGCTGAGTTATCAAGCACGTTCTGTAACATGTTGGCTAGAAGCTGATCAGGCCACAGACCCAGCGCTTAAATTATACATTTTAAACATATCTTTAATTTGTAATAATATATGGAAAAGAAATATAAATGGATCTGACGCCAGACATCGGTTATTAATGTCACCATACCAACCGATGTTTTTCCACTGGCGTTACCATGCAGCAACGTCTTCAGAACGCGGCTTGGTCCATATCAGTGCGTTTGCTGCACTTCAAAAACACATACGCCACTGCAAACACGCGTGCCATTAAACAACGCACACTGGGCACGTGGCCCTAGGAAGTCATATCAAAAATATGCCTTTTTAGCGTAAAAATTCATACATTTTACTTAAAACAAACAAAAAGACAGTAAAAAGCCAATAAATACAGGTTGTATATAGTTTGTTCACTATGCTTAACGTTTTTTAAATGAAAGTTGATGGCTAAAGCGTCATTTTAAAACCTAATTTGCTTCTGAATTGCAATATATTTTCATCGCAACTTCTGTGGATGGATTTGCTGATGAAGAAACAGCCGGCCACAATGAAATATGTCAGAGGCGCTACAAAATATTCAAAATAGAAGTGTAAAAAAATATAAATAATAATAATAATAATAATAATAATTGAAAGGACGGCTAAAAACCTCACATGGTGAACTACGTGTTACTTCCGTTTCTTGCATTAATCATTTGTAAAGTACAAAAGGGATGTAATTACGTCAATAACACCTGGCTTTATTATATGCATGTAAAACAATCAGAATGCAATGCTGGTAATGACTAAACGCCCTGGCATCATCCTCCCAAAAATCCAACGTGTGAGGTGTCCGGGGTGGAATGTCAGCGAGTTTTATTACAGCTTGTGTTACACATGACACAGTGTTGTCGCCTCTACTAATCCTCGACCAAAACAACAGGATCCAACCCACTCTCTACTGGCTGCAACATGGCCGATTTACTAAGTGAATAAACGGTAGCCCAATATGGAAACGGACCCATCCGAGGTCCCCCCACCATACGTCCTGGGGTACCGCTAGTTTTTGGGCCCATAGCTGCAGGCAATGAAAACACAACCACCCGCAGACTGCTGTACTACAGTAGGTAGCGTTCCTATACAGAACTCCACTGTGCTTTACCTAGCGTCTTTTATCTATATGGCGCCACAAGGGATCCGCAGCGCCCAATTACAGAGTACATAAATTACATTAAACAGGAAAATAGCGACTAAGACAATATAGGACAAGTACAGGGTAAATAAACATAGCTACATTAGTAGACAACTGATGTAAGTATCAAGGTGGCAGAATTTGGTGCCGTAAAAGATGGTTTAAGTATTATTAATAATAACAGTTTCTTATATAGCGCAGCAAATTTGGTTGCGCTTTACAATTGTTAAGAAGGATGAGCACATGAGAGTTGAGGGCCCTGCTTGTGAGAGCTTACAATCTAAAGGGGAGGGGCAGACTGACGGGTGACACAGATGGGGTAGACAGTGAGCGTGGAATAGAGGGTTAGGATGACAGATGGCTGGGTTTGGTGAAGAATGGAGTCTTCAGCGCCCGTTTGACGTTTTGCATATGGAAGTAACTTAAAGTGGGTACACACTGATAGATATATCTGCAGATACATGTATGGACGGATCGGGCAGTGCGCTGTGCATACACACTGGCCGATCCGTCTGGGACGGACGTCATGAACTGGGCACACGCCTGCCCAGTTCAACTGTCAAACAATCCGTCCGCCTCAGCATGTGTACGGGCGGCTGGCTGGTCGCCCGTTCACACACAGCGATGCGCCAATATATTGGTAGATATATTGGCCGTCGGATGTGCTGTGGGGCCGACGCGATACGTCTGTGAACGACGGAGTTCACAGACATATCGCCCGTACATACTGGCCGACAGACCCGCGATATATCTGCCAGTGTGTACCCATGTTTTAAAGTCAAAAACTGCGCGTGTACAAGTCCACTCACTCCCACAATATTCTGGGCTACCACCGGCATGGCCCGGTCAGTGGGTTTTAAGAACGCAAATTTTAAGGGTTTCAAAGTAACAAAAGGCCCGAGGCGTCTCTTCAGAAACCCTGCTTATACCACAGTCCAAATGGTTAAATATATTGATTATTGACATCCCATTGAGTTAAAAAGTAATCAAAAGAAGTATTGGGCTAAATGTAATTAAGAGGAAATCCTTAAAGCGGAACAAGACGGCTAACGGCGGACGCGGCAAAAGATCATCAAGTATCTATACTTATAATGAGTATATAGGTCAGATGTGTCTCAGAGCGAGTGTCCTCGTACGTGGGTGTAGTGGGCTGATTGCTGCAGCGTTATACCCTTACCAAGTATTACAGGATCAGATGAAGGAACCAGCTTTAGCCATGGCAGCTATACAAATACCAACCCCAGAAACACAGTATACACCACCGCTGCATCAGCAACGACCCTGGGAGGCCAGATTTTCCGGATGCCCCTGTTGGTGTGCACCTACCGTGACAGTGACCGACGGAGCATCCCGGCTTATCCTATAGGGACACGGTAGACAGCAACTCCCGGGGTTTCAGGAGCAACCAGCACAGGACACGCAGGAAGCCTCAGACATTGTGTATCACAATACACAGGGCCCACACACACACTGCCCCCTCAGACATTGTGTATCACAATACACAGGGCCCACACACACTGCCCTTCCCTAACACAGCTCCAGCAACAGCTCATACTGACAGGAGAGGCCTGCTTCCCCATCAGCTGGACGCTGCAGTGCCCTCAGCAACGGCAGCAACCACTGCAACGCATGCACTGCATAGAGACAGACGGCACTGCAGCATGTATGTATGTATATATATATATATATATATATATATATATATATATATACACATACACACAGATGGCACTGCAGCATGCATATACACACATACATATATATATATATATATATATATATACACACACACACACAGACGGCACTGTATGCACTACAATATATATATATATATATATATATATATATATATATATATATAGAGAGAGAGAGAGAGAGAGAGAGAGAGAGATGGCACTGTGTGCACTGCAGCATATATATATATATATATATATATATATATATATACACATACACACATATACATATACACACGCGCATCATACATCAGCATGTAGGAGATGCTATGTGCGGGTCTTACCGGCATCATCTCTGCAGCAGCCCGGGGCACGATGCGGGTGACAGATGGGGGAGCCCGGTACGTGGGCTGTGTCCCCCCCGCCCTCACTGTCCTGCACTCAGCTCCAGGGATCAGGATGGGAAATCCAAATGGCTGCGAATCCGCAGGGCAGGCCTCTCCTCCCGCTGCTGCTCTCCTCCTCCTCCTCCTCCTCCCTTCCTTCCTTCCTGGCTGGCTGTGGCGGCGGCGGGGGGATGAGAGGCAGCAGGACGCGGCCGCAGGTTGGTTGGGAAGAAGGAGCAGGGATGCTGCTGCGGGGCGGGGCTGGGGCCGTATCAGACACCCGGGAGAGGCGGGGACGGCGCAGAAGGGAGGGGCGGTGCCCAGGTAGGGAGGGGGCGCGGCTTCGGCGTGTGATTGACAGCTCCGTACCTCAGTCGGCCTGGCGTGACGTCACGGGCGTGGAATGTCAGGAATGCGGGGAAAGAAGGCGGAGCCGCCGCTGGCGCCGCCCAGCTCCTGCCTCAGGTGGAGGAGGGTGGTGGCGGCCGAGTGGACATGTGCGTGAGGTGACTCAGGGGTGACGGCAGCCCTTACACCCGTGTCTGTGGTCACTGGGACTGCAGCAGGAAGCCTGTAACTCATTGCTGCTGCTCGTAGTGCAGGAATACATGGCACCTGCCTTTGGCGGCTGTGCAGCCTGTGGTGGTGGTGGTGCAGCCTCTGCTGCTGGTGGTGGTGGTGCATCCTCTGGTGGTGGTGGTGCAGGTGCAGCCTCTGGTGGTGGTGGTGCAACCTCTGGTGGTGGTGCAGCCTCTGGTGGTGGTGGTCATGGTGCAACCTCTGGTGGAGGTGGTGTTGGTGGTGCAGCCTCTGTGGTGGTGGTGCAACCTCTGGTGGTGGTGGTGCAGCCTCTGGTGCTGGTGTTGGTGGTGCAGCCTCTGGTGCTGGTGTTGGTGGTGCAGCCTCTGCTGGTGGTGGTGCAACCTCTGGTGGTGGTGGTGCAGCCTCTGGTGGCGGTGTTGGTGGTGCAGCCGCGGTGGTGGTGGTGCAGCCTCTGCTGGTGGTGGTGCAACCTCTGGTGGTGCGTGGTGGTGTTGGTGGTGCAGCCTCTGGTGGTGGTGGTGGTGCAACCTCTGGCGGTGGTGCACCCTGGTGGTGGTGCAGCCTCTGGTGGTGGTGGTAGTGGTGCAGCCTCTGGGGTGGGGGTGCAGCCTCTGGTGGTGGTGGTGGTGCAACCTCTGGTGGTGGTGCAGCCTCTGGTGGTGGTGGTCATGGTGCAACCTCTGGTGGAGGTGGTGGTGCAGCCTCTGTGGTGGTGGTGCAACCTCTGGTGGTGGTGGTGCAGCCTCTGGTGCTGGTGTTGGTGGTGCAACCTCTGGTGGTGGTGGTGCAGCCTCTGGTGGTGGTGGAGCAGCCTCTGGTGGTGGTGGTGCAGCCTCTGCTGGTGGTGGTGCAACCTCTGGTGGTGCGTGGTGGTGTTGGTGGTGCAGCCTCTGGTGGTGGTGCAACCTCTGGCGGTGGTGGTGGTGCACCCTGGTGGTGGTGCAGCCTCAGGTGGTGGTGGTGCAGCCTCGGTGGTGGTGCAGCCTCTGGGGGTGGTGGTGGTGCAGCCTGTGGTGGTGCAGCCTCTGTGGTGGTGGTGGTGGTGCAACATCTGGAGGTGGTGCAGCCTCTGGTGGTGGTGGTGCAGCCTCTGTCGGAGGTGAAGCTCTGGTGGTGGTGCAGCCTCTGATTATGTAGCTTGTGGTGGTGGTGCAGCCTCTGATGATGTAGCTTGTGGTGGTGCAGCCTCTGATGATGTAGCTTGTGGTGGTGGTGCAGCCTCTGATGATGTAGCTTGTGGTGGTGCAGCCTCTGATAGTGGTGCAACCTCTGGTGGTGGTGGTGCAGCCTCTGATGTTACAGTCTCTGGTGGTGGCGGCAGTGGAGTAGCCTCTGGTGGTGGTTGTGGTAGTGGTGCAGCCTCTGATGCTGCAGTGTCTGGTGGTGGTGCAGCCTCTGGTGGTGGCAGTGGAGCAGCCTCTGGTGGCGATGGTAGTGATGCAGCCTCTAGTGGTGGTGCAGTCTCTGGTGGTGGTGCAGCCTCTGGCAGCGGTGCAGCCTCTGATGGGGGTGCAGGCTCTGAGGTTGCAGTCTCTGGTGGCGGTGGTGCAGCCTCTTGTGTTGGTGCAGCATCTGGTGGTGCAGCCTATTGTGATGGAGGTGTTGCACCCTCTTGTGGTGATGCCGCCGCTGATTCTGCAGCCACTGGCGGTGGTGCAGCTGCAGTCCCATTTTTTTCCCTTTTTTTTTATTCACATTGGGGGTAATTCCAAGTTGATCGCAGCAGGAAATTTTTTAGCAATTGGGCAAAACGATGTGCACTGCAGGGGGGGCAGATATAACATGTGCAGAGAGAGTTAGATTTGGGTGGGGTGTGTTCAATCTGCAATCTAATTTGCAGTGTAAAAATAAAGCAGCCAGTATTTACCCTGCACAGAAATAAAATAACCCACCCAAATCTAACTCTCTCTGCAAATGTTATATCTGCCTCCCCTGCAGTGCACATGGTTTTGACCAATTGCTAACTTTCTTGCTGCTGCGATCAACTTGGAATTACCCCCATTGTCATCACGAACATCCTAACATCGCAAGACTATTATAAAGTCTATAGAACAGACCTCAGGTTACAGAACATCCACAGGACATTCTGGATTGAGCATGAAAAGATTTGGGCTGATGAAATGCTGCGCCCATTTGCGCAGTGCCTCTCTTGTGAATTTGCTCTACGCTAAGGAAAGATATTGCTTAGTTCGAAATCAGTGGTCTCCATCAATGGGGGCATCTGTACTTCTCATTGATGGCAATAAACCATCAAAGGAATCCATCGATGGTTCTCATCCACCAGTTGTTGGCACAAGTGCGCCTGCATGACAGGAGCGGGACAATCAGAGAAGGAGGGTGGAACTCTGGGACAGACGACAGGAGGGCAGCACTAAGCAGCGACCGATGGGGGAATGCCACATCACCATCGGACTTCCGCCATCAATGGCAAGTCATCGACCATCGGTAGCAAACATTCAATGTTTGCTAATTATCAATGGTGGAAAGTCCAACTCTACTCTGCGGCATGCTCAGAAAGTGAGAACACACATATGGGCCTATGCAGACTCCAACGCATTTCGCACCCCTCCAGTTATACAGCTGGGGATGCATACAGGGTGTGATGGGGCAATCTCACGTAGGCAAAGAGCATGTGCAGACTAGCAAGTAAGCACATATACACCTGGTAGGAGGAGGCAGGTGCAAGTACACATTGCTGATGATGACCTGTTGTAAAGTAGGTGCATGTGCTGCCGCGTGGGGACATATGCTTCTCAAGATATGTACAGCTCTGCATGTGTGTGGAAAGAAATTTACAGTTCTGCATATGTGTAGGCGCAACCACGTCATTCCGTGAAACTCCGAGAGAGGAAGGGGAACCAGATAGGAGCTGCAAGTGCTGCGGCGGATGCCCTGTGCGATCGCACAGCTCGCCCGCTGATAGAAAGAGCACTGCTAGGGGTGTACGAGAGGTACCGTCGCCCAAGGAGTAAGGCCCTGACAGCCATCTGTAGCATCCTAAAGAAGGCCCGGGCTGTGCTGTACTCTCTGGTGCCATTGGCCCATCCTAGCAGTATGACATAAGTGACGGAATTCAATTGTTTTGGGCGGCGCAATAATTAATGGAAGCCTGGAAGAGCAATTCAATCATTTTGGATGACTATTAATTATCGTGCATGTTGTACTGTAATATACAAAGCCCTTTAGCCATGTATAGCGGCTTGACCCATCTAAAGTCCTGGGTAGAGCGTCCAAGTGGTAAAACCAAGGTGCGGGATGCCGGCTGATCTCTGATGTTTTTTTAAGGAGGCAATCACTAAATGCCTTGTAAGTGATTGCCCCTTTAAAAAAAACATCCGAGATCATCCGGAATCCCACATCTCTGGCGACCTCGGACTCCACTGCATCCCGCCGGTGGTCTGATTAGCAATGCTACAATACACACTTTGTACCGATGGGGGAACAATAGGGCTGGGGACAGAGTTTTTATGTTTTTTATTACTACAGATGCGGTACAGGGTGACTGGTACTTACAAGGTATTAGAACAACTCTTCCTTGGAAATGGTGCGTTCCAGAGCTAATAATCATTCCACCGGTGGCAGACGGGCCACGCCCTCCTAATTGCTGCACTGGCGGCAGTGTTTCAAATTTGAACCCCTGACCTTATAAGCCGCTGACTGAAGAGATAGTTAAAAAAATGTTTACAAATTTTTTTTTGTTTGTTTCTTTTGTGTCATTTGACTAACATCAGAAAGTTACACAGAGTTTATTATATGTCATATCTGAGTGGGATTGCCACCAGTCAGGGCTGGGCAGCTTGATCATACAGTATGGGCTGTAACACACTGGCCAATTTCTCCCGGATGGCAAAAAGCCGGACAAACTTTGTCCGGCTTTTTGCCATCCGGGAGAAACCGTCAGAGTCTCGCACACAGGACGGCTTTGAGCCGTGTGTAATGCTGTGCCGCATGCGCAGCATCAGACACGGCTTGGAAAAAACCCGTTGTGTGTGAAAGCTCCCCTTCACACACACGGTTCGCTGGCTGCAAAGACGGCCCGGCCGCCGGACCTTCCAGTAGTGAGACCCGGCTGCAACCCAGCAGCCGGGCCGGGGCCGTGCAGTGTGAAGGGACCCTAGCCCTCACACTGTTAACTACAATGCCGGCACGGGAAAAAGCCGTCCGGCTTTTTCCCGGCCGGCAAAAGCCGGGTAGTGTGTTTTAGCCCTAAAGGCCCCCCCATACACTACAGCGATATGTCTGAGGCTGAAGTCGGAGGCGATTTCCCTTGAACTCTCCCGGGTGCTTCCCGGGACTGGTTCCATACGATTTGGTACATTTTGCATGCGATATATCTTATGCGATTCCAGCCATGCCTGCGGGAACCGCCATATCACGGGTGCAGCACTAACGTTCTAGGGGAGCCGATCCGACCCTCACAGGAACGCGCATCGGATCAGAAACACATCCAAAATGCCCAATTTCACCCGATATATCAGCCCGAATGCCAGAAATTGGATGAAATCGGACATTATCGTTCTAGTGTATGGGGCACTTAAGTACTTATGCCGGGCATACACGGCCAGATAAAATGCCTGTCAGACGCATAGGCATTTTATCTGCCAGTCTGACTGGTGGTTATCGTGGCCAGGCACTGTACTACGTCCCACAGTGTACGGCACCTGATATCCGCACTCTTACCCCGGGGAGCAGACCTTTCCCCATTCCTTCTCTGACAAAGAACAGGGGAGACGCCTATCGGTCGGCCACAGCAGTGCATTAGAAAATATCGCATCAGACGGACACACTGGCCTACCGGTTGATATTTCCAGATACAGAGGCAGATCGGGCAGTTAATTTTAGAGTGTATGTGCAGCATTAGTAATTACTTTTGTTTATATAGCACCAGTATAGAGTGCAGTGCTTTACAGCTGGAAACAAACACAGTATAGGGATGACCATCAACCATCGATGATTTGAAATCATCAATGGTCTGTGATTAATGGTAACTACTTTTACCATCGATGGGGGAGAACCAGATGGTTTCCCGCCATTGATACTACAGAGCTATCAAAATTTATTTTTTTTCTCCAAGCTGTCGGGGCATGGATAATAGCCCCGCCCCCTGACACACATGAAGCCACACCCCTGAGCTCTGATTGGTTCGCAACTCACTACACTGCTTCATGAATAGACCCCAAAGACACCGCACCACAGATTCTTCTACAGCCTGTTCACTGAAGGGTAATATAAAAGTAGATTCACTATATGCTTCTGTCTGTCCAGGTAAACAAAAATTAGTTCAGGAGTACAGCTAGATGATAAAATCTGATGAAGCACACAGCACAAAAGTGTTAGCGTCATATCAAAAGTTCACACACCTAGACGTTAGACCCCCCACTCTACCACTGCAAAAACGTTTAATTTCTCTCCTAATATATTGCTTGGATTGTCCTAATATTTTATTTGATGTAATCATAGTCAGACTGCCCTGATTATGGACTTGCCTACTTTCCTGTAATGCCCGGGAGACTCGCAAATCTCAGAGAGCTTTCCTGCATACAACATTCTCCTGCACACTGTCCAGTTCTGTAGTGAAATGAGCAGGACTATGATAACGCGTTTCACTGCGAATCGCGTCACTGCAGTCATGCCACACACACTGCAAAAATGAATCAAATTGATGCATTTTACACTGGATACAGGGGTTTGATGCCATTCACGGCACCTTGCTTCCCTCCAGGATTCACAGAAGGAAGTCCCACCAAGTCAAACACTGAGGCAGATGTATTAAGCCTGGAAAAGGGATAAAGAAGGGATAAAGCAGTGATAAGTGCAAGGTGATAACGCACCAGCCAATCAGATCCAATATATAAATTTACAGTTATGAGCTGATTGGCTGGTGCTTTATCACCTTGCACTTATCACTGCTTTATCACTTCTTTATCTGTTCTCCAGGCTTAATACATCTTCCCCACTATGCCTTATTGCTTATGGCATTTTTTGTGTCTTTACGTTGTTGTTGTTGTTGTTGTTTTTTTTGTAGTTACAACCTCACGTGTTACTATTGGTTATGAAACATCATGGACAGTACAGTATTGTACCGCAGGGGTAATTAAGCACAGTGCAGGTTTGTCATTTGTATATTTGTTCAGATTATGTTTACGCTAATGATTTATGAATAATCCAATGTACACATCCACTATAGTACAGCTGCCTCTGTTTATAGAAGCATGAACGTTAAATACTGCCATGATCAGTTGCTCAGAGGCAATGACTGTTCTGCAGGTGAGTCGTAAAAATGTGGTTCCTGACTATAAATTTTTATACTCTACAATTTAATTTCCATTTTATGTGAATATTTCTTGTGTCAGATATAAAATAATGGCTAAAGCATGTATACCTATGAGATGTCGGCTAGATCTCTGTGTGCACATCAAACTCCAGAGGTTTTTTTTAACATTACAAGAACAAAATAGTTTTTCGCACTGTCACTTGGATGGCCAGTGATTGCTAGAACAGCATGTCACATCTCCGGTCCTCAAATGCACCTGACAGGTCATGTTTTCAGGATTTACCTACTGGTGCACAATTTAACTCATGTAGTTGACTGGCTGAGTAATTATATACATGATCCCAAGGAGGACAATTCTGAACAAATACCGTTTTGTGGTTCTTCAAGAGGATTGGGCAACATACTGTAGCATGGACTTGATGGCTATCACGGGGCATATATAATAGGGCGAGATATCTGACCGATCTCAGAGGTTTTTTTTAAAGCAGCAATCATTTATAAGGCAAAACCATGACTCAGTTCGAAAGCAGACACGTCTCACAATATTCAGCATACTGCGCACGTGCCACAAGCGTTGCCCACTCTGGGAGGTGGGCTACAAGATCAGTACAGCAGTGGGCGATGCGGGTGTGTGTAGATTGGCATAGGGGGCGGAGAGGGGGCATGACGCTGCACAAGAGGCTTTGGATGGGTGTGTTGGTGCATGTTCGCACCATCATAGCCACGCCCCCACTCTACAATGATGAGATAACTGGCATTGTACAGTGGGTGGCGTGGCTATGATGGCGTGATTCAGCGTGAATTGCGACATCAGCCACCTGGTAAACCCACTTTACTCGGTAAGGGGGTAGCAGTGGTGCAGGAGGATCCGGGAGACTTCCCTACTATCCCGGGAGGGCCGGGAGCACGCACCGCAGCTTCATTAGAGGAGGAAAGTCTGCACAAGAAGCAATTGCAAACTGCATGCGCTGCACCATGCATACGCACCTTCACGGCGGTAGTAAATCTGGCAGCCGCGTCCGTCTACATATGCGGCACTTTGTGTCTGGCTCAGAATCAGGACATTGAGATGTGATCCAATACATTTACTTTATCAAGAAAGGTTTGCTATATACCGGACCAGGTAGGACGGCTTGCATGTAATCCTACAATGTGACAAGTGTCTTTTCTTTACCTAAGCTTCAAAGGTATACGCTCAGGATCCCAGCTGTCGGGATAATACCGACGCCAGAATCCCGATACCTGTCAGAACATCGATGCTGGAATCCCAACTAGGTCACCATCCTGATGCCGGAATTCTGACAGCGAGAATCCTGAAGGTAAGCATATCCGGGAGGGTTAGGGTTAGTCTGCGGGGGAGAGAGGGGTAGTATTAGGCACCACCCGGGAGGTTAGGGTTAGGCTGCATGGGGGAAGAGGAGGTTAGGGATAGTCTGTGTGGGGGAGGTTAGGGTTAGTCTGTGTGGGGGAGGGGGAGGTTAGTGATAGTCTGTGTGGGGGAGGGGGAGGTTAGGGTTAGGCTGCGTGGGGGAGGAGGAGGTTAGGGTTAGTCTGTGTGGGGGAGGTTAGGGTTAGTCTGTGTGGGGGAGGGGGAGGTTAGTGATAGTCTGTGTGGGGGAGGTTAGGGTTAGTCTGTGTGGGGGAGGGGGAGGTTAGTGATAGTCTGTGTGGGGGAGGGGGAGGTTAGGGTTAGGCTGCGTGGGGGAGGAGGAGGTTAGGGTTAGTCTGTGTGGGGGAGGTTAGGGTTAGTCTGTGTGGGGGAGGGGGAGGTTAGGGTTAGGCTGTGTGGGAGGTTAGGGTTAGTCTGTGTGGGGGAGGGGGAGGTTAGGGTTAGTCTGTGTGGGGGAGGTTAGGGTTAGTCTGTGTGGGGGAGGGGGAGGTTAGGGTTAGGCTGCGTGGGGGAGGTTAGGGTTAGTCTGTGTGGGGGAGGGGGAGGTTAGGGTTAGGCTGCGTGGGGGAGGGGGAGGTTAGTGTTAGTCTGTGTGGGGGAGGTTAGGGTTAGGCTGCGTGGGGGAGGGGGAGGTTAGTGTTAGTCTGTGTTGGGGAGGGGGAGGTAAGGGTTAGGCTGTGAGGGGGAGGTTAGGGTTAGGCTGCGTGGGGGAGGGGGAGGTTAGTGTTAGTCTGTGTGGGGGAGGGGGAGGTAAGGGTTAGGCTGTGAGGGGGAGGTTAGGGTTAGGCTGCGTGGGGGAGGGGGAGGTTAGTGTTAGTCTGTGTGGGGGAGGTTAGGGTTAGGCTGCGTGAGGGAGGAGGAGGTTAGGGTTAGGCTGTGAGGGGGAGGTTAGGGTTAGGCTGCATGGGGGAGGGGGATGTTAGTGTTAGTCTGTGTGGGGGAGGGGGAGGTAAGGGTTAGGCTGTGAGGGGGAGGTTAGGGTTAGGCTGTGAGGGGGAGGTTAGGGTTAGGCTGCGTGGGGGAGGGGGAGGTTAGGGTTAGTCTGTGTGGGGGAGGGGGGGGGGTTAGTCTGTGAGGGGGAGGTTAGTGTTAGCTGCGTGGGGGAGGTTAGGGTTAGTCTGTGTGGGGGAGGGGGAGGTTAGTCTGTGAGGAGGAGGTTAGGGTTAGGCTGCGTGGGGGAGGGGGAGGTTAGGGTTAGGCTGCGTGGGGGAGGGGGAGGTTAGGGTTAGGCTGCGTGGGGGAGGGGGAGGTTAGGGTTAGGCTGCGTGGGGGAGGTTAGGGTTAGGCTGCGTGGGGGAAGATAGGCTGTGAGGGGGAGGTTAGGGTTAGGCTGCGGAGGTAGGGAGGGGTTGTTAGGGTTAGCCACCACGGGGGGAGGAAGGTTATAAAGCTGGGGGTGGGGCTACAATGACGCAATTCAGCATAAATCGCGTCATCGCACTGCCCACTTTTCCCCTGTAAACAGGCAGCTGCGGGATTAAGTAGGTGACTGTGTGTGTGAGGAGGGGGTGTAAGCGGGCGGCTGTGGGATTAAGTGGGTGACTGTGTGTATGTGAGGAGGAGGTGTAAGCGGACGGCTGCGGGAGTGAGTGGGTGGCTGTGTGAGGAGGAGGTTTAAGCGGGCGGCTGCGGGATTGAGTGGGTGACTGTGTGTGTGAGGAGGAGGTGTAAGTGGGCGGCTGCGGGATTGAGTGGGTGACTGTGTGTGTGAGGAGGAGGTGTAAGTGGGCGGCTGCGGGATTGAGTGGGTGACTGTGTGTGAGGAGGAGGTGTAAGCGGGCGGCTGCGGGATTGAGTTGGTGACTGTGTGTAAGGAGGAGGTGTAAGCGGGCGGCTGCGGGATTGAGTGGGTGACTGTGTGTGAGGAGGAGGTGTAAGCGGGCGGCTGTGGGATTGAGTGGGTGACTGTGTGAATGAGGAGGGGGTGTAAGCGGGCGGCTGCAGGATTGAGTGGGTGACTGTGTGTGAGGAGGAGGTGTAAGCAGGCGGCTGCGGGATTGAGTGGGTGACTGTGTGTGAGGAAGAGGTGTAAGCGGGCGGCTGTGGGATTGAGTGAGTGGTTGACTGTGTGTGAGGAGGAGGTGTAAGCGGGCGGCTGCGGGATTGAGTGGGTGACTGTGTGTGAGGGGGAGGTGTAAGCGGGCGGCTGCGGGATTGAGTGGGTGACTGTGTGTATGAGGAGGAGGTTTAAGCGGGCGGCTGTGGGATTGAGAGGGTGACTGTGTGCGTGAGGAGGGGGTGTAAGCGGGCGGCTGCGGAATTGAGTGGGTGGCTGTGTGTGAGGAGGAGGTGTAAGTGGGCGGCTGCGGGATTGAGTGGGTGACTGTGTGTAAGGAGGAGGTGCAAGCGGGCGGCTGCGGGATTGAGTGGGTGACTGTGTGTAAGGAGGAGGTGTAAGCGGGCGGCTGCGGAATTGAGTGGGTGGCTGTGTGTAAGGAGGAGGTGCAAGCGAGCGGCTGTGGAATTAAGTGGGTGACTGTGTGTTAGGAGGAGGTGTAAGCGGGCGGCTGCAGGATTGAGTGGGTGACTGTGTGTGTGAGGAGGAGGTTTAAGCGGGCGGCTGTGGGATTGAGTGGGTGACTGTGTGTGTCAGGAGGAGGTGTAAGCGGGCGGCTGTGGGATTAAGTAAGTGACTGTGTGTGTGAGGAGGAGGTTTAAGCGGGCGGCTGCGGGATTGAGTGGGTGACTGTGTGTGTGAGGTGGAGGTGTAAACGGGCGGCTGCGGGATTGAGTGGGTGACTGTGTGTGTGAGGAGGGGGTGCAAGCGGGCGGCTGCGGGATTGAGTGGGTGACTGTGTGTGTGAGGAGGAGGTGTAAGCAGGCTGCGGGATTGAGTGGGTGACTGTGTGTGTGAGGAGGAGGTGTAAGCAGGCGGCTGTGGGACTGAGTGGGTGACTGTGTGTGTGAGGAGGAGGTGTAAGCGGGCTGTGGGATTAAGTGGGTGACTGTGTGTGTGAGGAGGAGGTGTAAGCGGGCGGCTGCGGGATTGAGTGGGTGACTGTGTGTGTGAGGAGGAGGTTTAAGGGGGCGGCTGCGGGATTGAATGGGTGACTGTGTGTGAGTGAGGAGAGGTGTAAGCAGGCTGCGGGATTGAGTGGGTAACTGTGTGTGTGAGGAGGAGGTGTAAGCGGGCGGCTGCAGGATTGAATGAGTGAGTGGGTGACTGTATGTGTGTGAGGAGGTTTAAGGGGGCGGCTGCGGGATTGAGTGGGTGACTGTGTGTGTGAGGAGGAGGTGTAAGCGGGCGGCTGCAGGATTGAGTGGGTGACTGTGTGTGTGAGGAGGAGGTGTAAGCGGGTGGCTGCGGGATTGAGTGGGGGACTGTGTGTGTGAGGAGGAGGTGTAAGAGGGCGGCTGCGGGATTGAGTGGGTGGCTGTGTGTGTGAGGAGGAGGTGTAAACGGGCGGCTGTGGGATTGAGTGGGTGACTGTGTGTGTGAGGAGGAGGTGTAAGCGGGTGGCTGCGGGATTGAGTCGGTGACTGTGTGTGTGAGGAGGAGGTGTAAGCTGGTGGCTGCGGGATTGAGTGGGTGACTGTGTGTGTGTGTGAGGAGGAGGTGTAAGCGGGTGGCTGCGGGATTGAGTGGGTGACTGTGTGTGTGAGGAGGGGGTGTAAGCGGGCGGCAGCAGGATTGAGTGGGTGACTGTGTGTGTGAGGAGGAGGTGTAAGTGGGCGGCTGCAGGATTGAGTGGGTGACTGTGTGTGTGAGGAGGAGGTGTAAGCGGGCGGCTGTGGGATTGAGTGGGTGACTGTGTGTGTGAGGAGGAGGTGTAAACTGGTGGCTGCGGGATTGAGTGGGTGACTGTGTGTGTGAGGAGGAGGTGTAAGCTGGTGGCTGCAGGATTGAGTGGGTGACTGTGTGTGTGAGGAGGAGGTGTAAGCGGGCGGCTGTGGGATTGAGTGGGTGAGGAGGAGGTGTAAACTGGTGGCTGCGTGATTGAGTGGGTGACTGTGTGTGTGAGGAGGAGGTGTAAGCGGGCGGCTGCGGGATTGAGTGGGTGACTGTGTGTGTGAGGAGGAGGTGTAAGCGGGCGGCTGCGGGATTGAGTGGGTGACTGTGTGTGTGAGGAGGAGGTGTAAGCGGGCGGCTGCGGGATTGAGTGGGTGACTGTGTGTGTGAGGAGGAGGTGTAAGCGGGCGGCTGCGGGATTGAGTGGGTGACTGTGTGTGTGAGGACTCGGAGGAGGTGTAAGTGGGCGGCTGCGGGATTGAGTGGGTGATTGTGTGTGTGAGGAGGAGGTGGTTTAAGCGGGCGGCTGCGGGAAACTTGCCCACCTTTCTGGGTGGCCAGGAGTGTCACCTGATTTTCAGGAGCCTCCCAGCCGTTCCCGAGAGAGTAGGCATGTTGCCAGAATGCCAGAGTATAGTTGTCAAGCCCCAGAGGTCTCCCGCCTAAGCCTCTTGGCTCCATAGCTCCATAGCACCCTCTGCAGCTACACCCATGATTGGGGTCTCCCCAGCTTATGGACCACAGTGTTGTTGCTGTCAGACATTTCAAGGACAGCCTAAGTTCTTACATAAGAGAGTGATGTTGGATACAAGCTGGAAACCGGGAACATTTCTGCCACGCGTTTATCAAGTGGTTTTCAGTTTGCCGGCTGTCGGGATCCCGACAGCCGGCATACCAACACCTTTTTTCCCTCTTGGGGGTCCACGACCCCCCTGGAGGAGAATAGATAGCGTGGCGCGCCACCGTGCCCGCAGCGCTCGCCCAGCTGTCGGTAATCCGGCGGTCGGGATTCCGGCGCCGGTATGCTGCCCGCCGGGAGCCCAGACGCCGGCATACCCTACTACAGCTGCGTTTATCCATTTCCCAGTACATTGTCTGCAGCAGATATCTCATCTATGGTCATTTATGTGGCATTTCCAGTTACTAATACGCTCTTATAAAGTGACAGAAAGTTCTTCATCTCATCTGGGCACAGGATGTCACGTTACCATACAATCTGCTATAAACGTGAATGCAACATTTTCAGAGTATTAATCATCATACAACCTTCCTGATTCCATCATGTACTGTATATAGGCGTGCTGCTCGCTGAGTCTGGGATCCCCGGCAAAGACAAAATCATCAGTATTAGAATGGATATAATAATTTTATTTATATAGCGCTCTTTCTCCATTAGGACTCAAGGCGCTTAACAGAATTAACATAATACAGTACAGAAAATAATGAAGTACCGAACAGCTTTCCATAAAATACAGAAGCATGGAGATACTAAAGGGACATTATTATGATTTATTTATTACCAGTTATTTATATAGCGCACACATACTCCGCAGCGCTGTACAGAGAATATTTGGCCATTCACATCAGTCCCTGCCCCAGTGGAGCTTACACTCTATATTCCCTATTACATATACACACACACACACATTCACACTAGGGTTAATTTTTTTTTGGTTGGGAGCCAATTAACCTACCAGTATATTTTTGGATTGTGGGAGGAAGCTGGGGAGAATATACAAACTCCACACAGGGCCCTGGTGGGAGTCAAACCCATGACCTCAGTGCTGTGAGGCAATAATGCTAACCATTACACCATCCGTGCTGCCCCATTATGGAAATGCTGAGTAAACAGGAAAGTCTTGAGTCTACTTTTGAAGGATTCTATAGTTGGGGCCTCTCGCACTGTGCGGGGAAGTGAGTTCCATAGAGTCGGAGCCACATGACTAAAAGCTCCACCCCCAGATGAATTACGGGAGATTCTCGTTACTGCTAAAAGTCCATCTACAGATCGCAGTAATGGAGTGGGGCAGTATGGGGTCAGAAGCTGCTTCAGGTACCTTGGGCCCTGGTCATGTAGGGCTTTGAAACTAATAAGCCAATCTTGAAGACATTTCGCCATCTTACAGGCAGCCAGTGGAGGGAGTAGAGGATGGGTGTTATGTGCCAGGAACGGGGCTGGTTGGGTAACAGCCTGGCAGCTGCGTTTGGCACCAGCTGTAAGCCCAGGTAGAGGGCATTACAGGTAGACAGACCCAGGTAGAGGGCATTACAGTAGTCTAATCAAGATGATACAAATGCATGTATGACTTTTGGCAGATCATCTGAGGGAATTAAGTGCTTGATTCTGGCTATGTTCCTCAGGTGAAAGAATGAGGATTTTGATGTTGCAGTCCTATCATAAGGACCTCTGTTTTATCTGGGTTCAGTCGCAGCCAACTGGCATCATCCACTCCTGGAGCTCAGCTAGACAGCCATTTAGGGTTGTTATTGGGTTATCAGTGCCCGGAGCAAAGGACAGGTACAGTTGTGTATCATCTGCATAGCAGTGGTAGACCAGGCCATGGCGCGTGATTATTTCACCCAGCGGGAGCATGTACACTGCAAATAGCATGGGGGATAGTATAGAGCCCTGTGGGACACCACATGGCAGTGGCACTGATGGTGATGAGTGTACTCCAGATGATACTCTCTGTGACCTCATCCACCATAGAGACTATGGGGTCTATGTACGAAACCGTGAGAGAGATAAAGTACCAACCAACCAGCTCCTAACTGTCATTTTCAAACACAGCCGGTAACATGGCAGTTAGGAGCTGATTGGCTGGTACTTTATCTGTCTCCACTGTATTTTTCTCTAAAAGTTAGTACTTAGGGGGCTATTCAAAATAGTTTTATTGATAAAATTGCAAACGGACAGTTATCGGCCGTCTGCGCAAGCAGAAAGATGCAATCGCAATGTGACTGACAGGCGGCAGGCGTTCGGGGGCCGGTGAGGCAGCTTTTGTGGAGAATGGTGCGACGGGAAACATGGCGGCAGTGTGCCCACATATGCATCTTGGCTGTGTATACAGGGGTCTACCTCTATTTTTCAGATTTCTGCGTTGCGATCGCATTTGAAATGTGATCGTAATGCAGGGTGGCGCTACACATGCTGGGCGGCCTCGCCCTGTTCTTGGCGGAACCAGCATGCGATTTTATCAGTAGCAGATTTGTGTTTTTAGGGGGTAATTCCAAGTTGATCGCAGTAGGAATTTTGTTAGCAGTTGGGCAAAACCATGTGCACTGCAGGGGAGGCAGATATAACATGTGCAGAGAGAGTTAGATTTGGGTGGGTTATTTTGTTTCTGTGTAGGGTAAATACTGGCTGCTTTATTTTTACACGGCAATTTAGATGGCAGATTGAACACACCCCACCCAAATCTAACTCTCTCTGCACATGTTACATCTGCCCCCCCTGCAGTGCACATGGTTTTGCCCAACTGCTAGCAAAATTCCTGCTGCGATCAACTTGGAATTACCCCCTTAGATAAACTACGGAGTCTGAATAACCCCCATAGATGTCACTTGGCTTCATTAAGTTGCACCACACATATGTACTGACTGTGTATGTACAGAGTCGCAATTGCGATCTGAGATACACACATGGAGAAGTGTATTGAAATTGTAGTGGGCGTTACTGGGCAGTGACAGGGAGGTGTCCATCTTGTGGGCGTGTGATGGGAATATTGCAGGCGTTTCGGCTCAACTGCTCACATAGGAGGCTATTGGGGACATTTACTAAGCAGTGATAAGAGCGGATGAGTGAGCCAGTGGAGAAGTTGCTCCATCAACCAATCAACAGCTCTGTATCATTTTATAGTATGCAAATTGTAGATGTTACTTTAGTGCTGATTGGTTGCCATGGCCAACTTCTCCATTGACTCACTTCTCCGCTCTTATCTCTGCTTAGTAAATGTCCCACTATATTCAGATGGAGGAACTGCAGCTGCCTTAGGGCTGGTGCAGGTTTCAATGGTGCAACTGTCTGCAGCGTCTAAGGACGCAGCAATTGGAATTACTGCATGTACGGATGCTGCAGGTGGGTGCGCTATAGAAGATCTACACTGTCTAGATAGTCATTAGTTCGACCCAATTTGGTCGACATAGAAACATAGAATTTGACGGCAGATAAGAACCACTTGGCCCATCTAGTCTGCCCCTTTTTTTTTATCCTTTAGGTAATCTCAACCCTTTTTGAACCTTAATTCTTTGTAAGGATATTCATATGCCTATCCCAAGCATGTTTAAATTGCTCTACAGTCTTAGCCTCTACCACCTCTGATGGGAGACTATTCCACTTATCCACTACCCTTTCTGTGAAGTAATTAGGCATTAGGTTGACAGGGTGAAAAGGTCGGCATTGCAATGGTCGACACAAAAAAAGGTAGACAGTTTTTTCTTTGGATGTCATTTTGTATGTTTAACCGTATTTAATCACAATCAGTGGAAACGGACCGCCGCGGGCTCGCCACGCTTCAGGCAAGGTTCCTCGTTCCGCTACCGATGCGCTCGCCCCAGGATACTACTCCCAATCATAGTCCACATGGATAATGAATCAAGAAAAAGTTGGAAAAACATGAACGCCCAAAAAACTTGTGTTGACCATTTGTTCAGACCATTGTCATGTTGATTTTTTGTACCGTGCGACCTTAAGCACTGTCAACCTTTAACCTGTCGCCCTTTTGACCATGCCAACCTTGTGTACCTGTCGACCATATGGCGTTAATCTATTGACTGTCGACCTTTACATTGGAACCCGCTGTAAGTGGGCTTCAATCCTACACAGATGTACACAAGGAAAGGACTTTGTAACAGCATTTTCATAAGGGGCGACTGTTCCTATGGTCACCTCTTAATCAGCCCTCTGCCTGGAAATAGGGGGATCAGGGAAGCGTCCAGGGTACATTTCCTTTGAGCAGTCAGCATCTCATTAGTCTTGTTTACCTATTCCAAGTTCATCTTTTCAGAGCCGTAATTAGACTTTTTGGTGCCAGATAGAGAATTGTCTGACTGCAATGCCACAGGCAATGGGTTAGAATCCTGGGTATGTCAGCATCTTGAAATGTAATAAAGGACAGTGTGACTGAATAACAAAGAAATCTCAAGTTGAGTTCATGAATGTTGTATAGGTATTAGCGACAGAAGGGGTCAGGGTAGGAAACAGCGGCTGTCGGGAGATTCTGGGCTTCAAAATAATTAGCAAGCAGAGCCGGCCCTAGGCATAGGCAAACTAGGCAAATGCCTAGGGCATTTTGGAATGCTTAGGGGCACAAGCAGCTTCTGAATAAAATGATATGCAGCATGCCTATATTCTGTGTGTGACTGTGACTATATCTGCATACAAAATGCATTACTAATGTGCAGCATATGTGTAAGGGACATTATGTGTATATGGGCATTAATAATGTGTGTCATATGTGTAAAGGGCATTACTGTGTGGTATTATGTGTATCGTGTATTATGTGTATAAAGTCATTACTAATGTGTGGCATTATGTGTATAAGGTCTACTACTTTGTGGCGTAATGTATAGAAAGGGCACTACTGTGTGGTCTAATGTGAATAAAGAGCAATATGGTGTGGTGTAATGTGAATAAGGGGCACTACTGTTAGGAGTAACGTGGTACTACTGTGTGATGTAACGTGAATAAGAGACACTATTGCATGATATAATGTGAATAAAGTGGCGTAATTTCAACTGGGGCTATTATTGTGTGGCCACGCCCCTTCCCAGCAAGAACACGCACTGTTTTGGGATGCGCACCGAATGCGCACACTGTTCCTATTTAAAATATAGGGGGTAGGAGCACCAAAATGAGGACTGCTATGGGTGAGGGGTGATGGTGCTGGGAAAGGGGTGCAGGGTCAGAGGCAGAACTAGTGTCTGTGCTAGGGTGCACCAGCCTAAATCTTGCCTAGGGCATCATATTGGTTAGGGCCGGCTCTGTTGGCAAGTGTCGCAACAGCGGCCCCTAGCCTGCAGCAGTATGTGCAGTGCCCCCTCCGCACACACCTAGTGTCGGCCCTGCATCTTTTGCTGTCTTTGTGAAGGGGCCTGTCGCTTTCTCTTCTGTTTCAGCTGAATGGAAGTAACACAGATAGGCGTATTCTGTGGGGTATGATCTCATGCACCCTTCCTGAGAATATACAGTATGTGCTGGGACAGATGACGGGGGAATAGCGCTACCTCTGTCAGTCCTACTGACATGACAAATCTCTGCCCTTTCCAAATCATTGCTGTTACGAGATACAAATATACATGACTATAAAATGCCCTTGTGACATCTTTATATATGAGTCAGGAGCAAAGAATTATGATTAATTTATGTATAAATAACCCAGCAATTAATGCTATGATAGGATCACTCATTATTGTTCAGTATAGTGTCTCCTTTTACAGTTTGCTCATCCTCTAGTCTAGTATGATGATTTCAGGGGTCAGGAATATACAAGAAGAGACAACCGTAGTCTGCTATGTGGGAAGGACAATCGTGTAAACAGGAGTCTGTGTCTACACCTCCGTTACCGACATGCCGCTGATTAACTCGTCTCCTTGTAATGGAGAACCCAGATACCCCACACAGTTCCACTATATCACCACTGCACTGAGTAATATACATCCCACTGCTGCCAAATACATATTGGGGGTCATTGCGACCCGTTCGAATGCAGCGGTTCTTCTCTGCGGTGCAAATGGGTCGGAACTGCGCATGCGCGGCGGCCGCAATGCGCACACGCGTCATTGGCCAGCAACAGCCGTCGCCGGGCAACAACCAGAAGAGAGAAGAAAGTGATCGCTAGCACGATCACAAGAACAACATGCAATGTATACAAACTTTGCTTAATCGGGCGCTATTCCAATAATGTATATACTTAGAATGTACCAATCATTTTGTTTTAAATTTATTTATAAAGCAGCTCCTACGTGGCAACTGGATGCCTTGTACACTAGGAAATAGATTGATTTTCAATAGAAACACTAAGGAGCGCTAATGATATATTCATAACAAATGTTTTTTATTTATTTTTTAAATTTTTTTTTTAGTTAATTACCACAATATAACCAATTTACCTAGTAGTTACAAGGTGACATAAAACCACAATAGTAATGCAAAATATATATAAATCAGCTGATTAGCTCTTATTTAAAAAAGCAGTACTGCAGTCCAAAATTGAAATCAGGAAGTCCTCCAATTTGGTATAATTATGTGGGGAATAGAGAAGATATCCCACAATTTATTGTGAAAGTGATACTTTGTATTTGTTGCAAGATTCCTCGTTTTACGAGGCACTGGTCTCACCCGTGATAGCTGGTCTCCGCTGATTCCCGTCGATGATAATTTGCAGCATAGACTACAGGCGGCTAGAAGTACACTTCCTTGATATGTTAGGAGGAGGCACGGCAAGTTCTCAGCAGTCAGTCTGCTGACGGGGCTTTTCAAGCACAGCGGTGGAGCGTAAGGATGTACCGTCTCATCAGACGCCAGCAGTGGAGAGACCTCGAGGTTAAACAAGAGTTGAAGAATAAATGGAGACTCCTTCAGAGGACAAGCAGTACCCGCAACCCTCAACGCGTTTCTCCGCCCCAAACGAACGGCGGTTTCATCAGGAGGTGTAGATCACAAGAAGATTGACAGCGGGGAGGCGTTCCAGGGCAGATACTCACCGTTTTCCGGGCGTGGAGATCTGAACGCAGCTGTGTCCAGGCGTTTGGAGGGTGGATGTCTGACGTCAATCCCAAGACCTTTGTCGCTGGATCTGTCGCACAGGGTAAGTCATACCCCTTTTCCACTGAGAAGCACGGGTCGCAGCCGGGAGCCTGACACGTGTGCTACCCGGTTCCGGCCCGTGCTCGGCCCCCTTTCCCATTGCACTCACCAACCCGGCATATTGTCGGGTTGGTGACGCTGCTGGCGACGCGGCAGGGGCGGCACTGGGAGATCACATGATCTCCCAGCGCCGCCCTTCCATACACTGTGAACGGGAGCCATGTCGCATCGACATGGCTTCCGTTTACACTGCACAGCTTACCGGGTTGAACTCGTGTTCAATCCGGTAAGCTACCTGGGTAGGATTCCCGGATCCCTTGATCCGGGGTTTAGCAGAGGGACCCTTTTCCACTAGCAAAAAACATGGGTAAATGCACGCCCCCATGCATTTACCCGTGTTTTTTGAGCTAGTGGAAAAGGGGTATAAGTCTGACCCTGGTCTTGTTTTGCAGGAAACTTTTTTAGCATAGCAGGGTTGCACAAGCGATCGCAGCCCTGCTATGCAGAAATACACTCCCCCATAGGTGGCGTCAAGTTGATCGCACGAGCAGCAAAAAGTTGCTACGTGCGATCAACACGGAATGAGGGCCAAAGCCTCATACAGTCAGTGCAACATCCAGTGCACCACAATGCCCAGCAGCCCTACAAACACTACTGGCTGCAACTGGAGAATCCTGTTACCCTGAACCCATATAGTTACCTGTTCCTGTTACTACCTGCTTAATAAACATTCACCTGGGTCAGCTGACCTGCTATGCGGACTAACCTCCATTGGCTCACGGCTGCCACCTACCAGTGCAGTGTCTGCAGATAACTGTTGTTATCTACCCCATATAGGTTGTCTTTTTATGCGCAATTAGACAAAGCAGTATGGGAAGTTTTGGTGGAGAACACCTTTAGCTAGTATTCATAGGGCGGAATTCAATTGATTATCGCGCCCGATATCCCATCTAAAGCGACGGAAGATAGCTGGGGCTGTATTCAATTGTGTCACTTTATGGCGCACATAGAGGTCTGGTTTAACAGCATAACATGACCAAAGTGTTGGGCATAGTAGCGAAAAGTGCCATTTGGGCGTTTAAACGGGTCACTTTTTGCGCATTTCAGACTGCCACCCCCTGGCGGATGAGAGATGAAATGCAGACACCGACAGCCATCGCGTCCGAACGGAGCTACAATTGAATAGCTCCTTTGGGTGCCATCTACTGGCTGGTGGCAGAAAACATTTGAATTCCGCTCACAGAATGTACATGAGTCCTCCACAGTTACCTATGTTATTATATGTCCAATTGTGTTTTACACCTACTGCTGTGCATATATACATCCAATATAACTACGTAGACATAAATATACTCCTCCTGATTCGGAGTTGCACGTGTGGTTGCAATTCTAGTCGCTTGCTCTGATCAGAAGCCCCATGTGAGCATCCGGCAGTATTCATAAGCTGGGAGTACACCATACAATTATCTGGCAGATCTGTCCGCTCGGAATGAAAATATGGTAATGGACGAGAACAAATGACAATCGACCATTTGCTCCCAAACACTGGGAAATGGACAAAACACGGATTTAAGCAATTTTTATCCCTTTTCAAGTGTTTGGGAGCAAATGGTTGACTGTCATTCGCTCTCATCCATTACCAAATAGTTTGCGGAGAGTATCCCATCCATCTGCTTGTCATCATCACTATCAGGCGCAAGGGAGCGTCACAAATCAGACAGATCTCGGTGTACGATAGTCTCCACCAATATGCCTTCAGAACGCTTGTTTTTAAGAAAGAGCAGATAGACATCTGGAATCTGTTCCTACACGCGTGACATGATTAAAACACCTTCTTTAGGGGTCTATTTACTAAGCCTTGGATGGAGATAAAATCGCTGGAGATAAATTCCCAGCCAATCAGCTCCTAACTGCCATGCCACAGGCTGTGTTTGAAAAATGACAGTTGGAAGCTGATTGGCTGTTACTTTATCTCTGTCCAAGACTTAGTAAATAAACCCCTTAGTCATTTGCACTGATTATAGCATTGACCCCCTACTAGTACCCCTGGCCAGCGTGTATAAGGATTGAAACAAATAAATACATTTGGCCTCTTTAATACTAACTGTGGGGGTCATTCCGACCCGATCATACGCTGCGCTTCTTTGCAGCCGTACGATCGGGTTGAAACTGCGCATGCGTGGCGGCTGCAATGCGCAGGCGCGTCATTGCCTGGCGACGGCTGTCGCCGGGCAGCAACGCCGCTAACGTAGAAAGCTGTCGCAGCGGCAACCGCAAGAAGATTGACAGGAGGAAGGCAGAACCGGGTGTCAACTCACCGTTTTCTGGACGTGGAGATCTAAACGCAGGCGTGTCAAGGCGTTTGGAGGGCGGAAGTCTGACGTCAATTCCGGGACCTGCAACGTTGGATTGATCGCACAGGGTCAGTAACTCTTATAGGCCCTACACACTGGCCGATTTGTTTGAAAAATATGAACGATCTCGTTCATAAATGAACGAGAACTCGTTCATATCTCTCAGTGTGGAGGCTCCAGCGATGAACGATGTGCGGCCCCGCGCTCGTTCATCGCTGGTCCCCCGTCGGCTGTGCATGCAGGCCAATATGGACGATCTCTTCCATATTTGCCTGCTCTTCAATGGAGCCGCGTGACGTGGGGAGTGAAGAAACTTCACCCCCCCCCCGTCACTGCCCCCCCACCGCCGGGTCGCCCGTATCGGCCTCGGGCACCTCGGTGGCGGATCGGCATGTCTGTAGGGCCCATTACCCTGGTCTTGTTCTACACAAAACTTTTTTTTGCATAGCAGGGCTGCACAAGTGATCGCAGCCTTGCTATGCAAAAATACACTCCCCCATGGGGGTCATTCCGAGTTGATCGCTAGCTGAAAAAGTTTGCTACGCAGCGATGAAGCAAAAAGTCGGCACTTCTGCGCATGCGTATGCGGCGCAATGCGCACGCGCTACATACTTTCACAACATCCGAAGTAGTTTTACACAAGGT
This sequence comes from Pseudophryne corroboree, assembly GCF_028390025.1. NCBI lineage: Eukaryota > Metazoa > Chordata > Amphibia > Anura > Myobatrachidae > Pseudophryne > Pseudophryne corroboree. The sequence continues at coordinate 170,144,083 of NC_086455.1, read as the reverse complement.
CTAGCGATGCTTTTCAGTCGCACTGCTGGCCGCAGAGTGATTGACATGAAGGGGGCGTTTCTGGGTGTCAACTGACCGTTTTCAGGGAGTGTTCGAAAAAACGCAGGCGTGCCAGGAAAAATGCAGGCGTGGCTGGCCAAACGCAGGGCGTGTTTGTGACGTCAAATCCGAAACAGAACAGTCTGAAGTGATCGCAAGCTAGGAGTAGGTCTGGAGCTACTCTGAAACTGCACAATATTTTTTTGTAGCCGCTCTGCGATCCTTTCGTTCGCACTTCTGCTAAGCTAAAATACACTCCCAGTGGGCGGCGACATAGCGTTTGCACGGCTGCTAAAACTGCTAGCGGGCGATCAACTCGGAATGACCACCCATAGGCGGCGTCTAGTTGATCGCATGGGGAGCAAAAAGTTGCAGCGTGCGATCAACTCGGAATGACCCCCTGTGCTCCTTCAGTAATACATTAATAATGTGCCCCCTGTGTAATATTACATCAGTTCTGTATAGCATTAAACGTGCCAAATTTAGTAGATTAATAAATAACATACAGCATACACCCGGTTTATTTTGTTAATTCAATTATTGGCGTTGCTATTCCTAATAAAATGTAATGTGACCCCATAAACTCTGCAGCAGATATCCTACTTACCGTCTCTCACCGCCTTCGCTGATCCGTTACAGCCGGATTCGGTTGCGCACAATCCCAATGAATTCAGTATTGCTTTTATTTTATTACATTGACAACAATTTGTAAAAAAAATATAAATTATCACTTGACTCACAAATCCATTCCGATTATTTCAGTGGTCACAATTAGATGTATCTGGATCAAGCAATTTAGTCAATTCCTACAGATATCAGTCACAGAAAGTCAGGAACTGTACAGAGAACGTTCGCGCAGCAGAGAGGAGTGCGCTGCAAGCGCTGGAATTCCTGAACGCATCCAACTACGGCGCCTGTTTATTCAAGTACATTTGTGGCATATACACTGAAACCACCAGTTTTCAGGGGACTCCCCCAACTATTAAGCATCCCCAAGATATAACATGGAAGGAACACAGCATATATCTCCAATATTTTATAGGTTTTCTTTGGGGGATGCTGTGCTCCCAAATCTACCAATTGCCTCAGCCACTAATGCCATCTCCAGATGGCGTTAGCCTATGAGACACCCTTTTCAGGCCAGGAATCTGAAGTGTCCTCTCCCGGTTGCTGCGCCGCCATGCGTTGGAGCAAGTAAAGTAGTGCAGCTGAGCAATGGTACAGCCTAGGGATCGTGGAAATGATTATGGCATCATTTATAACTATAATGCATCGTTTTATAAACTAGACTCCCCGCCCCCCCATTACCCAGTGTGGTAATGGGGGGAATTTAGGATACAAGTCTAGTTTTATATAAAGACTTGGACAAATTAGAAAGACAACATGGATTGACCGTCTGTGTGTATGTGGTTTGTGATTTCACCAATCCAAGCTCAATTTTTTATTATCATTTATTTTTCATATATATTGTTTAAAAATATCTGGATCCAGGTGCGTACTGCAGACTCTGCTACTACTGTGATCACAAATGCAATACTGACACCTAGTGGCTGGGATGGTTCCATACATCTCACACACACAAATCAGCTTTGGAATACATGTTTAGTATGAAATACCTACAATCAAAACACAGACGGTCAAAATACCGACAACAATTGACTGACGGTCAAAATACAAACAAGGTCAAAATAAGGACATTTAAATAATCAACAGTTTTTCATAGGTTTTTGGGTGTTGTCAACATAAGTTGACATGAACACAGTATAAGTGTACTGCTGTGCTCGTCATGCTCTCGGCACACTATTATATCCCCCCCCCCCAGGTATGAACGAGTCAGGTTAAATGAAAAAAAAACATGAAAAACTCATGTAGTCTTTTTAACCTATCGACAATTTAAATTCAGGTTGAGTATCCCTAATCCAAAATTAAAAATCACACATTTTTGGTTCCCCTACTGAGATGACGACACATATATGTATATATTATATTATATATCTATACAACATATCTGTATATACACATAATATATATATCATTATCTCAGTGGGGGACCCAAAAATGTGGGATTTTGAATTTTGGATAAGGGATACTCAACCTGTGTTGGTGTTTTGACCTTGTTGATATTTTAAATGTCGGTATTTTGTAGGTAAATTGACCACATCCCAGGATACATATGGAGGAAATGTAATAGCCTGGGAGATGCAACCATCAGCGGGATTCGGGCAACTCAGCCCCATGTTTTAAAGCGGCAATAGTTTAAAGGCAAAATCACATATTGGAGACCTGTAACCAGCCTCATCAGTGACAGACTGATAAGATTTTTCAGCCCCCATGATACCTTTAAGCAGGGTTGACAAATCCAGTCTCTAGCTAACAGGTCATGTTTTCTAGGTGTTCTTATGGGTGTGATATGATTTCCTGATGGTGGGGATGCCAGCAGTCACATGACTTACCGCAGCATCCCAACTTACAGAATGCTTACAGGGGATGGGGTAATTATAATTTACCCCTTACCTACCCCCTACCCTAACCCGCCTGAGGTGGCAACTAGGGCTAAGAGACGGGGGTGGGGGGCATTTACGGTTAACCCCGCGTGGTGCCTAACCCTAATACTTACCATCAGGATGCTATCGGTCGGGGTTTCCGTGATTCTGCATCCCGTTCTTACAGTACGGCAAATTAAAGGTATTGGCCTGTGAACAAGCCCTTCTACTCCAAATCACTTGGAAGTCCCAGCATACAGCCTAACCCACCCCTATACATAAATAAGCAATTAGGTAAAGTGGTGCACAATCTTAATCCACTTAAACATAAATCTCTCGCTCTATAAATATATACCCATGTATAGGACCGTGATCTACCCTCCCCCCCCACCCCCCTCCACTGCTGTGGAATTGGGGACACGCCCTCAGCTGGGCATACATTATAGCAGAGGTTCCAAAACGCAATCCTCAAGGTACCCTAGCATTCCAGGTTTTAAGTATATCCATGGCTCAGCACCAATTGTTAAACCAACTTGACTGAGGTAATTAAGTCACCTGTGGCTAAGCATGGAGATACCTAAAATCTGGACCATTAGGGTGCATTGAGGTGCGCGTTTGTTAACCTATGCACTATACATTGATCTGGCAGACCATCTGTCTGGTGAGAACGAAAATCTGGTAATGTATGTTAGAAAATGGCAACTGGCCTTTTGCCCCCAACACTGGAAAACGTACAACTATTCGCCAATTTGCCTGAACAACCATCTTTGTCTGTTCTCCAGTGTTTGGAAGCAAATGTATGATCTCTTGTCATTTGCTCCAATACAATACCAGATTTTCAGTCCTACCAGCTAGATTGGAGAGATGGTGCACCAGATAATTGTATAGTGTATGCCCAGTAACATCACTGATACTAGTGGGAGGTGTCAAAGTTCTGACCAACTAATGCGATTATCCTTTATTTATGTGGCGCCACAAGGGGTCCGCAGCGCTATTACAAAGTGCATAAACAAGCAAAACATCACTTACAGTCAAGCCAATATAGGACAAGTATGGAAATCCAGGGTTTAGGTGCCATCAAAGGGAGTATGGAGTATAAGATAATGTAAGTAAGAGAAGGAAAGGCACATGAGGAGAGAAGGCCCTGCTGAGCCTTTATCAGCAGTCTATTTTATTATATATAACGTTTTCCTTATTATATTTTTAAATGGGAAATAGGTATCCAGTAATGCAACATCATTAATGTAATCTTTTCATGGGACGCAGACTGGCGCTGCTCCTGATCGCAATGCATACTGGGACATCAGGAAACACCTATCACTAACAGGCCCTGGTCACATGATCACCATCGTATTGCACTTCGTAGGGCACTGTGCAGCAAAAACTTTGGACAGAATTTCCTTTTCTGGAACCCAAATCAACCTAAAACTTAGATCTCTAGAGGTTTGCTTTCTAATATATTATGGTGTGGTTCGGTTGCATCTGATACATAGAAACATAGAATGTGATGGCAGATAAGAACCACTTGGCCCATCTAGTCTGCCCCTTTTTTTTATCCTTTAGGTAATCTCAACCCTTTTTGAACCTTAATTCTTTGTAAGGATATTCATATGTCTATCCCAAGCATGTTTAAATTGCTCTACAGTCTTAGCCTCTACCACCTCTGATGGGAGGCTATTCCACTTATCCACTACCCTTTATGTGAAGTAATTTTTCCTTAAATTTCCCCTGAACCTCCCCCCCTCCAGTCTCAGTGTATGTCCTCGAGTTCTAATACTTCTCTTCCTTTGAAGAATGTTTCCCTCCTGAACTTTGTTAAGACCCTTGATATATTTGAAAGTTTCTATCATGTCCCCCCTTTCCCTTCTCTCCTCCAAACTATACATGTTAAGATCTTTTAGCTTCTAAAAAGCATACAGTTGGTGCAGAATCACATATTTTAGCAATGTGCAGGTGTGATATGCAGCCGCACAACAATCGTAATTACGCTAGAGGAGGCGTTCTCCGTTCCAGTCCTCCAGTGCCACCAACAAGTTTTATTTTGTGGATGTCTGTAATCAAGTACAGGTGAGTATCTATTTTGCTGTGCCAGTAATTATACCACCTGCTTCTACAGACAGAAATCCTTAACACATGACCTGTTTGGGGTACTTGAGGGTTTAGGTTGAGACCCTCTCAATGCTAGAACCACTACTCTGTTCTCTTTGGAGCCCTACTAAGGTTGCAAGATAAAAATGACTGATGTGTCGTTAACATTCTGCACATCGCTAGCTGCCTAAGGCTGGGACCACACATAGCGGCCAAGCAGATACCTCTGAACGGGACCCGCTTGGCTGGGAGAGGGGGGGGGGGGGGGGGGGGGTTGTGTGCACATGAATCCTGTTCTTCGGAATGCCCCAGAACGGGATCCGGCCAGTGACACACGGGATTTTATAGAACACAGTGCGGCACGGACACTGTGTGAACACATACATTGAAATATATGTGTTCACATTGACATTTCGCCTGCTGTCATCCGGCCCAACCGCAGCATGCTGCAGTTGGATCCTGCGGCGGTGTGACTGCCGTGCATGTGTGGGTGCATGCATAGGCAGTGCAGTTTCCTTGCAGCCAAGCGGGTCTCGTGGCCGCTATGTGTGGCCCCAGCCTTAGTTATTGAATTGGTTATTAAGTATCCAAGGGGAGGGGGTTTGGGGGCAGGGGAAATAGTGTGGTTCAGAGCTTGGATGATGGAGAAAAAAAAAATATTTTTTTTTTAATGAAAAATGCGCCTAAAGATCTAAAAACAGCATGGATACCCTTACAAACCAATTTATTGTTGATATTTTCTTAGTACTTAGCAGCGAGAGGATGCGCCTGGTTACGAGACAGCACTGCCTTATTAAATCGATAAACAGAAAACGAGCGACTATCAGAATACATTTTGAAAAACATCTTTATTAAATATCACAGAATGCGTCAGGATGTTCTCGGAGCTTTAGCCAGGCCTGCACCCTACATGGAGACAAGAGGATCCGGGATCACGGGAATGCCAGATTATTGGTCTAATGGTGTCCAGAGGATTCTGAAACAAATAAAAATATTCAAATGAGCAATTAGCCTGATCAATATGTTTTTACAGCGTCTAGAAACGCGAGAGGTTAGACCGTATTTCTCTGATGTTTCCGATCCTCCATATTGATAACCATCGGTGATGGAGTATAATATCACACTAGACCTGTGAACCCGTATGAAACCTATTCATTTGCTGATGACCTGTGAGACCATTGAGGCACCGAGGCCTCTTATTCATGGTGGTTCCCAGTGAACAGACGGCTGCTAGCCCAAGGAGAGTAAGTCGTTCATCCCACTAAATAACCGCCTGATCTAGGTCTGCGTGGAACTCCGTGAAATCAGCACACAGGGTGTTATAATATAAATGTGTATATGGAAAATTATTTTGCACAGTCCAGTTATAAAAACAAAACATCTGTCGTATTACCCTTAGAACCCATTGAGGATACATATATTACAGGTGTTAGGCCCTCCAGAATTAAAATGGTTTAGTCTCAAATGCAAAGTTTATCTATAAAATAAAATGACTTTTCTCCTGCTAGGAAAGGAGAATATCCTACAGATGGTGTTCTGGAAATGGGAGACCCATACTATACTTACTGCTGTCTTTTACAGCCTTCTTGCCTGGAAGGAAAGGAGAAATGTATTAGGGTACAGATTGCTTCTGTTCACAGTATAATTCATGTAACAGCTGAGAATGTGTCTGTCCACCATCAGCAGGCAACAGAGGGGGTCATTCCGAGTTGTTCGCTCACAAGCGGATTTTAGCAGATTTGCTCATGCTAAGCCGCCGCCTACTGGGAGTGAATCTTAGCATCTTAAAATTGCGAACGATGTATTCGCAATATTGCGATTACACACCTCGTAGCAGTTTCTGAGTAGCTCCAGACTTACTCGGCATCTGCGATCAGTTCAGTGCTTGTCGTTCCTGGTTTGACGTCACAAACACACCCAGCGTTCGCCCAGCCACTCCTCCGTTTCTCCAGCCACTCCCGCGTTTTTCCCAGAAACGGTAGCGTTTTTTCCCACACGCCCATAAAACGGCCTGTTTCCGCCCAGTAACACCCATTTCCTGTCAATCACATTACGATCGCCAGAACGATGAAAAAGCCGTGAGTAAAAATCCTAACTGCATAGCAAATTTACTTGGCGCAGTCGCAGTGCGGACATTGCGCATGCGCACTAAGCGGAAAATCGCTGCGATGCGAAGAAAATTACCGAGCGAACAACTTGGAATGACCCCAGAAAACGGTTCACACCATCACTGCTCACACCCACAGTACCAGGCAGCAGCTCTGACTAAAGGACATATGTACTAAGCCCTGTACACAGAGATAAAGTGGAGAGAAACAAAATAAACTACCAATCAGCATCTAATTGTCATTTTCAAACGCAACCTGTAACATGGCAGATAGGAGCTGATTGGCTGGTACTTTATCTCTCTCTCTATTTTATCACTCTCCAACGATTATTATATCTCCCCCTAAGCGAGAGGCGGGACACAGTGAGCCAATTAGGGAAGGAGGACAGGGCTGTAGAGCCTATCAAGGCATCCATGCGAGGGAGAAGAAAAAACATTGCTGCGCTCTGCCATTGATGGCGGTGAACCATCGGCCCTTCATCATTGATGGCGAAACAACTGCCCATCAGCAGGAACGTAGTTAGGGGAAGCAGAAACAGTGCACCAGCCAGCCGAACAGCTGCGCATCCTGTCCCCGGCTACCCTCCTCATTTCCTGCCTCCTCCCAGCACATAGTGATGTCATGATGTCTCATCTGCCAAGTGCAGGGAAGCGACCTGAAGAAACTGCACACCGTCAGCCAGCATACACAATGAGATAACGCAGGAGGAGCACTGTATCTCAGAGGAGGGGGTGGCGGGCTGCAGAAAAGTACTCAGTATATTATATAAGGGGCGTGTGTGTGGGAAGAGGATGGGTAGGACAGGTAACGAGAAAGATCTCGCTTGTGCATATATAATACTATATTTGTGTTTTGGAGTTGCAGAACAGGAGATGGGGGAGCCAGCGGTCTCCCACCCACAACACTAATTCAGGCTACAGCTCTCACCACTATTGGTTAACCACTGATGATTGTCCCCATTGCACATAACGAGTCTTTAGACTCCGATCTCACGAGAAGTACACACAAAGGGCCTCATTCAGACCTGATCGTTGCGGTGCGTTATCGATCTCTGCCCAGCGATAGCCTCTGCCTGATTGACAGCGACGGGTAACTCCCTGCCAGCAGACAGGAGCTGCACTGGTACGGAGCTACTCGTCAAGTACATTTATTTTTACTTGGGGAAGGGGGCCTGACATGCGGGGCGGACTTGTGCTGGGCGCCCCCCCGCATGTCTGTGTCAGTGATCGCAGATGTGCTAAATTTAATACATCTACGATCAGGTCTGAATTAGACCCAAAGATTCCAGACTGTCACATGCAGATTCTATACAGCACACGCGACAGCAACATAAGGGGCAGATTCAATGAAGTGCAATGTTTTATCAGCACCGTGTGTGATGTGCAGCTGCACACGTAACAGGTTATTATATGAAGAGAACCACGTTCATGTTTAGCTCCCAACTCTGAGAGGCAGCTGCCGGGAAACTCCAACCAGCATCAGTGTGTGAGGTTCCAACCCAACAGGTAACTGGATCGCCCCCAAAAGTGGAAGTACTTTATCCTAACTCGCAGCCGACAGCGATAAGAAAGCAGAGCTGGTATCTCTAGGCCCATACACAGGAAGGATAATAGGGTAGAGCTGTATATAGGCAATTAACCACATATTAACTGCATGACTCCGGCGATATAATATAATCCCGGAAAGTTCAGCACAAAAATATAACAAAAATTCTGTTACTAGATTAGAAGCCAACTAGGTAAGACACACAGGGGCAGATGTACTAAGCCTGGAGAAGTGATAAAGCAGTGATAAGTGGAAGGTGATAACGCACCAGCCAATCAGCTCCTAACTGTCATTTTTCAAACCCGTAATGATTGGCTGGTGAGTGATCACCTTCCACTTATCACTTCACCAGGCTTAATACATCGGCCTCACAGGACCTAACATTTTATCACGTATCCAAACGAGAAACTTACCTCCGTATGATAATTTATAGTAAAAGTAACCCACCAGGGAGAACCCCACCCAGATCTCTTGGTATGCGTTGGCATAGTATGGTTTCGCCAGCGACCACATTGCAGCAAGACCTTTTCCAGACATCTGAAAAACAAATAGCACCGTTTAATATTAAAAATTAGGTTTCCACCAAAACTAAATAATAATTATACTATAACGGCGTAAAACCGTCACATTTCTGTGGTAATACTTTGCGCTTTGGCACTGGAGAGCGTAACCTGGCAGACTCAGAGCAATGTAAAACGCATCACACATGTAATGTCTCCTTGTTAGGATATATGCCCTTGACGGAAAACCTCTGGCATACCAGCTGTTATTGAACTACACATCCCAGCATGCCCTGCTATAGTTTTGCTATTTGGCCATGCTAAAACTGTAGCAGGGCACACTGGGATGTGTAGTTCAACAGCTGGAGTGCCAAAGATTCCCCATCACCGATATATGCCATAGAGGAGTCAGAACTGAGCAGTATTTCAGGATACAATAATAAAAGTTTAATGCAATGAAATTGGTGTCTCTACACTGGAAGAAGTTTGACCTCCGATGGGACTTGTTTTTGCACAGTGCCGTTCAGCTTTATCGGCTTGCTGCACACTGATGGGGACCCCAGGCACTGCTTCTTCACTCCCCCTGTCACCCGGCTCCATAGCAATGCTTGCTAATATGGACGAGATTGTCCATATTGGCCTGCATGCTTAAGCGACCCGGCACAAACAATGATCGAACGCGGGGCCGCGCATCGCTCATCGTTGGTGCCTACACACTGCACGATATGAATAAGTTCTCGTTCATTAATGAAAGAGAACGTTCATATGGCTCAGTTAGATCTTCAAGTGTGTAGGGCCCTTAAGTCACAAGGAACTAGTCTTTCATCATCAGACATTAATACTAAATTCCATCAAGTATCTAACTATCTATATTCCACTAGGAACTGTCCCATGTACAAGATGCGCTTCAGGTGTGGACAGCTTCCACTCAGGTGACGGGACAGACGCCCTGAGGTTCCTTTCTCTGGGGCAGCGGTTCCCAAACTTTTTGGAATCACGGCGCCCTAGAGTATCAGAATTGTTTTATGGCAGCTCTAGGCCAAAAGTTTTAAACAGTGAAATTCAGAAAAACAGATTCAAGTAAATTGTATGTATCGATCATCCTTAGGGTCAGTTATGTGGTGAGGAACAGGGGTGACATCAGTTTGTCCACATATTTTAGGATGGGAATCCACAAGCGCTGATTTTGCCCATTACACTATCCATAGATAATTTTAAGTGGTCCTGGACCACCAACCAAGGGCACCCCTGCAAGTGACCCCAGGCCACCTAGTTCAGGAACCACTGCTCTGGGGATAGTTACTATATTTTAAAATATATTTAGGAAGCGGAGATAAAAGGTTAACATTAATTTGTGGTTTCTAAAGTTACATGGACTGGAAAAAAGGGATACGGTCGTTAGGTCGACAGTCATTAGGGTGACATGTACTAGGTCGACAGGTCAGAAGGTCAACTTGAGTTTTTCACTCCCCCCCCCCCCCCCCCCCATTTTTTGGACTTGACGATCCACGTTGACTACGATTGGGAACAGTAATCCTTGCCCAAAGTACGGTGAGCCATGCAAGGGGACACGGTGCACTAATTGGGGTTCCCTCGTCACTTTTTACGAAGAAAATGACACCAAAAAAAGTCCAAAAACTCACGTCGACCTTTTGACCTAGTACATGTCAACCTAATGACCATGCTGACCTATTGTCCCTGTCGACCTAAACTGAGTCGACCCAACGACCCCTACCCGGAAATGACACCTGAATTAGGCATAGACATTGAATTTCAATGGTTATAGGGATGGCAGCGTGTACACACTGCTGGCGTTACTCGCAGACGTATCAGGTGTATACACAAGCAGACAGTCGGGGCAATGTGTCGCTCATGGACTGCAGGAACAATAAATCGGCCAGCGGAGTATCAAGCATTGGGGGTCATTCCGAGTTGATCGTAGCTGCGCTAAGTTTAGCACAGCTACGATTATCTTCCCTGACATGCGGGGGGACGCCCAGCACAGGGCTAGTCCGCCCCGCATGTCAATCCGTCCCACCCCCCCCAAACACAAAAGCGCTTTTGTACTTGTGGAGTAGCTCCCGGCCAACGCAGCTCCTGCGGATGGCTGGGAGTTAATCGTCGCTGCCACTGGCCGCAGCGGCTGCGCGAGACATCACGTAGCTGCTGCGGCCTACCCCCACCCACAACGGTCCGGCCACGCCTGCGTTGGCCAGACCGTGACCCCTAAACGGCGACTTAACGTTGCCGTCCAGCCCCCTCCCACCCTGCAACCGCCTCTGCCTGTCAATAAGGCAGAGGCGATCGCTACTGAACGACGGCCTTGCGCCGGCGCATGCGCAATTCCGCCCTGATCGCTGCAATAAACTGCAGCGAGCGATCAGGTCGGAATGACCCCCATTATAGAGGACTGACCCTAGCTTGTGCAGAACTATTTACCCTCCATACAATGAGTCTTACCTCTATAATATTACTACACCGCAACTGGGCCAAAATCATCCGGAAATACTAACACAACGCAAATATAAATATATATATATATATATATATATATATATATATACACACACACACACACACACACGTACTATACCGCAAGGTTAACCTATCTATAGGAGCCTGCAGAATACATCTAGCTATCACACCCCCTCCTCAGAGAGCAATACAGGAACACATATATATATATATATATATATATATATATCTCATACTTGCCTACCTGACCCTCTCCATGAGGGAGAAAATGCTCTGTTCCTGGACTTTCCTGGTAATGTAGGATTGCCATCACCTGTGGTGAAACACCTTTCTTATCAATTACCCAGCTCACCACAGGTGATGGCAATCATACATTACCAGGAAAGTCCAGGAACAGAGCATTTTCTCCCTCATGGAGCGGGGCAAGTAGGCAAGTATGATATATATATATATATATATCACATTTCTCTCTCACTGGGCTCATTGCCCCCCCACACTGCAGCTGATACCCCCGGTCCAGGCCTCACGCCGCGCTCTCACCGTGTTGAGCTCCGGGCGGCAGCAGCAGAGAGTCGGCAGAGAGTCGGCAGAGGTCACTCAGTCCCCGGCACTGGCAGAGGCCGCTGTGATCAGGAAGCAGAATCACTGAGAAGCCGACACGTGACCAGAGCGCCGCACTTCCAGCAGCGCCCGGTGTGTCCTGCAGCGCCACCTGCCGGTGGAGGAGCGCATCTACAGCCCTAGGTCCTGATATGTCCACAGAATGCAGAGCTGAATGTCTCCTCTGCAGGTGCAGGGGAACTACAAATACCAGCACACCTCTGTAACATCTGTGCAAAGATTGCCAATAAAAAGAGCCCAATCTGCGGGTTACTTGGTAGAGATTGTGTATACATGGCTTTCTGAGCAGACCTGACCTGTTGTTTATTTTGTTTATCATCATATGATATAACCTGAGTTTTATAAAACTGTAATGAATAATCAGTCACTAGTCTGTAGTGATATATATCCCAAATTGGGACCCTCAGTGGTGTTGGATAATGGTGCGCTCCGTACCTGTCTCCAGATGCATAAGGTCCTGTGGGTTCATCCCCTAGTGTACATCCCCTAGCGCCAGTGTCTTAGGGAGGCGGAGCCTAGCGCATAGTCTGTTCCTCCATCTTAAGGTCCATACACACTGTGCGTTTTTGCCCAGCGTGTATGCACAGTGATGACGGCTGACATCGCTGGGCTGAAAAGCGCTCAGTGCAGCGATGTCAGCGGGGGTGAGCGGCTTTCCATAGCAGGACGCTATGGAAAGCCGCTCACCCCACTGTTCATCTACCGGTAATACCAGTAGATGAACGCCAGCCGCCAGCGATGAAGCGGGAGCGCGCATCAGCGCTCATCGTTAGGCCATACACACTGCGCGGCTTTTGGCTGAAAGCTCAACACACCAAACGTGACCTGCTCTCAGCTCACAATCACCCAGTGTATATGGGCCTTTAGAGAGCGTAGAGCGGAGCTCGGTGTGAGACTGTGAGAGAGACACATCAGCGTTCCTGCATGCCGGAGCTATCAGAGACCCGGGCGGTGCATTCCCTTCACAGCGGGAGTCAGATTGAGCGGACGTGCAGTCCTCCATCCCTTACCACCGGGGACATACCCTGCTGACATACCACAGCCACGTGAGCATACTGATAAGTACCGCTACAATCTCTGTGTTACTCTGTCTGATATAAGGGGCCAATTGACCAATATTGCAGCATATCCAAGTCTCCTGTGTGTATACCAAATAAACCTGCATTGCTGTTTATCTCATGAAGTGTGTGGCCTAACGTCACTGCACCAGGCACCGCAATACTCTGCCAACAAGCGGAAGCAGTTGTAGACGCGACTATGTATTTGTGTGCAGGCTGTATGCTAATGTCTTCCTAGTGCTGCGACGCTAATCCGCCGCCGTGCATATATAAACGTATCAGCGGGCAATGCACACATCATCCCCATTGATGCAGGATGTCTGCCGGAACACAGCCACTGGTGCCAGTACTACTGCGACAAAAGACAGGTCCACATCTGGCTAGCCATGTCTAGCTAGACACCCCCCTGTTAACTGCCACCAAACTTGACTCTCTACCAGGAGCGTTTTATCAGTGGAGAGGGCCTGTGTGCATCTCCTGGTGGGCCCCCTCCTCTACACGGCTCAGTAGGTTCCGGCTTTGTGCCGGAGTCTACTGTGCATGCGCAGGTCTCTAGAAACATGGCACCCGCCATGTCCCGGAGACCAAAATCACTGCTGCGCTGCAGCCATTTTGGTGTCCATTTTGGCTGCAACTGCAGTGCCCGAAATGGGTGCAGTGTGTCCGGAGTGGGCCCCTCCTGGACCCAGGGGCCCGCATGCACCCCACACATTGCACCCATTATAGCAGGGGTGGGGAACCTTTTTTCTACCGAGGGCCATTTGGATATTTATAAAATCCTTCGGGGGCCATACAAAAATTCTCAACTTAAAAAATTACCCTGCCCCCCAGTAGGTCTGCCCCTTAGAGGTACTGTGTGTGCGCGCCGTAGGTGCGCACGCGCCCAAAAAATGGGTGTGGCCAGTTAAAATGGGACGTGATACACATATGCCCCCAATAGTGCAGCCAGATCCACAATTGCCCCCACAGTGCCAGGTATACAAATGCCCCTCACAGTGCCAGGTATACAGATGTCCCCACAGTGCCAGGTATACAGATGCCCCCACAGTGCCAGGTATACAGATGCCCCCACAGTGCCAGGTATACAAATGCCCCTCACAGTGCCAGTTATACAGATGCTCCCCACAGTGCCAGGTATACAAATGCCCCCACAGTGCCAGGTATACAGATGCCCTCCCCCCTCCCCTCCGTGCTGCTTACCGTGCTCCTTTCGGCGGGACACGGAGGAGAGCGCGGCTGTCAGGTGGGAGCGGCGGCGTGTAGTACTTCAAACCAGCTGCCGGTTCGAGAGCCAATGGAGGGCTCCCACCCCTGCATTATAGAAACGCCTATGCTCTCCACAAATTCTGCGTCTCCTGACAGTAGCCATGCCCAGGCTAAAAACATTGGCCTCTTGCATCTGGGGCAGTCCTTCCAAATGAATCAGGCCGTACAGTTAAATTGCATCACTCCGGGGGGGGGGGGGGGGGCTCAGTATCCCCGGAGGCGCTGGGCTGCACTCGGAGACTGGTGGCCGCACTGTCAGCTCCTCCTCTGTGACAGGAGCCGAGTGTTGCAGGAGAATGTCACAGTGCAGCACCCGGCTCCTGTCCCTGTGGAGGAGCCGGCATTTAGGTGGCACTGGCACCCTATCAGAGCCGCCCAGATGTGTAAAGGACTTTTGTGCCTCTACCCCTACAAAATGCAGCCTGGCTGAACGCTTTGTGAATTGCAGCAGGGAAAGCATACTCCCAACTTTGTGTTTCTCCAAAGAGGGGGACACGCGCGCTCCCGAAAAGGGGCGTGGTCTAATAAAGGGGGCGTGGCTTCGCGAGGACCCACGGTCGCCAGCCACGCCCCGTTTTCGTCACTGAGGGGGCATGCCCAGCGCTCTGTGAGCCGCTGGCATGCCCCCTCTCCCTCTGACTCCCCTGAATAGACGCTGTGCGCATGCGCACAGCGTCTATTCAATGCTGCTCTGCTAAGCAGGGCAGCGACAGACAGAGACACCCAACTGCCCCCCCACCGCGGGACACTGCAGCCCGCGGATGGGACAGCGGGACAGTCCCCAAAAAACGGGACTGTCCCGCGAAAATCGGGACAGTTGGGAGGTATCGGGAAAGGGTTAAAGACACATCCGTGCTGCAGCTGGCAAAGGGACACTTCTGGCTCGGTGAGAGGTACATGGGAGGGAGCCGGCATGCGCTGGGCTAGTTAACTGCCGGGCTCAAAAAAACGTTGCTGTGAGCTGAGGCGGCCATCTTAGTAGAATGGGAACTGTGCTGCAGGTGGTGGCCGTGTTCCTGGTGTCCGGAGACAGGGCTGGACTGGCCCACCGGGCTACATGGGAAACCCCCGGTGGGCCCCATTGCTTGAGGGCCCACCCCTTCCTCTGGGGATCATATTCCAGACTGTGCCCTTGAATAATACATTATACATGTTACATCATGAACTATATTTATCAAGGGGCCCAGACCATGCATGCTCAAATGGTTAGCCAAGCTTATGTGTTGGCTGGCCACACCCCTAAGCATGGGCCCCTGCCACTGCATCCTCCCGGTGGGCCCTTTATGCCTCAGTCCGACACTGTCCGGAGAAGGGAGAGGTTGATGGCAGCAGTCAGGGAACCTGGTATGGAGCTGTGAGGTTCCCTGTGAATAGCAGTGGCAGTGGAGACTGTGAGAGAGCCATTTTGTTTAGGGCAGGCATGTCCAAACTACGGCCCTCCAGCTGCTGAGAAACTACACATCCCAGCATGCCCCGACACAGCTTTAGCATTCTCTGACAGCAAAACTGTTTCAGGGCATGCTGGGATATGTAGTTTCACAACAGCTGGAGGGCCACTGTTTGGACATGCCTGGTTTAGGGTGACTCAGATTCCCTCTCATTCAAGATTGGCCCCGGAAACGGTCTCTCCCTTATACTGATAGCCGGGGGGTGGAGAGGAGGCAGTGGAATGGAGACTACAGCTAAAGGACGGGCCAGGACTGAATTTGTTCCATTATAAGCAGCTATCGCCTAGTATAGCGGGAGGCAATCAACTGACCAACGGTCAGGATCCCGGCTGTCAGGATACCGACGCTGGAGTCCCAACACAAGGTGAAATACCGGCAGTTGACGCCACCACCCGAGTGGGAGTAGAACCCTGTGGCGATGGGCTCGAAGCGAGCCCATGAGGGGACACACTGTCCTCGCCGCCGGGATCACGACCACTGGGATCTCATACGGATCCCTAGTAAAGCAGTGTGGATATCTCAGACAGCTTTCATTGAGGAAACTGACCTAACTAAATACCAGCAACTGTTACCTGTAGTGATACTTACCTCTGAGCGTCACATCCCCCCTCTGAGGGTGACGCCATACCTCCCAACTTTTGCGATAGTGGAAAAGGGACAGTAACACGTGGCCTCGCGGTAAAGGGGCGTGGCTTTGCGGTAAGAGGACGTGGCCTCGCGGCAAGTTACGCCCCCGTTTTTGTCACCATGGGGGTGTGAACAGCGCTCAGTGAGCTGCGGCCATGCCCCCTGTCCCTCTCTGTCGGGGAATAGACGCTGTGCGCATGCGCACAGCATCTACTCACCGCTGCTCTGCTCAGAGCAGGGAGTGACAGGGGGGGAGCTCCTAAATGCCCCCCACCCCATCGTGGGAAACTGCGACCTGCGGGCGGGACAGCGGGACTAACTGTGAAAAACTGGACTATCCAGCCAAAATCAGGACAGTTGGGGGGTATAGCGACACCTGTGTGCAGCCCGCACCCCCAAAGTGCCCCCACTGTTTAGTATCACCTAAAGGTATTAAGGAGGGTTCCCAGCAGATTTATCCGATATCTCCATTCCCGACTGCAGCCACAACCCCCATAGATTTCTATAGGGGATGCAATGCTGACAGATTTACCAGCTACTAAAATGCATTAACCTATGGGGTACCCATTCCCCACGGTGCTCTCCCTGGCAATGGCCGCCACACGTGTGGACAGCGGGACTGAAGCATGCACATCGCTGTTCCTGCTTTTGCCACTTCATATATCTGCCCGGTGTATGTGCATCCTGTCTGCAATCCTGCAAATACAATGATAAATTATCTCATTTGTATTATTTTTTTAGATATAGCTAAGAAAAGTTGTATATTGAAGTTGTACATTGGAGATAGCACAGTAATGGTACAAGAGCACAACCTAGTGGTATAATAGGGTATTACAAGCCATGTTATAAAGCTGCAGGTCATCTTCAAAGATGGCGTTCTATGGCAACGTAAAGCTTGTACACTAGGTGGGTGATTCCGAGTTGTTCGCTCGCTAGCTGCTTTTAGCAGCATTGCACACGCTAAACCGCCGCCCTCTGGGAGTGTATCTTAGCATAGCAGAAGTGCGAACGAAAGATTAGCAGAATTGCGAATAGAAATTTCTTAGCAGTTTCTGAGTAGCTCCAGACCTACTCACAAAGGGGGTCACTCTGAGTTGTTAGCTCATTATTTTTTTTCGCTACGGAGCGATTAGTCGCAAACTGCGCATGCGCAATGTACGCAGCGCGCCTGCGCCAAGTAAATCAGCACAAAAGTTTGGTATTTTACTCACGGCGTAACTAAGTTTTTTCATCGTTCTGCTGATCGGAGTGTGATTGACAGGAAGTGGGTGTTTCTGGGTGGAAACTGGCCGTTTTCTGGGAGTGTGCGGAAAAACGCAGGCGTTTCAGAGAAAAACGCGTGAGTGTCTGGAGAAACGGGGGAGTGGCTGGGCGAACGCTGGGCGTGTGTGTGACGTCAAACCAGGAATGAAACTGACTGAACTGATCGCTGTTTGTGAGTAGGTCTGGAGTTACTCAGAAACTGCTAAGAAATTTCTATTCGCAATTCTGCTAATCTTTCGTTCGCAATTCTACTAAGCTAAGATACACTCCCAGAGGGCGGCGGCTTAGCGTGTGCAATGCTGCTAAAAGCAGCTAGCGAGCGAACAACTCGGAATCACTCCCAAATAGCGATCAGTTCAGTCAGTTTCGTTCCTGGTTTGACGTCACACACACGCCCAGCTGTCCACCCAGCCACTCCCCCGTTTCTCCAGACACCCCCGCGTTTTCCCCTGAAACGCCTGCGTTTTTCCGCACACTCCCAGAAAACGGCCAGTTTCCGCCCAGAAACACCCACTTCCTGTCAATCACACTCCGATCAGCAGAACGATGAAAAAACTTTGTTACGCCGTGAGTAAAATACCAAACTTTTGAGCTAATTTACTTGGCGCAGGCGCGCTGCGTACATTGCGCATGTGCAGTTTGCGACTAATCGCTCCGTAGCGAAAAAAAATAACGAGCGAACAACTCGGAATGACCCCCTAGGTCATGGCATGATGTTGTATGTGCTAGCACAAGACATTATATTAAACAAAAGAGGTCAAAATAGCATATTATATTATTCCAAGTCATTTAGCAGCATAGTTGTAGTTGTTATCATTACTGCTTCACAGCACTGAGGTATTGAGTTCAATTTCCGCCAAGGTCATATATATGTAGAGTTTGTATGTTCTCTCTATGCTTGTGAGGATTTCCTACAGTTACCTCCCACACTCCAGAAACATACTGCTAGGTTAATTGGATTAAGACCCTAAATTTAATGGTGCAATTCAATTATTTGTGGGAGTTTAGCTCCCGTCTAATGCTGTTCAATTGTTTTGTGTGGCCAATCTGGGATATGGTCATTAGGTCAACACCACTTAGGTCGCATCATCGGTAATTCGCCATCAACCCTGCACCACCAGTATCACCTCTCTCTGGTCAGTATTGGCTCATTGCCTCCGTACATGTTGATAGCTGTCTGCATCTATGGAGTCTGTTACCAGCAACGCATCTTCCACGATTGCTGCCATATTGATGCCCAATATTACCAACAGCATTTATCTGACTTCTGTGCACTGAGGACGATTACTGACTTTGTGATACCTATCTGTGTCCTTCCATTGGGTTATCTGATTGCTGAGATTTAAGTCTACTACCATCTGCCTCTGTGATTGATTTACCTGCGTACTTAATAAAAGACTTACCTTCTACAAAATCTTCTGTTATTCTGGTCATGCCTACAGGCGCTTGCACCAAGGGTATCTTACATGTCTAGGAACCCTGGGGGTCATTCCGAGTTGATCGCTAGCTGAATTTGTTCGCAGCGCAGCGATCAGGCTAAAAATCGGCATTTCTGCACATGCGTATGCGGCGCAATGCGCACGCGCGACGTACGGGCATAACGAACAATGTCGTTTTGCACAGGGTCTAGTGATGCATTTCAGTCGCACTGCTGGCCACAGAGTGATTGACATGAAGTGGGCGTTTCTGGGTGGCAACTGACCGTTTTCAGGGAGTGTGCAGAAAAATGCAGGCGTGCCAGGAAAAACGCAGGCATGGCTGGGCGAACGCTGGGCGGGTTAGTGACGTCAAATCCGGAACTGAATAGTCTGAAGTGATCGCAAGCGCTGAGTAGGTTTTGACCTACTCTGAAACTACACAACTCTGCGATACAACCGTTCGCACTTCTGCTAAGCTAAAATACACTCCCAGTGGGAGGCGGCATAGCATTTGCACGGCTGCTAAAAACTGCTAGCGAGCGATCAACTCGGACTGACCCCCCCTATCCAGCCATCCAGGTTTAACTACACGTTTGCTCTTACGCCTGAGGCTTCCCCAAGTCAGCCTCTGACCTCAGGCGTGACATCATGGGGTCAATTTACTAAGACGTGAGTTCTATTTAAGATGGGATGTTGTCCCTAGCAACCAATCAGATTCCAGTTATTATCTTCTAGAAGTTGCTAGATAAATGAGAAGTAGAATCTGATTGGTTGCTATGGGCAACATCCCATCTTAAATAGAACTCCCATCTTAGTAAATTTACCCCCGTGATGGGATCACAGTGGGCTCAGGATCAATGTTTAGAAACCAATGGGGATCAACAGCGAGTTCTTTTTCTAAGGACAAAATTACTTTTAGTATATGCTGTATTTTGCGCTTAGAACCCGCCATAAATCCGCAGTGACGCCCATAGGTTTGTAAACCTCTTCCAGCCAGCCATTTGCCGTATTTTTCACCAAATGCCATTAGCCCCAAACAACAGGGTATGGTAATGCAAAGCTAATTTATACCTTATACAGTCTGATGGATCCATCATCTGTATAATATTGTATCTCAGAAAGATTGTGGCGCTATGATGTTTCCGGTTCTTAGTACATTATATTCTCATGAATATCGGTTCAGTTCACAAGATGGCCTGTCTACACTGGACCTGATTCAGATGTGGTTGGAGTTGCTATCACTTCTTTGACAGCGCTGTATGGTGATACAACAGGAGGCGTCTATTACAAGCAGACGCCTCCTGCTACAGTAGATCTGACCTGTGGGGACCTTTCTCACAAAAGCCGCCCATCGCAGAGACCAGGAAATCTCCATTCAAGAGAACCCTGACCTCTTCCCTCCCCTTAAACGGCGGCGTCACGCCTACAGATAATCGTCACTTTGCGGCACAGGGAGCACCTGCAACCACATCTGAATTAGGCCCATTGTGCATACTCATTGGGTTTCCCGCTCAAACAGAGCTCCATAAGCCCTCCTTTACAGAATGATATTAACGGTAAGCGTTGTCTTTCAAGTGCTGCAAACACCAACATATATTCACCAAGAGGAAACACAGATGGGCTGCTTTCCGCACTTATAATTTCCACTTCCTCTGGTGTAATTCTCATCAGGGATTTAGCATATTTGTCACATAAACTATTGTTAATGGGAGCGTTGTAAGATTAGAGACTTAATTAACAGAATTTGTATTAACCACTTAGCAGCTTTGTATTGTCACAGGAAGTTGAGAAGTTCTTCCCACTAGGTAGAACATAAATCATCTCCGTTTATCTCAGTGTTTCCATCTCACCTCCAATGCCTTTCTCAGAAGTTCCGTAGATGTCTGGCCAAAAATAGAGACAGGAGATTCCCGAGAGCTCCCGGGGGGAGCCAAAAATCACAGGATTACAGTACATGTTTGGCTAACAGTAATCTGAGCAGAACAAAACACAGTGACCAGTACGTGACCGGGAGATTCAGCGCACTATAACATTCATTTTAAAATTGCTCCAAGGTCCACAAAAAAATTTATTTGAAACTAACGGGCTCTAGGCAAACTTGTCTACTCTCACTGAATGGCCACCCGGAAAAGAAGGCAGTCTCCCGGACTGGCTGCCACCACCCTCCCGCTGATCCGCTGGCTTACTGTGCGCAAGGCGAGAGTGGGCGGGGCGATGATGCGGTTTATGCTAAATTGCGTCATTGTTGCCCCTGCCCGCACTTTACAATGCCGTAATCTGGGCAATTGAGTTGGAACACCATGGGTAGGGTTAGACAGGGACAGTTCATTTTGGAATGTGGGGGTCATTCCGAGTTGATCGCTCGCTAGCTATTTCTCTATCGTCCTAGTGGATGCTGGGGTTCCTGAAAGGACCATGGGGAATAGCGGCTCCGCAGGAGACAGGGCACAAAAAGTAAAGCTTTAGGATCAGGTGGTGTGCACTGGCTCCTCCCCCTATGACCCTCCTCCAAGCCTCAGTTAGATTTTTGTGCCCGGCCGAGAAGGGTGCAATCTAGGTGGCTCTCCTAAAGAGCTGCTTAGAAAAGTTTAGCTTAGGTTTTTTATTTTACAGTGAGTCCTGCTGGCAACAGGATCACTGCAACGAGGGACTTAGGGGAGAAGAAGTGAACTCACCTGCGTGCAGGATGGATTGGCTTCTTGGCTACTGGACATTAGCTCCAGAGGGACGATCACAGGTACAGCCTGGATGGTCACCGGAGCCTCGCCGCCGGCCCCCTTGCAGATGCTGAAACGAGAAGAGGTCCAGAATCGGCGGCAGAAGACTCCTCAGTCTTCTTAAGGTAGCGCACAGCACTGCAGCTGTGCGCCATTTTCCTCTCAGCACACTTCACACGGCAGTCACTGAGGGTGCAGGGCGCTGGGAGGGGGGCGCCCTGGGAGGCAAATGAAAACCTTTTTTGGCTAAAAATACCTCACATATAGCCTCCGGGGGCTATATGGAGATATTTAACCCCTGCCAGAATCCGTTAAGAGCGGGAGACGAGGCCGCCGAAAAAGGGGCGGGGCCTATCTCCTCAGCACACAGCGCCATTTTCCCTCACAGAAAGGCTGGAGGGAAGGCTCCCAGGCTCTCCCCTGCACTGCACTACAGAAACAGGGTTAAAACAGAGAGGGGGGGCACTAATTTGGCGTTAGAAATCTATAAAAAAGATGCTATAAGGGAAAACACTTATATAAGGTTGTCCCTATATAATTATAGCGTTTTTGGTGTGTGCTGGCAAACTCTCCCTCTGTCTCTCCAAAGGGCTAGTGGGTCCTGTCCTCTATCAGAGCATTCCCTGTGTGTGTGCTGTGTGTCGGTACGTGTGTGTCGACATGTATGAGGACGATGTTGGTGAGGAGGCGGAGCAATTGCCTGTAATGGTGATGTCACTCTCTAGGGAGTCGACACCAGAATGGATGGCTTATTTAGGGAATTACGTGATAATGTCAACACGAGCCAAGGTCGGTTGACGACATGAGACGGCCGACAAACAATTAGTACCGGTCCAGACGTCTCAAAAACACCGTCAGGGGTTTTAACGCCCGTTTACTTTAGTCGGTCGACACAGACACAGACAGGGACACTGAATCCAGTGTCGACGGTGAATAAACAAACGTATTCCTTATTAGGGCCACACGTTAAGGGCAATGAAGGAGGTGTTACATATTTCTGATACTACAAGTACCACAAAAGAGGGTATTATGTGGGATGTGAAAAAACTACCGTAGTTTTTCCTGAATCAGAAAAATTAAATGAAGTGTGTGATGATGCGTGGGTTCCCCCCGATAGAAAATATGGGCGGTATACCCTTTCCCGCCAGAAGTTAGGGCGCGTTGGGAAACACCCCTTAGGGTGGATAAGGCGCTCACACGCTTATCAGAACAAGTGGCGGTACCGTCTATAGATAGGGCCGTCCTCAAGGAGCCAGCTGACAGGAGGCTGGAAAAATATCATAAAAAGTATATACACACATACTGGTGTTATACTGCGACCAGCGATCGCCTCAGCCTGGATGTGCAGAGCTGGGGTGGCTTGGTCGGATTCCCTGGCTAAAAATATTGATACCCTTGACAGGGACAGTATTTTATTGACTATAGAGCATTTAAAGGATGTATTTCTATATATGCGAGATGCACAGAGGGATATTTGCACTCTGGCATCAAGAGTAAGTGCGATGTCCATATCTGCCAGAAGATGTTTATGGACACGACAGTGGTCAGGTGATGCAGATTCCAAACGGCACAAAGGTGTATTGCCGTATAAAGGAAGAGGAGTTATTTGGGGTCGGTCCATCGGACCTGGTGGCCACGGCAACTGCTGGAAAATCCTCCGTTTTTACCCTAAGTCACATCTCTGCAGAAAAAGACACCGTCTTTTCAGCCTCAGTCCTTTCGTCCCTATAAGAGTCATATCTGCCCAGGGATAGAGGAAAGGGAAGAAGACTGCAGCAGGCAGCCCATTCCCAGGAACAGAAGCGTTCCACCGCTTCTGACAAGCTCTCAGCATGACGCTGAGACCGTATAGGACCCCTGGATCCTACAAGTAGTATTCCAGGGGTACAGATTGGAATGTCGAGACGTTTTCCCTGCGCAGGCTCCTGAAGTCTGCTTTACCAAGGTCTCCCTCCGACAAGGAGGCAGTATGGGAAAAAATTCACGAGCTGTATTCCCAGCAGGTGATAATTAAAATTACCCCTCCTACAACAAGAAAAGGGGTATTATTCCACACTATATTGTGGTACTGAAGCCAGAAGGCTAGGTGAGACCTATTCTAAATCTAAAAAAATTTGAACACTTACAAAGGTTCAAATCAAGATGGAGTCACTCAGAGCAGTGATAACGAACCGGGAAGAAGGGGACTATCTGGTGTCCCGAGACATCAGGGATGCTTACCTCCATGTCCCAAATTTGCCCTTATCACTAAGGGTATCTCAGGTTCGTGGTATAAAACTGTCACTATCAGTTTCAGACGCTGCCGTTTGGATTGTCTACGGCACCCCGGGTCTTTACCAAGGTAATGGCCGAAATGATGGTTCTTCTTCGAAGAAAAGGCGTCTTAATTATCCCTTACTTGGACGATCTCCTGATAAGGGCAAAGTCCAGGGAACAGTTGGAGGTCGGAGTAGCACTATCTCGGATACTGTTACAACAGCAGGGGTGGATTCTAAAGATTCCAAAATCGCAGCTGATCCCGACAACAAGTCTCCTGTGCTTAGGGATGATTCTGGACACAGTCCAGAAAAAGGTGTTTCTCCCGGAAGAGAAAGCCAGGGAGTTATCCGAGCTAGTCAGGAACCTCCTAAAATCAGTGCATCATTGCACAAGGGCCATGGTAAAAAAAATGGTGACTTCCTTCGAAGCAATTCCAGTCGGCAGATTTCATGCAAGAACTTTTCAGTGGGATCTGCTGGACAAATGGTCCGGATCGCATCTTCAGATGCATCAGCGGATAACCCTATATCCAAGGACAAGGGTGTCTCTCCTGTGGTGGTTACAGAGTGCTCATCTTCTAGAGGGCCGCAGATTCGGCATTCAGTTTTGGATGTTGGTGACCACGGAGGCCAGCCCGAGAGGCTGGGGAGCAGTCACACAAGGAAAAAATTTCCAGGGAGTGTGATCAAGTCTGGAGATTTTTCTCCACATAAATATAGCTAAGGGTAAATTTATAATGCTCTAAGCTTAGCAAGACCTCTGCTTCAAGGTCAGCCGGTATTGATCCAGTGGGATAGAACATCACGGCAGTCGCCCACGTAAATAGACAGGGCGGCACAAGAAGCAGGAGGGCAGTGGCAAAAACTGCAAGGACTTTTCGCTGGGCGGAAAATCATGTGATAGCACTGTCAGCAGTTTTTCATTCCGGGAATGGAAACTGGGAAGCAGACTTCCTCAGTAGGCACGTCCTCCACCCGGCAGAGTGGGAACTTCATGGGGAAGTTTTCCACATAATTGTAAACCGTTGGGAATTACCAAAGGTGGACATGATGGCGTCCCGTCTGAACAAAAAACGGGACAGGTATTGCGCCAGGTTAAGAGACCCTCAGGCAATAGCTGTGGACTTTTCTGGTAACACCGTGGGTGTACCAGTCGGTGTATGTGTTCCATCCTCTGCTTTTCATACCTAAGGTACTGAGAATTATAAGACGTAGAGGAGTAAGAACTATACTCATGGCTCCGGATTGGCCAAGAAGGACTTGGTACCCGGAACTTCAAGAGATGCTCCCAGAGGACTTATGGCCTCTGCCGCTAAGAAGGGACTTGTTTCAGCAAGTACCTTGTCTGTTCCAAGACTTACCGCAGCTGCGTTTGACGGCATGGCGGTGGAACGCCGGATCCTAAGGGAAAAGGCATTCAGGAAGAGGTCATTCCTACCCTGGTCAAAGCCAGAAAGGAGGTGACCGCACAACATTATCACCACATGTGGCGAAAATATGTTGCGTGGTGTGAGGCCAGGAAGGCTCCACGAAGAAATCTCAACTCGGTCGATTCCTGCATTTCTTGCAAACAGGAGTGTCTATGGGCCTCAAATTGGGGTCCATTAAGGTTCAAATTTCGGCCCTGTCGATTTTTCTTCCAGAAAGAATTGGCTTCAGTTCCTGAAGTCCAGAAGTTTGTCAAGGGAGTATTGCATATACAACCCCCTTTTGTGCCTCCAGTGGCACTGTGGGATCTCAACGTAGTTCTGGGATTCCTCAAAACACATTGGTTTAAAACCAGTCAAATCTGTGGATTTGAAGCATCTCACATGAAAAGTGAACATGCTCTTGGACCTGGCCTGGACCAGGCGAGTGTCAAATTGGTGGTTTTTTTCTCAAAAAAGCCCATATCTGTTTGTCCATTCGGACAGGGCAGAGCTGCGGACTCGTCCCCAGTTCTCTCCCTAAGGTGGTGTCAGTGTTTAACCTGAACCAGCTTATTGTGGTGTCTTGCGCCTACTAGGGACTTGGAGGACTCCAAGTTGCTAGATGTGGTCAGGGCCCTGAAAATATAGGTTCCAGGACGGCTGAAGTCAGGAGAACTGACTTGCTGTTATCCTGTATGCACCCAACAAACTGGGTGCTCTTGCTTTTAAGCAGACTTTTGCTAGTTGGATGTGTAATACAATTCAGCTTGCACATTCTGTGGCAGGCCTGCCACAGCCAAAATATGTAAATGCCCATTCCACAAGGAAGGTGGGCTCATCTTGGGCGGCTGCCCGAGGGGTCTCGGCTTTACAACTTTGCCGAGCGGCTATTTAATCAGGGGCAAACACGTTTGTAAAATCCTACAAATTTGATACCCTGGCTAAGGAGGACCTGGAGTTCTCTCATTCGGTGCTGCAGAGTCATCCGCACTCTCCCGCCCGTTTGGGAGCTTTGGTATAATCCCCATGGTCCTTTCAGGAACCCCAGCATCCACTAGGACGATAGAGAAAATAAGAATTTACTTACCGATAATTCTATTTCTCGGAGTCCGTAGTGGATGCTGGGCGCCCATCCCAAGTGCGGATTATCTGCATTACTTGTACATAGTTACAAAAATCGGGTTATTATTGTTGTGAGCCATCTTTTCAGAGGCTCCGCTGTTATCATACTGTTAACTGGGTTCAGATCACAGGTTGTACAGTGTGATTGGTGTGGCTGGTATGAGTCTTACCCGGGATTCATAAATCCTTCCTTATTGTGTACGCTCGTCCGGGCACAGTACCTAACTGAGGCTTGGAGGAGGGTCATAGGGGGAGGAGCCAGTGCACACCACCTGATCCTAAAGCTTTACTTTTTGTGCCCTGTCTCCTGCGGAGCCGCTATTCCCCATGGTCCTTTCAGGAACCCCAGCATCCACTACGGACTCCGAGAAATAGAATTATCGGTAAGTAAATTCTTATTTTTTTGCAGCGCTGCGATGAGATAATCGCCGACTGTAGGGGAGTGTATTTTTGTTTTGCAAGCATGCGATCGCATGTGCAGCCGAGCACCACAACAAAATTTTGTGCAGTTTCTGAGTGCCCAGATCTTACTCAACCGCTGCGATCACGTCAGCCTGTCCGGGACCGGAATTGACGTCAGACACCCGCCCTGCAAACGCTTGGACACGCCTGCGTTTTCCCCAAACACTCCCAGAAAACGGTCAGTTGACACCCATAAACGCCTTCTTCCTGTCATTCTTCTTGCGATTGGCTGTGCGAATGGATTGTTCATTAAATCCATCGCCCAGCAACGATCCACTTTGTACCCGTACGAAGCGCCTGAGCATTGTGGTGCATACGCATGCGCAGTAGTGACCTGATCGCTGCGCTGCAAAAAAACAGCAGCGTGCGATCAGGTCGGAATGACCCCCTGTGTCTCATGATCTACCGTACTGGCCCTTTCCAAATCTCCCCAAAAGTGCTGTAAACTTTTGTCACTTTCTACTAGTTTATTTTTTACAGGAAAATATAAAAATAAAAATGGAAATGCAACTTTTTGAATTGTCTATACATTACGTTTCTTTATTTTTCTCATAACTATGCTTTTTACTCACTGATCTTCCACGCAACTTTATGCACAAGCATAGCAGATATTTGTCATATAAAACGCTAGTTAAAGTTATACCGCTTTCATACAGAAGCATCGGCTCCGACCTGGGATACTGAACAAGGGTCGGAGCCAAAGCTTCAGATGTACTTACCCTTTCGGACCACCACCGGGACCCGGATTATTCCCTGATCCCGGGAATAGAAAAGCAATGTTAAAGCTGCAGTAAAGGTGGCTATTATCAAATGAAAGACAAGTTGGAGGCCCTTTTTAAGAAACAATATGCATAATTCATATAAAAACAAATTGCAGTTCGCAGCTACTTGACACTGTTACAGCATCAAGCGAATATTTAAAGAGAAGAAAACACGAGACACAATCGTTGAAAAAAGTTTGAAGATTTATGTGCAAAACCCCCCCCCATATAATAATCTGCCATCATTTTCATCAGTCCTGGCTAATTAGAACTCAGCCACTTGCTCACAAATAAACAAGGTCAAAAATACTGTATAATACAAATATAACACACAAAATATAAAACATACAAAAACACAATTCTGACACGCCACAGAGCATAACACATGTAATAAATATTTAGAACCACTACATTCGTCATATAATGCTGGTCACACCCTGCCATATTGCAGCTTATTTCCATGATAACGCATTACGTATGACCGGAACGCCGGGTGCATAATAACAGAACAAAATCAGTGGGGTCTGGGTCATAACCGGGCATGTAAATAAATGGGAGTTGACCATACATCACCGATTTTGCGCTGCTGTCATCTTGGACGTCCAGTGAGTGTTCAGCGTAATACTGTAGGTACTGTGCAGTGATTGTGAAAACACCTTTGTGTCCCATTAATGGGACTTTGCATATGATTTAATAGTCTAACCTGCTCTAGCTCATACCTGAGTAATGATTAGTAAATATGGACAGGAGCGCTGAGAGGGTGGGGTTATGGAGTACCCTGGTCTGCATCTGTCAGGGGCCCTGGCCCGCCATGGATGCCTAGCCACAGCCAGAAGACGGCCTTGGACACCCCCCCCCCCCCACTTCCAGTTGCGCATCATTAATTCGCTTGGCCAATTCTGACCACACCCACCCTGCCAAGTACCAAGGCCTGGGATTTCTCTGGGTTGATGCTAGATTCAAGTGGCCTAAGGGACCTTTTACATCAGGGGGAGGAGCCACGACACAAGGGGGAGGAGCTAGGCCAGCAGGATAGTTCCTCTACTATCCACACCACCAACTATTACCTTTAGTAATCAGGTGGCGAGCCCGCGAGGGTACTTTGCGAATACCCTGTTCGGCCGTAGCTCCTCCCCCGGTGACGTGTCTCCTCCCCTTGTGACGTCAGAAGGTCCCTTCTCCCACTCCGATTTAGAACCAACCGATTTCTCTGAGCTACCCTGGGTATAGGCAGTTATGCAGTTATATTTTCGTTAGTATATAACCCTAATGTATGCAATGCATGCAATGTGATGAGCTCTGACTTAAAGAGCTGGTAAGCTTAATTCGCAAGAGGGATCCAAAGTGGGAGGAGCCTCCTTCTTATGCACAGGTGTACCAATAAAAGGAATGGTACATGCATTAGCTAGTCCAAGGCTTAGGAAATGAAACTGCTTTTAAAACAACAAAACACAATCACTGCTTCGTTATAGAGTCATAAGCAGTAATTAACAAAGAGCATACAGAGAACATTTGCATAGAAGAAGTCTTGCCTCATTAAATTGAGTATATCTCTTCTTCATTTACTAAATCCATAAAGGAGTCATACTATTTACATTGTTTTATGTCTGGAGTGTACAAAAATATAGCAATAAAATACAGTACACAAATAGTTAAAATACGTGACTTCCTGCAAAGTTCCTCAGGGGTTTGCACCATTGTAAGGAAGCCGCCTCCTGTAAGGGCCCCGGTAGCTGAAGGGACCCCATAATTATTAAAAAAACACATATAGTTTATAGCAGAAGTGCAATATGAGCATGTAATGAAAGGATATCGGCCTTATGGTAATACATATACCAAGGTTTGAGGGGTGTGGAACACAACCCTGTTGACCTAGTGACTGTCGACCTATAGTGGTCGACCTAAACATTGTCGACCTAGACAGTGTCAATCTTCAGACCGGATCCCGGTTTGAGTCCTATCGGTGAACTCCGTGGTGTCCCAGTTCTTGAAATGTTGACCATAACTAAGGTGAGGACAGGAAAAGAAGTGGACCCTTGCAATACATCTTATGTAAACTGGATACTTCTCCATAAAAATCATGAACGTCCATAAATGTTTATAAATATTCTTCCACTTGTCTTTCTTGGATATATTAGGAATTTTTAATAAGCTCGAACAGCCTCGTTTTGTCGGAAAGTCTCCGTTCTATGCTGTCGACTATCTTCAAGATGGACTTTGTTTCCTGTCGCGTAAGGTTCCCCTTTATGTACAGAATGGCTTCAATTTGCTTATTCCTATAAATAAAAGAAACATAATTAGACAAAACTGATCATAACATACATATAACCCAGTTGTTACACTAGGGGTGGTGTCCTCAAATGATTTTTAAGCTTTGTGCAAAATGATCTAATTACATTTTTCAATATTTATATTATTTGCCATTCACATTAATTTTTTAAGGTATTTATATTTTTGCCCTTTCTAGAATGTTTTAAAATGAGTGCAGTACTTGCTTTCAACCTGCAGGTGGCACTAATAAAATATATTGCAGGCAGCTTGACCTTTATAACTAATATTCATTTGAAAACTACAAGTTTATTGATAACTTTGAATGTAATAATGAATTACAAAGCAATTTTATGACTCGTCTTTAATTAGTGGTACAATTACGGTCGCTCCCTAAGAGCAAATTGTTTACTCCGAGAACAGGCCAGTGTGTAACTGAATCAGGAGTCAGGACACTCCTAGGCACAGTATGAGAAATGGGAGAATTCCTTAGGAAAAATATGTATTAACTTGCTGCAGCTTCTTGTTTTCAGTAAACGATTATTAATCCCTGTAATGTTATTCCGTCATTGACAGGTAAGTAACCGCAATGCGATAGCTCTGCAACAATACAAGAATTAGAGCGGAAAGCTACAATTCTACTAAAGAAAATATCATTAAAACCTAATTTATTTGCATTGGTGGAGTCTACTTTCTGCACCTTTCTTGAGCAATTGATTTAAAAACTTTACCAAGAAAGAGCAAATGTGAAATGAAAGGAGCGGTCTGTGTAGTTTATACAAAATCCAGACAAGTGTTTCATCTGGCAATTTGACTGAGAAAGGGGAGGGGGGAATTAATGCTTGTGCTTTACTTCCAGAAAAGTCTGGATTTCCCGGAATGCGGGCTCTGTTTCTTGTTATTCCTTTACCATCTTGAAGCATTTAGTTTAGAGCAGTTTTGTGGTTTCTGCGGAGTCTGCGGAATCTGAATCAATTGGCATAAAGGTCTCTTTGTGAGTTAGTAACAGTCAATGCTTCCCCTCCCATAAAATCAATAACCTGGTGTAACTGATATTTTAGAAGATTTTTAACATGGGTGGTTCTGATATTTTCTAATTGATTTTTTCATCTTCATATTTTTCCAGTCGCCCGATTCAGAAATGCATGAGCCAAGCAACCAAAACTTTGAGCAACCAGAGCCCCTTCAGAGTCACCTCTGCTGCATCTCTATTGGGGTCATTCTGAGTTGTTCGCTCGTTGCCGATTTTCGCAACAGAGCGATTAAGGCAAAAATGCGCATGCGCTAAGTATTTTAGCACAAAACTTAGTAGATTTACTCACGTCCGAATGAAGAATTTTAATCGTTGAAGTGATCGGAGTGTGATTGACAGGAAGTGGGTGTTTCTGGGCGGAAACTGGCCGTTTTCTGGGAGTGTGCGGAAATACGCAGGTGTGCCAGGAAAAAACGCGGGAGTGTCTGGAGAAACGGGGGAGTGGCTGGCCGAACGCAGGGCGTGTTTGTGACATCAAACCAGGAATGAAACGGCCTGAGCTGATCGCAATCTGTGAGTAGGTCTGGAGCTACTCAGAAACTGCTAAGAATTTTCTATTCGCAATTCTGCTAATCTTTCGTTCACTATTCTGCTAAGCTAAGATACACTCCCAGAGGGCGGCGGCCTAGCGTGTGCAATGCTGCTAAAAGCAGCTAGCGAGCGAACAACTCAGAATCACCCCCTATGTGCGGAAAAGTGCATACCCTCCAACTCTACCTTTTTGGCCAGTATAGCACCGTTTTATTCTGGTCTGTATTGGCCAAAAGGGGCTATGTACCGGTTTTCAGTGTCTCCCATTCCTATTGAAGCCTATGGCAGCACCACTTGACCACACCCCCTTACCAGTGACCACACCCCCTTCCCTTATTTGTACCGATTTTCAGCCCTGCAGTGTTGGAGGGTATGAAAGTGTGTATAACTGGTTGGCAATTGGATGTCCTCACATGGCTAAGCATTCTGATGGCCTAGTGCGGTTCTGCAGCGGGTATTGTGGGCTATTCAGAGATGAGCTAATGCACAGATCTGTCTGGTTTTAGTGGGATCTAGTGCATACAAGTATAGCTTCTTTCACAGACTGATAGAAACATAGAAACATAGAAACATAGAATTTGTCGGCAGATAAGAACCACTTGGCCCATCTAGTCTGCCCCTTTTTTTTTTTTTATATTATTTTTATCACTAACCTTATTTGATCCTTATTTCTTTGTAAGGATATCCTTATGTCTATCCCATGCATGTTTAAATTGCTCTACTGTCTTAGCCTCTACCACCTCTGATGGGAGGCTATTCCACTTGTCCACTACCCTTTCTGTGAAATAATTTTTCCGCAAATTTCCCCTGAACCTCCCCCCCTCCAGTCTCAGTGCATGTCCTCGTGTCCTATTGCTTCTCTTCATTTGGAGAATGTTTCCCTCCTGGACTTTGTTAAAACCCTTCATATATTTGAAAGTATCTATCATGTCCCCCCTTTCCCTTCTCTGCTCCAAACTATACATATTGAGATTTCTTAGTCTTTCTGGGTATGTTTTGTGATGTAGGCCATGCACCATTTTAGTTGCCCTCCTTTGTACAGTTTCTAATGTATTAATATCCTTTTGAAGATATGGCCTCCAGAACTGATTACAGTATTCTAGATGAGGCCGTACCAATGACCTATACAGTGATGAATAGGAGTGATGCGTATTACTAGGTGCGGACATTACTGTATATAGGTGAAGATGTGCATTTATTCCTAAGCATGCAATGGGGCCTCGTGTGTGGCCAACTTCAATACAACGCTAAATCAGCCCTCTAAGGGTAAGATAAAGTATCAGCCAATCAGCTCCTAACTGCCATGCTACAGGCTGTTTGAAAAATGACAGTTAGGAGCTGATTGCTTGGTACTTTATTACCATGTTATTTATCACTCTCCAAGGCTTGATAAATCTGGGCATTACAATTCCTAAGATCTGATTGGCTACAGGTCATACCATCTCCGCCCACTTTAATTCTGAGGGCCACTCAGATGATTGGGAGATGCGGATTGAATACAATAACGCATGAGAGAACAGCGATTAAGCATTCTCACCGTATATCTGGGTATGCTTGGACCAACGTAGCCACTTCCAGCTGGATCGCACTCAAGTCCTGAAGCCGTATGATTTCCGCCACCTTCAGAACCGCAGGTTTCAGCCAGTCCTCCCGGGAATTCTATGAAACAAAAACATAATAAGAATTTAATGGCTGCCGACTCTCTTTATCTTTTCTGTGTATTAGTAACTTACTGCAAAGTGAGGAATGTTAGTAGTCATTAGTTACATTCCTTCTTTTTATCAAGTAAAATAATCTTTGGGGTTTTTCTTAATATGAATAATACATGAAAGTGCTGAGTAGAGAATTGTTCATCATGTCTCAGGTATCCGGAGGAGGCAGAACATTTACACTCTATATAAACAATAGTCTCTGGAATTTCTAAAACAAACAGCAGTGCGAACATTGGCCAAAGCTTATCTGTAGACCGTAGGGAAGGATCCATGGATCTGTATGGAGGGCAGGAATGCTGGGACAAGGGAAGCACTTCCAAAGCATTATAATAAAGTCCGTCTGTCCTAGCAGGACCCAAATAGACAAGGCTTCTTCTGTAGTAACCAACTATTGCACAAGCTATAGATTAAGCCAGTGGTTTCCAAACTTTTTTGAATCACGGCGCCCTAGAATATCAGAATTTTTTTCACGGCACCCCTAGGCCAAAAATTTCTTATTGAGAAATTTAGAAAGAAATATTACATTAAGTAGATCACGTTTATATGTCATCCTTAGGGTCAGGTGTGTGGTGAGGGACAAGATTTGCTTCTGTTTGTCCTCATATTTTATGACTGGCAGCCACCAGCACTGGTTTTGCCTATTATATTGACCATGAATAATTTGAATAGGTCCTGGACCACCAACCCAGGGCACCCCTGCAAGTGTCCCGAGGCACCCCAGGGAGCCAGGGCACACAGTTTGGGAACCTCTGGATTAAGGGGCTATTGACCTGATTCCGAGTAAAACTCAGCTCTTTATATGGCAGCAAATAGTGAGTTCTGTAAATCTGCGCATGTATAAAAGCAAATTTACATATCTTTGTGCAATACGATTCTGATTGGATCGTGGCTAGATCTCTCTGGGTGTTTCAGGGTGGCAACTGGACAGTAATGCTGCGTACATCTGCAAGAGGGGCGTGGTATGCAAGGTCGACAATAACTAGGTCGACAGTAACTAGGTTGACCACTATTGGTCGACAGTAACTAGGTCAACAGTGTCTTTAGGTCAACACGGTGTAGGTCAACAGGTCAAAAGGTCGACATGAGGTTTTTTTGGGGTTTTTTGTGTCGTTTTCTCCGTACAGTGACTGGGAACCCCAATTAGTGCACCGTGTCCCCTCGCATGGCTCGCTTCGCTCGCCATGTTTCGGCACAGGTCCACGTGGATCATTAAGTATGAAAAAGGTCAAAAAAAGAAAAAAATTGAGAAAAACTCATGTTGACCTTTTGACCTGTCAACCTAGAACATGTCGACCTAGAGACCCTGTCGACCTAGTTACTGTCGACCAATAGTGGTTGACCAATTTACTGTTGACCTATTTACTGTCGACCTAGAGACCGGATCCCCTGCAAGAGCTGCATGTCTTTCTGCTGGAAGCCGTGCAAATCCTCTCATTAGCATAAGTTAGTAAATCAGGTTCTTCCTGCACCAGCCTCTTGGCAGCTAACTCAGAATTAGGCAGGAAAAACGCCCCAAACCAATCAGCTCCTAACTGTCATTTCTCAAACATCCTGTAACATGACAGAGGCTGATTGGTTGGTATCTCATCTCTCTCCATGCTTTGATAAATACCCGCCATAATCACATACAAAAGTAAAGGTGCATACACACTTGCCGATAAAATGAACGACGTCGCTCATTTTCTCCCTTCCTGAGCAGTGTCGTTCACTTTCTCAGTAAGTGTGTATGCCGGCGTCGACGACCAATGTGCGGCACCGCGGGTCATGTTGGCAGTGCATGCATGCGTCGTCCAGGAGCTGCCTGCATTGCCCAGCGGGATCCGGTCTCTAGGTCGACAAGACTTAGGTCGACAGAGTCTAGGTTGACCACTATTGGTTGACAGTAAGTAGGTCGATATGGTTTCTAGGTCGACAGGGACTCTAGGTCGACATGTACTAGGGCGACATGACAAAAGATTGACATGAGTTTTTCACTTTTTTTTTCATTTTGTGAACTTTTTAATATTTTATGATCCACGTGGACTACAATTGGGAACGGTAACCTGTGCCGTGCGCAGTGGTAGCGGAGCGAGGCACCTTGCCCGAAGCATGGCGAGCGAAGGTATACGGTGCACTAATTGGGGTTCCGCGTCACTCTACAAAGAAAACGACACCAATTTTTTTTTACAAAATTCATGTCGACCTAGAGTCCCTGTTGACCTAGAAACCATGTCGACCTACTTACTGTCGACCAACAGTGGTTGACCTAGATACTGTTGACCTAAGTCTATTCTAACATACCACACCCGGCCGGCCACTGCATGACGTCACTGAGCGATATGAACAGTCATATCGCTCAGTGTGTATGGCCGGCCGCCGACCGCCCGGCCCGGGAGGAGGAACACTCATAGAGCGACGTGTTCTAGTGTGTATGCACCTTAAGTCTGAACCAAACAGGTTCTCTTGCCGCGTTATAGTGGAATTACCAATCAAGTAGCAACTTGTTTAAATAACACAATAGTAACAACATGAGAATGCTTCAATGTAGCAATATTAAGCTCATTGTTAAATAGCGTCAGCAGTCTCAATAAATTGTTTAACCAACTTAAAAACAGCAATATCCTGTGACAATAATAGAAACTCCTCTGCACATATATTGTAAGAATCACATTTGGATGTTTTGTTAGAAAAATTGCCACATAAAGAAATGTCGCGGTGTCTTCCAATCAGAGTCTATGGGGTATATTTACTATGGTGCGGGTTTTTAGAAGTGGAAATGTTGCCCATAGCAACCAATCTCATTCTAGCTATTATCTTCGAGAAGGTTCTAGATAAATAAGTACAAATTGATTGGTTGCTATGGGCAACCCCAGTGAGTGCTGTTTCAGGAGCAAATAAGAAATGATGTATGTATGCAGTTCCGCCTGTCCCGGTTGATAGGTAGAGCAGTGTCTGCAGCTTCACTGCAGGAGACGGAACTCTGGCCCATGCAGCATTACCGCTTGCGTTCTGCATCCCCCCTATATTGTCTAGACACATTTTCTCAAAGGTTTATAAACTGATCACCCAACTACAGTTTCCGATGCATTTTTTTTTACTTACGTGAAAAGCAAAGAACTCATCGATGAGTTTCGCATTCTCGTTGATCTGATTGGCCAGCGTCTGGAGCTGCGCTGCGTTCTTGTGGCTGACTTTCTTCTTTAGAAGCCGTGCCAGGTATTCCTTCACCAGGTGTTTATGGATCTTGCTGATCATATCCTAAAAAGAGAAAAGACTATGAAACTTTTTTCTATTTCATTGAAGACAATGGCCCTCATTCAGAGTTGTTCGCTCGCTAGCTGCTTTTAGCAGCATTGCACACGCTAGGCCGCCGCCCTCTGGGAGTGTATCTTAGCATAGCAGAATTGCGAACGAAAGATTAGCAGAATTGCTAATAAATAATTCCTTGCAGTTTCTGAGTAGCTCCAGACCTACTCACAGATTGCGATCACCTCAGTCCGTTTAGTTCCTGGTTTGACGTCACAAACACGCCCTGCGTTCAGCCAGCCACTTCCCCGTTTCTCCAGACACTCCCGCGTTTTTCCCTGACACGCCTGCGTTTTTTAGCACACTCCCGGAAAACGCTCAGTTACCACCCAGAAACGCCCCTTTCCTGTCAATCATTTACCGATCATCAGAGCGATTGAAAAGTGCCGCAGAATCCACAGAAAATCTGCTAAGTTTTTAATTAAATAACTAAGCGCATGCGCCCTGCGTGCTTTGCGCATGCGCAATTAGCAACAAATCGCAGCATAGCGGAAATCGGCAACGAGCGAACAACTCGGAATGACCCCCATAAAACGATGTGTAAAATGGTCCTAGTACCCGAAATACAATAAATGTCATCTATAGTACCAGACACAGCAGAAGACAAAGAGCCCCCACAGTACAGTACTTTCAAGCATGACCAGTTCCTCACACATTATCATATAGAATTACTGACAATCTATATTATGCATATTAGTTCCATTAATTAGTGTAAAATGATCAGAAGGTGATTCTAACTTTAAAAATGATCACTCAAACTATTACATTATACTGTAGTGCATGCTATACCTATGGGAGTCATTCCGAGTTGATCGCTCGCTAGCTACTTTTTGCAGCACTGCGATCAGATAGTCGCCGCCTATGGGGGAGTGTATTTTTCGCTTTGCAAGTGTGTGAACGCCTGTACAGCCGACCTCTGCAAAAACAGTTTGTGCAGTTTCTGAGTAGGTCTGAACTTACTCATCCGCTGCGATCACATCAGCCTGTCCGATCCCGGAATTGACGTCAGACACCCGCCCTGCAAACGCTTGGACACGCCTGCGTTTTTCCAACCACTCCCAGAAAACGGTCAGTTGACACCCATAAACGCCTTCTTCCTGTCAATCTCCTTGCGATCGGCTGTGCGAATGGATTCTTCATTAAATCCATCGCTCAGCAACGATCCTCTTTGTACCCGTACAACGCACCTGCGCATTGCGGTGCATATGCATGCGCAGTAGTGACCTGATCGCTGCGCTGCGAAAAACGGCAGCGTGCAAACAGGTCGGAATGACCCCTAATATAAAGAGTAGATCAATGCTCAAGTAATTTATGTGTTTTAAAGGCCAAATATAAATAGAAAAAGTATTTAACAGGTACACCTCATAATAATCCCTGGAGCTACCAAATAGATTGAAAGAACCGAGAAGTTGGCATTTACACCAAGGGCCGGGCTAACAGGAGAGGTCAGGCAGAATAAGGTCATTCCCAGCTAAATGCAGAGGGTGCAAGATTTTCAGAGACCCGTAAAATAGTCTGTAATTTAGTATGAACACTGTAATCCAGTTCTGTCCATCTGGCGGTCTGTAGTCTAGATGTGACCACCAGCTTTGTCTGAAACCACCGTACACTCTGTTCAATGCTTTTTCTTTTTAATGTAATATTTGGTCTTTAAAACCCACGGTCATAACAGAAATGTATTTAAAATATATGGGGGTAAATTTACTAAGATGGGAGTTCTATTTAAGATGGGATGTTGCCCATAGCAACCAATCAGTTTCTACTTCGCATTTATCTAACACCTTCTAGAAGATAATACCTGGAATCTGATTGGTTGCTATGGGCAGCATCCCATCTTAAATAGAACTCCTATCTTATACCGCTTTCAGACCGCAAATGCTGGATCCTACCCGGTAAGACAAACGTGTACTTACCGGGTGGGATACGGCATTTGCGCTTCGCTGCTGGCTTTCCGACCCGGCAATATACCGGGTCGGTTGCCATAGCAGCGGAGGGAGCAGCGGGGGTGGAGGCGCCACCGGGAGATGAGCTCATCTCCTGCGCCGCCTCTCCCTATGCTGTGAATGGGAGCCGTGTCGCATCGACACGGCTCCCATTCACACCGCACCTGACCCGGTAATCAACCCGGGTAAAACCCTTCTTTTTTACCGGGTTGAATTACCGGGTCAGGCGACCCGCTAAAACGACCAAGGACCTTTCACATCGCACACTGACCCGGGTCGACACGGCAATATGCCGTGTCGATACCGGGTTATTTGTGCGATGTGAAAGGGGTATCAGTAAATTTCACATAAACGTTTCAAGACCAACTTTGCCTGCTATTGCCACCTGTTGGCCACGCCAGAAACTGCACACTGCCGCCGCTGTCATTTTGTTCATTTTCCGCCTGCCCAAACAGTGTTTACAGCCCTGACTTTCACTCCACTCGGCTAATGAATTCTAGTTATTATGTAGTTATATTTCTGTTTCCTCCTTTTCTTGCTTACAGCCACTGCAGCCCTTGTTTGCAGCCAGAAAATCAAAGGTTAAGTCATAATAACAGGACTCTGTTCAAGGTTCTAGTTTGGGGATTCCTAGTGCTGGCAGAATTGGCACTTCTGTGTTTACACCGAACTTTAAAACTAATCCAACTTATCTGCTTCTTCTTTTCACATCTGATATCTACAGAAACATTTTTTAAACTGGAATCAGGAAGCCAAAGCTTCTCTTTCCAATTTAACAATTTGGTCAAAAATCCAGATTCCTGCATCAATCAGAAGGGCAGTGTGAATATATGCCCTATTCTGAAGAGCACACATCTATGCGACACCTCCACCCAGGGGCGCTTTAAGAGAGGAGGGGGCCCGTGTTCAGCCTCCTCCGTTCAGGTCCCCTCCTCTCCGCCGGCAGCACTAAGAGTCTGAGCACTAGAGGGCTCAGACTCTATTTTGCATACGCAGATCTCCGGGAAAATGACGCAGCGGCCATTTTCCCTGAGATTTCTCTACTGCGCATAAGCAGAACTCTGTGAAAATGGCCGCTGAGCCAATTTCATGGTGTTTTAACAGCGCTGCGGATGTCGGTGCTGGATTCTGGAGGCGTGAGTATTTTAAAAATGGGTATAGCGTGTGCGGTAGGGGGCCCCCACTGCCCCCTTTATAGAAACGCCAGTGCCTCCACCCTCAGCATTCAGTACTTGGTGCAGAAGATGCAACAGAAAATGGCATGCACTTTGCATGCGCACAACTCAGATTAGCTCACATCTGTCTACACACCCGAAGAAAGCTTCTCCTACCTGCGAAGGCACCACTGCTGCCCAGATGCCACCCAATAACGCCCGTTCAGTCATCAGTGAGAAACGTCTGACCTATAATACCTCATAGATGACCAAAGTTGCGTCTGTAGACCACAATGTAAGCACAGTTTGCTGTAATAATAAATCTCGAGGCGCGACACCATTCGGACATGCATGCAATTTAGAATCAAGCACAATAGATTAACAATTTGCTCTCAGTAATCAGGAATTGAAGAATAAATGATATTTACCTGGTAACATGGGGTACAGAGCGTCTTCAAAGGTGACACAAACTTGTCTGTGATCCTTACGATGTCTGTCATGGTTTGGTGGCTGCACAGACCATTTCCTTGCGACATCTTCCGGAAATGAGACTAGACAGATAAAATGCTTCATTTATAACAGAACCTAAAATCATCGCTATTATCCATAATCCCAGATATACTGAGAACCCTCACGTTACCTTCAGCTCCACAAACAGGTCTTGAAATAGTGCATCATAAATAAGATCCTCCAACTCGACAACGATGGACTGCATATCCCTCTGTACTCGAGACTGAAGCTGTGAGTCCTTGTGTATAAATTCCCTACAATACAATGAGATAAGAACTGGAATGCTGAGACAGTAATTGTAAGAGCACATGTTAGGAAATCGTTAGTGACCACCTGTGGTGGATTTTACCTGTGAGCCGCAGGGATGTAGCCCACCCAGTAAAAGCCCCCACATTAGTAATCCAGTTCCACTCCATGACGGCACTGGTAACACTGTGACTGGACTGCATGCAATCAGGAGAGGCGATAGCCCCAGCTGCTGGCCAGGTCCCGGACAGGCAGTCAGGTGTTTTCTCCCTGTAGGACTGCCAGTCTGGGCTGTGATTAATAGACAGCGCGCTTCCTGTGCAAAGCCACTCCCTGCCTATCAGGCAGCCCTAACCAGCTTTTATGGTCTGCAGCTGATGCAGTCCATAGAAGCTGGTGTTTTGTGCATGTGCAGTCTGATTGCTGCCTGTGCACCTGCGCCGGTGCTTGTCAGATTCATTGCGCAGGTGCCGGTACCCTGCTGGGGGTATCTACTCTCCAGACTACAGGCAGATGGATAGACAGACTTCTATTATCCATAATGTAGAAATGAATGAACAATTTATGCTGCATGAATATATTTAGTACTCCTGCATGAACCTGTCCCCAGCGCACCTCCTGTAAAACCTCAGAGAACACGCCACGTACCTGAAGTGTAGACAGCAGTTGATGTTGGCGATGCTGATAGCTCTGTAGAAAGTCTGAGTTTTGTTCTTCTCTAAGTACTCACTGAACAGCCTCTTATACCTGAAAAAATAAAGAAATAATTTTATTGTCGAACCCCAACAGCAATTACCATGGTAACTGATTCTCAAAGCCATACTTTCTTTCGCAAAGTATTCCCAATTTAGCCCCAATCATTATAATTTGTTTTCACAGCATATCACGCCATTAAGATGAATTATCGGGGAAATGTACTAAAAAACAAATGCGCTCTGATAGGAGCCCGCCCCCCCGCAGTGGAAAAAGTGCTTGCTTGTCTGATCACATGACTTCCAGGTTAGGCCCCGGCATTCATACTGCACAAGTGCCGTCAACAGGTGGCGCGTTTACAAGCAGGAATTAACGGATCCCTCTCCCAAAAACGGCATAAACGTAGCCCATGGGCTATAGCAGCTACTGACATAAACAGGGCGTTAGCTATGGGGGTGCCAAGTTCCAAAAAGTGTCACTTTTCAGGGCTTCATACATTTCATAATTGAACAGTAATCAGAGCAGCCTATAGGGGTTGCTTTGCCGATCCAAAACGATCCAATCAGAGATATTGGTCACACCTTCCCATAAACACGGGGATACTTAAGTTTTGAAGGTAGCGTCAAAGGTGGTCATTCCGAGTTGATTGCTCGCTAGCAGTTTCTAGCAGCCGTGCAAATGCTATGCCGCCGCCCACTGGGAGTGTATTTTAGCTTAGAAGAAGTGCGAACGAAATGATTGCAGAGCGGCGGCAAAAATTTTTTGTGCAGTTTTAGAGTAGCTCAAAACCTACTCAGCGCTTGAGATCACTTCAGACTATTCAGTTCCTGTTTTGACGTCACAAACACGCCCTGCGTTCGCCCAGCCACGCCTGCGTTTCTCCTGGCACGCCTGCGTTTTTTCGAACACTCCCTGAAAACGGTCAGTTGCCACCCAGAAACGCCCACTTCATGTCAATCACTCTGCGGTCTGCAGTGCGACTGAAAAGCTTCGCTAGACCCTGTGTGAAACTACATCGGCCGTTGTAAAAGTACGTCGCGCGTGCGCATTGCGCCGCATACGCATGCGCAGAACTACCATTTTTTTTCCTCATTGCTGCACAGCGAACAAATGCAGCTAGCGATCAACTCGGAATGACCACCAAAAAACGGCTGTTTTTTAAAGAATTCACACAAAATATTGTTAATAAATAGGTCCCTAAGATAAGATCACTAAATTAAATATTTACAGCCAAAACATTTATCTGTCAAGATTATACAGTATTGCAGAATAATAGCAATATTTCTTTTTGAACATACTGTATGTTTTTAATTACAACACACCCGATGGAACAGTCATTTTGAAATAGTTCCTATAAACTGGGCAATTGGCGGCTCCTTATAGACACAAGACTAGTGGTTCTGTAATTGCAGAAAGCAGAAGCAACGCTCCAATGGTTATTCAGCTGTCACACAGTCACTGCACACACTTACTCCTGATCCCATACACTCAGCATTCCTTACCTTTTCAGGAAATCCTCCAACTCACGCGCCAGATAGGGGACAATCTTCAACTGTATCTCAGCTGTCCTCTGTATCCCACCGTTATAGTACTGCAAATAACGCAATTCAT
Source organism: Pseudophryne corroboree (assembly GCF_028390025.1). Taxonomy (NCBI): domain Eukaryota; kingdom Metazoa; phylum Chordata; class Amphibia; order Anura; family Myobatrachidae; genus Pseudophryne; species Pseudophryne corroboree. Next base: position 170,101,429 of record NC_086455.1, on the reverse strand, counting down.
TTATTCGTTTTGTATTATATGTAGAGTAAAGGAAACCTGACTGCAAATTATAATGATCCCAAAATAAAATCCACCCTCTCCATTTTACAGTGTATGTGGATATGGGATAAAGTTTATTGCCGGATGCGAGTGACATCATGACATCAGTGTCCAGTATTAGGTTTATTATTAAAACACAAGTTTCCTAAGAATAACGTTTTTGGTGACATCAGTTTTGTGACCAGTGTTAGGTCGCCCCTTCCATACATAATAAAGATTCCGGAAGCCCCTTAAGAGTCCAATGACCATATGTAAATGGTATTCACCCAGTAGTCACTATGGGGGTCATTCTGACCCGTTCGCTCGCTGCTTTTTGTCGCAGCCGAGCGAACGGGTCCCTACTGGGCATGCGCCGGCGCCGTAGTGCACCGGCGCCGTAGTGCGCTGGCGCATGCCAGATGGCCGAAGGCCGTAGCAGGGCTGCAATCGCCTCTGCCTGATTGACAGGCAGAGGCGATCGCTGGGCGGGAGGGGGCGGAACGGTGGCATTTGGTCGCCGTTTCGTGGGAATGGGGGGGGCGGGCCACAGTGGCTGCGTGATGTCACACGCAGCCGCTGCGGACCGGGGAGCGGTGAGTAGCTCCTGGCCAGCACGCTAAAGCTGCGCTGGTCGGGAGCTACTCTTGAAGTGCACAGGCATCGCCGTTGTGCGATGCCTTTGCACTTCTGCGGGGGGGCCGGCACTGACATGAGGGGCGGACTAGCCCTGTGCTGGGCGTCCCCCTGCATGTCAGTGTGAATGATCGTAGCTGAGCTCAATTTAGCACAGCTACGATCAACTCGGAGTGTTCCCCTATGTCAACATTCGGAATGTCAACTTGGAGTGAATGTTGACAGTGAAAATGTAGAAATTCACAATCTCAACGTGGACATAATGTAGACATGGTGAGTGTTTAGGTTAAGGCAGTGTTGTCACTAGGGGGGGAGCAGGGGGTGCGGACTGCACCTGGGTGTCACCGTGACACCAAAATGACGGCTCCTCCTCAATAACAGGGAGCTGTGTGCTGCAATGAGGAGTACTACTGTATTCCTTATACTAGAAATAAACATTATTTACAGAAATGGCTAGAAATTGTGGGGTAGATGTATTAACCTGGAGAAGGCACAAGGAAGTGATAAACCAGTGATATGTGCAAGGTGATAAAGGCACCAGCCAATCAGATCCTAACTGTTAATTTACATATTGGAGCTGATTGGCTGGTGCCTTTATCACCTTGCACATATCACTGGTTTATCACTTCCTTATGCCTTCTCCAGGTTAATACATCTGCCCCATTGTCACCTCCTGGGTGTTACGGGGATATATGCTCCACTGGTCTGTAGCACTAACAATATTGCTTGTGTACCATATTTAATCATGAGTTGACTCCCAGCACTACAAGTAAATAGTATTTACCTGAATGACGTCAATGTGTAACTCAGAGTGATAATAATCCCCCAGCATTTCCGGCTCATTCCCGCTCTTCCACCGCTCAAATTCCAAATCTAAACTTTTGCTCATGAACGTCTTCACCGAATCCTTACAAGGAGAATTGGATTGTATTATTAGTACACAGGGGAGTTTATTGCAAGTTCTGATTTATATCTAAAAAAATATATAATTAAACAATGTGCTATTTAACGGTAATAAATCTAATATATATATATACACACATACATTATATATTATATAGTTGATCTTACAAATAAAAAGAGCAAAAAATTAATTGCAATCTTACTTACTACTTCATAAGACAAATAATTGGCCTCAAACTGTCTGATCTTATGTGGTGCTAGAAGACGTTTCAACTTGGATTCATCAATGTGTCCAACTAAGGTTGGGTCCTTCAAAATGTTGCTATAACAGAGAAGAGCAGAATATTTGTTACTGCTAAAAATATTAATTATACATTGAAGAGTTCACTGCTGGGTAATAAAGTCATCACTCAAGAACAATGTTTTTTAGAACCGTAATGACCAACATGTGATCCAAAGGCCTCAAGGAACCACTTGGTCCAATATAGCTGACCATACAGATAGTAACTCTCTTTATAATTTGACTATTAGCTCTTATTTCCATTCTAGAGGCGCACTGGGGGGTCCTTTCTACTTTCATTTACTGCCTGAAGCACTTTAGGGACCTTTCACTCTCTCGTGACTCCTGATGAAGGAGTTATGAAAGAATTATCATATCTGATACTGGCAGTATCGGACTGGGGCATGAAGGGCCCACCGGGGAAATGCTGTAGGGGCCCATGCTTAAGGGTGTGGCCAGGCTCCACTGGGGCGTGGCCAGCCACCACAGAGGTTTGGCTTACCATTACAGAGTACATGTTCTGTTCCCCTTGAAAATTATATAGTAAACCATATTCTTGTGAAGTATAATGTAACATATGTATAATGCATAATTCAACTGCACTAGGATAGAGACTGGAACCTGATCCCTAGAGGAGGAGGAGGGGCCACAGGCAGTGGGGCCCACCGGTGGTTCCCCCTGTGGGCCAGTCCAACCCTGGATACTGGACAATGATCAGAGAAGACAGAACTGGCACCAATCTGATCCTCTCGTGCATACTATGTACAGTACTCTACCTTTGTACGACAGCCGGCATTTACAACCCAACCCCTATCGGGTTCCGGGTCAGGATCAACACGTACGGGATCACAGCCATCGAGATACCGACCCCGTAATCCCGACACCGACTGCCGGCATTTACAACCCAACCCGTACTATCTGCTGTATTACTACTGAATATGTTGCCTGGCTCTTTCTTATTGATTGGTTTTCCACCCTACAGGAAGCTAATGACTGATTATCTGATTTGTCACCTAATTAAAGAGCAGGGAGACATTTTTTTTGTGCCTCATGACATCACAAGGCGTTCCTGCATCTATATTTCATCAAATATGTCATATAATTATGCACAGTCACAAATGTTCCATATCTATTAGCAAGGTATAGATACAAGACAAGATACAATACTCATGTGTGTTAGTTCTGATTAACAGTATTTACGTATTTCATCACTTTACAGATTGCTAAAATAATAATCACGAAAATGTTGTAGCAATAATTTTTACTGCTAATTACAAGCGGCTTTGTAGCCACGTAATTCTAAGTATACCTGTAACCTATACCACACTCGTCTGTGACCTCCACTGTGGAAGATCCCAGAGGAGAGTCCAAGTGGCTAGTGTGGGGGTAGTGGCAACGCGTTTCGCATCATTAAGTTCCCATCCACTTCACTAGGGAAGTTGGCAGGATTCATGAGAATTGCCTAATATTATCCTGGGAGTCAAGGAAGCCTCCCCAAAATTCAGGAGTCTCCCAGACCTATTACAGATGTAGCGATGCTCATCTTTGTTGCAACATGGCTTCCTGTATGGCGTGCCAGGGTATGACAATTTGCAGCCGGCGATTGCTCCATTAATTCCTTAAGGCAGTGGCTCTCAAACTGTGTGCCTCAGGACACTTGATGAGGTGCCTTGGATTGGTGGCCCAGGACCAATTGAAAATATTTATGGACAATTTACCAAGCACAACCAGCGCTAGTGGCAGCCAATCATAAACTATGTGGACAAACAGAAGCAAATCCTGTCCCTCACCGCACAATTGAACCCAAGGATGACATATAAACACAATTTACTTATTTTAATATTTCTACTATTTCAGCCGCATGGCCCTCGCTAGCGATGTCATCCGTCGGACCTGCATTCAGGTCCGATAGACGATGTCGCTGACAACAGGGGTACGCACATCGTCAGTGACATAGGGGGTCATTCCGAGTTGATTGCTAGCTGCCGTTGTTTGCAACGCAGCGATCAGTGAAAAAAACGGCTAATCTGGGCATGCGTATGCACCGCAATGCGCACGCGCGACGTACGGGTACAAAGCGCATCGTGGTTTTGCACAGGTTCTAGCAAAGCTTTCAGTCGCACGGCTGAACGCAGGAAGATTGACATGAAGTGGGCGTTTCTGGGTGGCAACTGACTGTTTTCAGGGAGTGCTTAGAAAAACGCAGACGTGTCGGGAAAAACGCAGGGCGTGGCTGGGCATTCGCTGGGCGGGTGTGTGACGTCAAAAGCCGTCCCTCCGTCGTTAGAATCAACGCACACGAAGAGTAACTACAGGGCTGGTCTTGCTTTGCAGAAAAAGATTTTGCAGGAGCTCTGCTGCATAAGCGTTCGCACTTCTGCAATGCGAAAATACACTCCCCAGGGGGCGGCGACAATGCGTTTGCACGGCTGCTAAAAACTGCTAGCGAGCGAACAACTCGGAATGACCCCCTTACATAGTACATACACACTAGACAATACCGTGAACGATGTTTTGGAATAGGACACATCGTCCACTATATAGTCTACTCTGTACCCGGCTTTACACAAATAGTTTTCTAGCAGGAATTATAATATAGATACTGGGAGATTCACACCTTTATTACCGATTTCCCCCCAAAATTGTACACATTTCTAGATCTTAATGAGGCTGCATGGTTAAAGCATTAAGCCCACATAAAGTGATCACTTTTTTTCCCCTTTAAATAGCAAGTTAAGTATCTTTTAGGCATTTAAACAATCAATTTTAAATAATTCTTATATATGCTCATACAAAGCATTATCTATTCTAGATTATTTTGGAGGTAAACCAGGTATGGCTGCTAGGCACACGCCGTCTCCCACAGACACAGGATCACAGATCCATCGTGTAATGACCGAGGGAGGTGGGCAGAGGAGGGAGGATGTCACAGTGCAATCAGCACTTACACATCTATTTATGAAATGGGAGATGAATTCTCTGCTGCAAAAGAGAAGGATATTGGAAGTCAAGACGGAAACTCCAAGGTGACTTTAAAGTTTAAACGTCCTTTTCATTTACAGAAAGAATACGAAATTCCTTATAAAATATATGTATAATATCTGTATATAAGGCATATTTGTCTACTCACTTTGGATAGATGTTTTTTACCCAACACAGAAGGAAAAAGATATCTTTATCGTCAAGTTCAAACTCTGAAATAATATCCTCCATTTGTGAGCTTATGAGTCGATGATAATGCTGAGCATAGGTGTTGCAGATATCAAATTCTTCAGGGTAACACGGTTTGAGATGTGTCACCACATGGGTTAAATCTTTTTTGAAAGTCTTCCCCAGAGTAATAAAAGTTTGTGCAAAGGTGGAAGAGACCTCATTCAGTGAAGCCTCCGGTAAGTTGTCAATTCTTTCAACCACAGATTGCTTAATTTCATTTTCCCACTTTGTCTTCCATTGCTTTGGCCTTTGGCTGTTGCCCTTTACTGAGCCGCTGTCTGATATGTACTTAGAGTCTTCTTTCTCTTCTTCTACTATGGCCTGTACCGCTTGGTACAACAAGTCCCCTTGTGTTTCGGTGATGGAGTCTTTGATCACTGTAAATACTGCAGTACTCAGTTTTTCATATAGTGACTTAAGAACCTCTTTTTTGTCCTGCAGAAGAATGTCCTCCTCTGGACTCAATATCCCATTCTCCATGGCTATCAAGTTCTTGCTGGCGTCCCAAAATCTATTTTTTTCTATTTGTTCTTCTATATCTTCAGCTAAAGAGAACAATATATAAAATAAACATTGCGAATACGGCAAAACGGAATAACCATAACGATCAGATATGTGTCCCTGTTATTCTAATTGCAGAGACAATAGTATCGTAAATCGATCAGTGAAAAAAACCTTGATTCTTGTCTAATGTAATCTATACAGTATATTAGATCTACAGGAGGGATGGCCATCGACCATGGATGATTCGAAATCATCGATGGTCTATAGCCCATATTGAATACTTTTACCATCGATGGTGTATAACCAGATTGGTAAGAACCGGGAATGGGATGTCCCTCCTCTTTAAGAGGCTGAGCTGTCACTCACAGCTCAGCCCCGCCCCCAGCTCTTACACATCAGAAGCGCAACCAGCCGTGCATGCAAATAAACGCCGATGGTAAAAACCATTGATGGTTATGCAAAGAATACTTAGCTGCCATCGATGGTTCATTTCACCATCAGCATCAATGGTAATCATCGATGGCAGTAGCTCCGATGGCCATCCCTACTTTACAGTATATCATATTACCACTGCATAGTATGTACGCACTAGCACGTGACACTCTTATATGGTGATGCTGTGCAGCACAGTATAATATATATTACCCAGTGACGTGTGGGGGTTACATACTATTTCCTGTGTGCTGGGATCCAGCCAGAGGATGGCTTGTGGATCTGACGGAAGTAAGGCGGATCGATCGCCTGTGGATCAGACAAGTAATCCAATAATCCATCTTTACTGGGACTCATAAAACATGGGCCGATCGGGGGCCAGGAAACCCCTGGTTTACTTGCCCCTTACGGGTCAGCATCGCACCTGTTATCTCTCTCTTTGACTCCACAACATCCGGCTCTGACGGACGCTCCTCAGGTTTTGGGGTTTTCCTGGGGGAGATGTATTTCATGACGCCCTTTTTCAATCCTTTATAAAATCCATTTTGCTTTTTGCTTTTCTCTGCGCCGTCTACATTGTCCCCAATGACACCGTCAGCCGTGGTATCATGTTCCACGCCGGCCATTTTTATTCTTATTTTTTTCCTATACATGAACGAAACTGGAAGACAAAAAAACAACAAAAACATTACATAAAGGACTGGATTATACACAGCTGCACGCCCCTCGGGAATTGTACAGTGACAGACAATGACTTCCTGTTTATTGTCACCATTTCTGGTCAGGTTAGCAGCCGGCTAGCCACAGAATTTAGAGGATATGCCGCCTAATATTACACTATTCATTGTTCTTTATTAGGTGCCCTCTGCCAAAAGCAAGGTGCACATTTAGGGGGACATTTACTAAGCAGTGATAAGAGCGGAGAAGTGAGCCAGTGGAGAAGTGCCCATGGCAACCAATCAGCATTGACGTAACATTTATAATTTGCATACTATACAGTTGAAGGGAGCAGCTGATTGGTTGCCATGGGCAACTTCTCCACAGGCTTACTTCTTCACTCTTTTCACTGCTTCATGAATAGACCCCTTGGTGCATACTTATACGCCACCATCGGTCGCACCACTAAAACTTGCACCGGCGCAACTGCGAAAATTTACGAACACAATCGGGACGCAAGTGCAGTATAGAAAAAAAACTAAACTCCGTGAACATCGCCATTGCGAGTGACTGAGAAGAATCAGGCCCAGAATACGCTAACACCCCCACTTATGCCAACTACCGAAAAATGTCATCACTCAGCGTCCCATTGGGGTTCTGTTGTTTTAAGTCAAATACAGTTACTACTAAGGGGGATATTCAATTGGCCAATTGCACCCCGCCCCCATTGGTCTATTCAATTAGCCTTGACACCGGCACTCATCGAGGATTTCGCCAATAATCAGACCCTGCTTAGTCCTGCTTTTCACGGGAAAAAACCTGTCTGTGAACTAATCACGGATTCTATGTGTTTTTATCTGAAAATGGAAAAATTTGGGCATAATTGAATAGGGAGAAAAATAATCCAGAAAAAGTAAAAAAATAAATAAAAAAATAATAAAATATATATATATATATATATATATATATATATATATATATATATATATATATATAGCACCAATGAAAGGCGGCACTCGGAGACTTTCACAAAGTGATCAACGTGGTTTTTACCACGTTGATCACTTTGTGAAAGTCTCCGAGTGCCGCCTTTCATTGGTGCTATACATTGAGCTGCTGGCTCTTAAGGAGGGCACCGGAGCCGTTCCCCTGGGAGGACGAGGAGTGCCAGACCAATTTCTGGACTATATATATATATATATATATATATATATATATATATATATAGCGGGGGGGGAAACCATGTTTCCCTAAGTATTGTTAATTACAGTATACTCAAGATGCAAAACTATGTGTGACGGCAGACATAAACGCAGACTGCAATGTGGGCGCTATGCTTTTCCCGTAGCTGACAGTAATTATGAAACACACTTGGGAAACCAGTTCTTCCCGTATACAATATAATTAATCCAAACAGGGTTTGTCCATAAATCCATGAGCTCATAATGCAACAGCATTTTAATGAACAGTTGCAAGCGCTCTGTTTTGTAAAGACGTATGAAAGCTTTCTAATAGTAAATAATTATCTTTTATACATTAGCCTTGCAATTAATTGCTGTATGTTAAATGACAGGGACTTTCCACGCTCCGTTTGGCATGTACATGTCTCATTGCAGTATTAACCACTTTTATACATTACTGTATATTAACATCAATTCTTTCTATTTCAGTAAATACATTTTAGTCTATAATTTACTTCCTTTAAGACGCTACATTTTTCCTAAGAAAAAGAGTGTACATGACAAGCATTGTGGAGAGTTCAACTTTCAAAGAAATATGGCAACAAGCGATGAGAAACATGTAAAGGATTCCATTCACTTACAAAGGTTACCCCTCCACGGTCTGATAAAACACCACTCCCAGATTCTGGATTATAGAGACAAGGCAATTCAAGCCTGGTCAGTTTACCAATGGTAAATCATAGGAATTGGTTCCCTTTAACCCATTACAATTTTCCACACTATATTTCAAAATCCCAGAAAATTCTAATCCCCTGTGGGCAGTGCTGTGTCTTGCTGAAACATGTTTTGCAATCAGGGAACTTTAGGAAAGAGCAAGACATCAGATAAAGAAACCAATCTCATGGTGGATAACAGGCAAAAAGTAAATGTTTAACTTTAGAGAATCTTAAAAGCGTTAATAGAAAAGTCTTTCTTGCAAGAAGTTTACGTCATGCACAAAGTATGCGCAGCGTCCCCCAGTTTCCCCAGCACATTACGAAGCATGCATGCAAAAACTCTTAAAATTCTGTAGAGTCAGAGGTTCTTAAACTCGGTCCTCGGGGGCACACACAGCGCATGTTTTGCAGGTAACCCAGCAGGTGCACAGGTGTATTAATTACTCACTGACACATTTTAAAAGGTCCACAGGTGGAGCAAATTATTTCACTTGTGATTCTGTAAGGAGACCTGCAAAACATGCACTTTGTGGGGTCCTGAGGACCGAGTTTGAGAACCTCTGCTGTAGAGTATCACACATCACAACAGACACAACTATTAAGACATTAAGGGGTCTATTCATGAAGCAGTGAAAAGAGCAGCTCCAGTGGAGAAGGTGCCCCATCAACCAATCAGCTGCTCTGTATAATTTTATAGTATGCAAATTATAAATGTTACATCAATGCTAATTGGTCGCCATGGGCAACTTCTCCACCGGCTCACTTCTCCTCTCTTATCACTGCTTCATGAATAGACCCCTAAGGAGCAGATGTATTAATCATAGCGAAGTGATAAAGAAGTGATAAGTAGAAGGTGATAACGCACCAGACAATCAGCTCCTAACTGTCATTTTTCAAACCCGTAATGATTGGCTGGTGCGTTATCACCTTGCGCTTATCACTGCTTTATCACTTCTCTAGGCTTAAATTCTTTTGCGGGGAGATCTTGAGGTTTTAGCATTGGCATATACTGTATATGCAAAAGAAAAGAGAGAGATCACGTCTGCGCTCATCTAGGTTAATACTAAGAGGATAAAAAAATACTAAGAGGATACAAAAATTATTATATGTATGGTATCTGATAAAAAGTCTTCAAAGTTGACTGAAGTAATGCGTAATGTCAATAAACCGTTAAGGAACCTGTCCTGGTGTCTCCTTAATTCTCCAAACTTGGATATGTCTGTTCACTCGACCGTACTTCAGGCTATGGGGTAGTTTCTCCTTAGTGAAGTCACAAAAATTCGTTCCCCGGATTTCCTCTTGCGTTTCCTTCCAAAGTAATGGGGTAGTTCTTATTCTCAATGGTTGGAGACAGAAAGACAAAAAGAAGGCCGCTGATAGTGTAGTAGGTAAATTATAGGTCGTAGGAGGATATTATAGAGGGAATTCTTAAAAAGGTGGTGGTTGCTAATTGCGTACCAGTACTCGCGTGAGAGACGTGATGTACCCCATACATAAAGGTATCTTTAGTGTTCTTGTAATTTCTCCTTTTCCTGCCGATCGAATCTTTTGTAGTTCTTATCCTCGGGAATAAAAGAGGAAATGGGGCAGATGATAGTGTAGTAGATTATAAAAATAAATGAGGGGTGTTTTACCCTTCCAAATTTATGGTCTATATTAGGGGAGTGCGTACCGTACTCACATCCATAAGGGAGGGTGTAAAACATATAAAGGTATCTTTTAGGTTGATATGCTGTCGTACACGGACACACTCATGCAGGTAAACCAAGTAAAGGAAGAAGGGGCGTACCCAACTCACACTGTGCTTGGAGGAAACTTGTATATAAAGGTATCTTTATGGAAATCCTGCTGGTTCTGGGTACTCCTTATTTCAAGATCCGTCCCTCTAGTTGTTCAATAATGCTGGAAACCGTTCCAACTGGCTTTAATTCCACAGAATCTGGTAGAGTAATGGACAACTCTGGAACAGCTGGTAACTCATTTACATGAAGTTCCCCTTTAGATTTCAAAGGCACAAAATTGCTTTCCAATAGCTCCTCTTCATCTACTTTGAGAACTGAAATCAGGGAACAGGAGGAAGAGGAGGTAGAGGACGATGATTCAGATTCACCAGGTGCGGCTCCTGTTCTCACAGCCTCACATACCCCGAACCAGCAGCGGTAACAATTATAAAGCGCACGCGGGCAGCACGGGAGAACTAGGCTTAACCCGGGCAACACACGCGGCTCAGCTTTGCAAAGCTTTTCAGTTGGAATGCAAAGCTGAGCCGCGTGTGTTGCCCGGGTTAAGCCTAGTTCTCCCGTGCTGCCCGCGTGCGCTTTATAATTGTTACCGCTGCTGGTTCGGGGTATGTGAGGCTGTGAGAACAGGAGCCGCACCTGGTGAATCTGAATCATCGTCCTCTACCTCCTCTTCCTCCTGTTCCCTGATTTCAGTTCTCAAAGTAGATGAAGAGGAGCTATTGGAAAGCAATTTTGTGCCTTTGAAATCTAAAGGGGAACTTCATGTAAATGAGTTACCAGCTGTTCCAGAGTTGTCCATTACTCTACCAGATTCTGTGGAATTAAAGCCAGTTGGAACGGTTTCCAGCATTATTGAACAACTAGAGGGACGGATCTTGAAATAAGGAGTACCCAGAACCAGCAGGATTTCCATAAAGATACCTTTATATACAAGTTTCCTCCAAGCACAGTGTGAGTTGGGTACGCCCCTTCTTCCTTTACTTGGTTTACCTGCATGAGTGTGTCCGTGTACGACAGCATATCAACCTAAAAGATACCTTTATATGTTTTACACCCTCCCTTATGGATGTGAGTACGGTACGCACTCCCCTAATATAGACCATAAATTTGGAAGGGTAAAACACCCCTCATTTATTTTTATAATCTACTACACTATCATCTGCCCCATTTCCTCTTTTATTCCCGAGGATAAGAACTACAAAAGATTTGACCGGCAGGAAAAGGAGAAATTACAAGAACACTAAAGATACCTTTATGTATGGGGTACATCACGTCTCTCACGCGAGTACTGGTACGCAATTAGCAACCACCACCTTTTTAAGAATTCCCTCTATAATATCCTCCTACGACCTATAATTTACCTACTACACTATCAGCGGCCTTCTTTTTGTCTTTCTGTCTCCAACCATTGAGAATAAGAACTACCCCATTACTTTGGAAGGAAACGCAAGAGGAAATCCGGGGAACGAATTTTTGTGACTTCACTAAGGAGAAACTACCCCATAGCCTGAAGTACGGTCGAGTGAACAGACATATCCAAGTTTGGAGAATTAAGGAGACACCAGGACAGGTTCCTTAACGGTTTATTGACATTACGCATTACTTCAGTCAACTTTGAAGACTTTTTATCAGATACCATACATATAATAATTTTTGTATCCTCTTAGTATTTTTTTATCCTCTTAGTATTAACCTAGATGAGCGCAGACGTGATCTCTCTCTTTTCTTTTGTGTATTGACGTTTAGGGGTGCTGAGTGACCCCCTGTAGATATCACTACTGCTGCTCTCTGGGGCGCGGCAGTCCTTTCAGCAGCTTTTCTATATACTGTATATGCTCCGCAGGTAAGTGCACCCCACTAAAGGCGACTCTAGTTGTAGGTATCTCATTCGCATCTCCGCTTGTGGTTGCATGAACGTAACTGGGTGCCAACAGAGTGCCAGCATGTAGGCCAGGTTAGAGAGGGCGTGTAAAGGGAGAGTAGGCAGAACTGAGGGGTACGATGAGACGTGTGTACGCAGAGATCCGTCAGACGCACCTGTGGCAGGTGGCATAGGGCTTATGTAAATGTAGGGTGACAATAAGAACATCTCTGAAACCAAGCGTATGTATGTATAGTCGCGTAAATCTCTGCTCATAGACGAATATCCACATTTACTATCATTCTGTGCCCGCAAAGAAAGTGCTACTGCGTCTGACTGCAACGCTGAGCTGGCCCCTAAAGACTATAAACAAGTATCACAGTCACAGTCCTGCAATGATGCCCCATATGGGTCAACAAACCTTTAGGTAAGAGTGTGTGGCACTGATGTCATTATCCATTTTACATACAATTACATAACGATAAACTCATTTTAATCGGAATGGTGCGTTCCTCAGTCTGTGCAGTACGGTTATCTCTTCTACTGTAAGCAAACATTTTTTTAGCGGCGAAAGAGAAATGACCGACTACGGCCGTGTAATTATCGTGTGCTGATGTGTCCGGAAAATCTACATTTATTGCTGCAACAATTATCCTTTGTCTTTAGATCAAGTGATAAAATGCCTCCTGATTAAGAGTGACCATCAGCTGCGTTCTTTATTATTCATGGATAATAAGATTTCTTATATATAACAGATATCAGGGTATCAAGGGTGAAATATTACTACAGAGACTATATACAGTATGCATACTGTACTATACACATATATACCATATATATGCTTTAAACAATCTCATCAATTTACCATATATATATATATATATATATATATATATACACATACATATACATATGTAACATTTATTAACACTTATATAGCGCCAGCATATATGCCTGGGCTTTACAATTGGGAAGCATAGATTACTTGTGAATGAAAGAAATAAGCATATCATTTGTGGGGCAGTACGGACGGTGTAGTGGTTAGCATTACTGCCTCAAAGCACTGAGCACTGTGGCCCTAACTGTGTGGAGTTTGTATATTCTCTCCATGCTTGTGTGGGTTTCCTCTTACAATCCAAAAATATACTGGTAGGTTAATTGGCTCCCAACAAAAATTAATCCGATTGTGTGTGCGTGTATATGTGGTGGGGAATATAGAGTGTAAGCTCCACTGGTGCAAGGACTGATGTAAATGTAATCTCTGTAAAGCGCTGCGGAATATGTGTGCGCTATATAAATAACTGGTAATAAATAAATAAATACATCTGTGATGTTCTTACCTGTGAAGGATGGGGTCTTTGTGCAGATTTATAAGATCTGTGACTTAAGCACTCCTACATCAGTACTACTGAGCACGATGCATCAATGTGCAGACCTTATTATAGCCTGGCTGCATTGCTCCACCCCTTGCATTACACAGACGCTTTCATCTCCCCTGCCTGGCTCGGCCATTTCATCATCACACAAGTGAAAACTTCCCCACTTCCTGGAAAACCCCCATTCTGAGCATCTCCTGCGAGCTCCACATGTCTGCAATAGATTACAGCGAGCGATTGCAGCTTCTTCTAATGTATATATAGCGTAGACCCTAAATTCAGAACTGAAAGTGAAAGTGTTGCGCTGCAGACAGCTGCGCTATGCTCGTGTCAGCTGTCGCTGTATTGCATCTGACTGTGATATTTATTATCCCCGGAGGGACAGAATTGTGCCCCAGGTGCATAGATCTGTTACACCCGTACTAGTGAGAAGACGTCCACTCTGATACAATAATAATAATTTTATTTATATAGCGATTTTCTCCCTTTAAAACTTAAAGTCGTTTTTACAGACATCAGAAACGCGGTGCATTGTGCAAGGATTCGGTATTACAGAATATGGAAACCCACGCAGAAATAATTAAAAACGACAGAAACCTAGAGAGCACAATAACCATATTGCAGCGTTTGCGCAGACATTTTGGGTAATTACTTCTATGGGTTATATATTCCACCCATGAAATGTACCAAGCGAGGCAGCCGTCTTGGGGACACTACGTAGGAATACCCTGGGTGGAATAGGTTACTCCTAGAAGAGATGACACCAAATGGGTGATTGCAGTGTCCTAACGCTCTGAGCAGGGTCCGTGTACTTTTCATCCCATCCACGAGCGCACCAGCTGAGGCAGCCATGTTGGGCACACTACAGAGGTCACACTGTGGGAGATAAGCCTTACAAGGACCAAAGGCCAGAGCCGGCCTTAAGCATAGGCAAACTAGGGCATTTGGTATGCTTAGGGGCACCAGCAGCTTCTGCTGATTAAAATGATATGCGGCATGCCTACATTCTGTGTGTGACTGCGGCTGTATCTGCATCTGAAATGCTACATTACAGTGATTTCCAGGAATACACTACAATGTAGCATTTCGGATGCAGATACAGCTGCAGTCACACACAGAATATAGGCATGCCGCATATCATTTTAATCAGCAGAAGCTGCTTGTGCATCCTAGCCACATAGTAATGCAAATAAGATGCATTTTCATAAACAAAAGGCGCCCGACGTTAGCAGAGCTGCCAGCTGACTCAAGCCAGGGATCTCCTGCAAAACTAGCGGCGGTGCTAGGGGGGCACCAGCCAAAATCTTGCCTAGGGCATCATATTGGTTAGGGCCAGCTCTGCCCAAGGCATATCTGGGATAGCTGGGATGTGTGTGGTAGTATGGTATACCCTGTATGGATAGGTCCACGAGAGGTAAATCCTGCCCAGGAAGGGTGCACTTCAGTGGAGGTATAGCACACAGGCATAGCATACAGTGGGGCAAAAGTATATGGTAAAAAAGCAGGAAACACCAAATACAGCAGACGGTGATGCAGTTCGGGCACAATCTGTGGTAGGACCGTGTGTTGACCGATACAGGTGGCAATAGCAACAAAGGACAGTCATTGCTATACACAGTTAAACAGCATACAAAACTAATTAGTAGCATTCAACGACTTATGGTAAAATAGCTCCTCTAGGGCCCTGAGGTGTTGCTGTAGCCCCAACGAAGAGATACTGGATCATTGGTAGGGAGTGCAGGAGCCTCTGTGGCCTGTACATAGTGCCAGATGCCACCATTGCAAACGTCCCTAAGCAGTGGGGTGGAGGGTGTCTGGTGTTCGCTGGAGAGAGGGACAACCAATGTTCATGTATGTAGATAGCGTGGCCCTAGAGTAGGCAAGCGGCTGGGCAGGTGATTTGGCGTGTTGTTCTTAACTCCTGGCGGCAGGTGCAAGGGGGTCCAGCGGCAGATGCAATGAGAGACGCCAGCAGAGCGGAGGCAAGATGGCGACTGCTGTCCGGCGATTGCCCTGACTCCCTCCTTGGCTATCTGGCTACGGAGATAAAGTACCAGGCAATCAGCTCCTAACTGCCATGTTACAGGCTGTGTTTGAAAGATGACAGGAGCTAGTTGGATGGTACTTTATCACCGTCCACTTTATCTCTTTCCAAGGCTTAGTACATCTGCCCCTTAGGGCCAGGTTAGAGGCGCATGCCAGCCACACACAATACCAATGTTCCCATGGTTGAGCGATTATTTGCTATCGGCATGTGTAAAATATTCTGAGAACGCTAAGGTGCATGACTAACCCAATGTTTTTTTTAATCACGGGGACCTACAGTATCAGAATATATTTTACGTCACCCCTAGGCCAAACGTTTCTGATTGAGAAATTTAGAAAGAAATATTATATTAAGTACATTGTGTTTATAATTATATGTCATCCTTAGGGTCAGTTGTGTGGTGAGGGACAAGATTTCTTTCTGATTGTCCCCATATTTTATGATTGACAGCCACCAGCGCTGGTTTTGCCTGTTATATTGACCATACATAATTTAGTCCTGGACCACCAATCCTAGGCACCCCTGCAAGTGTCCTGAGGAACCCCAGGGTGCCTCGGTGCTGTGGTGTACGGAACTGTTGGTATCAGAAATGGAGAGACAAGGCTTCCAAAGCGTCAGGTGTGGCTGCATGTCTTTCTATATATGCATGGAAAGAGTTACAAAGAGAAAACATTGTATATACATAAACATATTAATACAAATAGAAAACACAAGATAAAATAATCAAAATATAAAATTCAGGAGTAAATGGTAATTGTATAACCTCAGATTAGCAGCGACGCGTTTCACAAAGCCCTGTCTGCTTCCCCTTTTTTCGAAACTGCACCACTTTGGAAATTCATAGGTTAGTTCCAGACCTCTAGCACACCGTCTTTATTGCCACAGGTAACCCTGTACTATATTCTTTTCCTGTAAATTATGAGTCTTTGTCATCGTTTCTACCTTTGAAGATAATTTATCAGCATGTAGTGTCCAAGTACACTACCTCCATGGAGTTATCACTTGATATTATTAATACTGCTTAAGGTTAGGATATTGTTTTTCCTGTTGTTCTGTCTTCTAGTTTATAGGTAATAATCCAATTATTTTATTGCTTTTTCCAATCTTGTGTATAATATCCTTCATGAGCCCAGCTACAGTAGTTCTTTACAGCGTGCCAAGTCAGATATAATACAGAAGAAAGGTACACAACAATAACATATTCATTCATTCATTCTGCCCAGCAGGTAAGCGATTTGCGTCTTGGGAATGGGAGGGGTCTTAGCGTGCAAGGTCATGTTTACAATAGAACTCTGGCTACAGTTAAGGTGCATTCACACTCTACGAGATAACGATATAGCTAATTTTCACCGTCATGAGCGATATTGTTAACTATATTGCCCAGTATGTATGCACCATTACTATGCAGTTTTTCACTTTGAGAGCGGGATGAATTAAGATACATCGCCGCCCCTCGCCGCTTACCACAGCGATGTTGATCGCATATGTACTAACATATGCGATCAATATCGCAATGCGGTGACGGAGGCTCCCCGTGATACCTGTGAGGTGGTCTGCGGGGGTCTCCGTCCGTCACCTCCCAGGGGTCTCCACACTGCCTGGATGCCAGGAAGCAGCAGCAGGCTGCCCCCGGCGCCTCCTCCTCCCCCCTGCACCCGGAAGGACCTCCGGCTGCGTTGCTAGGGAGAGGAGGAGATTACCTTCCGGTACCAGGGCTGCCTGGAGGAAGGTGTGCCGGGGGGGAGGGGGGTCGGCGTCTGCAGCGGCGGGTTGCGGCAGTCAGCGATAAGAAGCCCATATGCTTCTATAGGGTATCGCCATCCAGAAATGGCGATACCCTGGACGGCGAAAAACCGGCGCTAGGGTCTTAGTACATTTGAAAATGCGGTAAAACCCCCGTTTTGGGGGGTTTTACCACATTTTTCCTTTAGTACACCCCACCCTCAGACTCTGGAATTAAACTAATAATAATAATAATAATAATAATAATAATTAATAAATACACCAGTTCTTTATTTTAATGTATTTTTTTTAATGTATTTCCCTCCTACTTATTCTACTTACACAGAATGCATTGAACCTACGTAGTGCACACAAGATGGCTGCCTCACATGGTGTAATCAGGATGAACTGTATGTGGGCCTTATTATCTAGGTATTTGATGTGGAACCGTTTATCTACTGAGACATATGTGGTGTGATCTACTATAGGCATCTCAAGTATATTTTGTATTACCCAAGGTACATTATATTATTGTGGAGAAATATAAGTATTGTTTATCCTGCTTTGGATAAAACATAGTGCATCCAAGATGGCTGCTGTGCCGGTTGTGGCTATAATGGCAGCTTCAGTTGCAGTTTTGTTAATTTAGCAAAACATGGCAACAATTTTGTCTGTAAACAGCTGTACTCCCAGCACAGGAGGGTGTACGGTATGTCACATTCTCTGCTTTACATTCCATTTACACTATGTGGAGCTCATGTGGCCTCTCGAGGGCTTCAGCTATCTCCCTGGGACAATGCATAAATAGAATGTGCGTTGGGTGACACCATAAAGGGAGCATGTACTGCAATCAGCCGCGAGGTATGCGCAGTGTGCTGTATTGTCGCAGCCAGTGCCTCCACACAGAGGAATTCCTCTTATCGGGTTATAGTACGTGACCCGCACCAGTGGGGCAGAAACCCATCCTGATATGGCCATGCATCACTTCATTCAGGTTACAGCACGCTGGGAATTCCAGTCAGCAGAGAACGTGAATGAAGGAAAATAATTACTGGCAGAGAGAGATTTACTGTATACTGATAGATATCTATATAATTATGTTATTCTATTCATTTGGTTTTGTTGGCAAGGTGGGTGCACTAGTCAAAGCGATGTTTACGTTCCGGTATGACCCAGAGAAAGCAACGATGAACCTGGGTGATAGGGGGTGTAGAGGAGGGGCTGATTCTTTCCTCTTCACAGCTGTGTTCGGGTCTCTTAAACAAGCCAGCGTCCAGGTAATTAATACCTGCCCCCCCCTCTCATGTACTCAGGGCATCCCTTCTGCCTGTTTATGCTGCTGACTTTGACAGATGTCTCCTCATACACTGTGGCTTCAGTCGCGCCAAAGAACCACTCTTGGTGCCACAAGTCCCAGGCGACTCAGCGGCATCGAGTGTCTCAAAATGTGCATTTTGTTCGCATAAATAAAACAATTGGGTGTGACAGAGCTACACTGCTAGATTGCATTGATCAATTTCATGTGTGACATTTGTACATCTGTGTGCGACACGGCGAGTTCCGCTGTGCTTCATCTGCGACTTTGTGTACATGTGTTAATCCAGTGGTCTCCAACCTTAGTTGGGGTGTGAGCTACTTTCGAGGGAAAAAAACTCTGGAAGAGCTCCCCCCTCCCCCCAATGCGCCCGCATTCCTGTGAAAGTGGGTGTGGGCTCATACAAGTGGGTGTGGTCTCACAAAAGTGGGTGTGGCCTCACAACAGTAATGCCCCCCTGCGTAGTGCCAGATACAAAAATAATGCCCCTCAGCAGTGCCAGAAACACAAATAATGTCCCCCAGCAGTGCCAGATATACAATTAATGCCCCCAGCAGTGCCAGATATACAATTAATGCCCCCAGCAGTGCCAGATATACAATTAATGCCCCCAGCAGTGCCAGATATACAATTAATGCCCCCCAGCAGTGCCAGATATACAATTAATGCCCCCCAGCAGTGCCAGATATACAATTAATGCCCCCCAGCAGTGCCAGATATATAAATAATGCCCCTACCGCAGTGCCAGATATACAACTAATGCCCCTACCGCAGTGCCAGATACATATGATGCCCCAGCATTGCCAGATACAACAGTAGTGCCCACAGTTGTTGCCCCCGCATACGCCGTTGTGTCTGAGGGGAGGAGATGAAAAGAGCCCACTAGCAGCAACAGCGCATCTCCAACGTCTGAAGTACTGGCACTGCGGATGTCTCTGACCGCGCCCGGCGCAGCCATTTGAAATATGGTACGGACCGCCAGCCAATCAGGAGCCGGCATGTGAGCTCTGATTGGCTGACGGCCAGCACCATATTAATATGCACCCACCGCCACAAGCTACTTAAGAAGCGGTACCGAGCTACCGCGATGAGTTGGCGACCACTGTGTTAATCCAAATCCCTGTGCGGTTAATGAAACAGCCCAGGGTTTCTAGTACACAGTGGCCCCCATTCCGAGTTGTTCGCTCGTTATTTATTTTCGCTACGGAGCGATTAGTCGCTAATGCGCATGCGCAATGTTCGCAGTGCGCCTGCGCCAAGTAAATTTGCACAAAAGTTTGGTTTTTTACTCACGGCATAACAAGGTTTTTTCATCGTTCTGCTGATCGTAGTGTGATTGACAGGAAGTGGGTGCTTCTGGGCGAAAACTGACCGTTTTCTGGGAGTGTGCGGAAAAACGCAGGCGTGTCGGGGAAAAACGCGGGAGTGTCTGGAGAAACGGGGGAGTGGCTGGGCGAACGCTGGGTGTGTTTGTGATGTCAAACCAGGAACAAAACTGACTGAACTGATCGCAGTGTAGGAGTAAGTCTCGAGCTACTCAGAAACTGCAAAGAAATTTCTATTCGCAATTCTGCTAATCTTTCGTTCGCAATTCTGCTAAGCTAAGATACACTCCCAGAGGGCGGCGGCTTAGCGTGTGCAATGCTGCTAAAAGCAGCTAGCGAGCGAACAACTCGGAATGAGGGCCAGTGAGTGGCGTTTTGCTGCATCTGCAAAGAAAAAGACGCCATGTTACACTTCTCAGAGTGGCTCAGTCATGCCGGGGGGTCTTGCGCTTTTGAGGCTACGTGCATGGGATGCAGATGCAAGAAACATATGCCCTTATTTATCAATGAGTGATAAATTTCACTGAGTGGGAATAGAACCTGTGGCAAGCGAAGCTCGCCACCGAGCCCGCAAGGAGCTTTGTTGCACTCGTTCCCCCTGCCGGCGTTGGGATGTTGACCAGTGGGATCCTGGCCGCCGGCAAAACAGCCCCAACCTGAAAAGATAGGTCACAATGAAAGTCATAGGCAAGACAAGAGATGGGAGCAGGTAGCTTTGTGCCACGGCTTGTCTGGTACAATATAGCTATGTCCAATCACGGCACTTAGAGGTGAATATGAGCAGGTCAAGATCTAGAGAGTCATTGAGTGTGACATTTAAATATTTCAAGGATTCCACGTTGGCCAGAGGTGAGTCAGCGGAGCAAGCGCCACTATTTGTGGGGAACAAGATTCCTTCCCCATCTGGCGTGACACAGAAAACAGCGTTTGTCTTGTTACTATTATGGTTAGTTTCTTCTCCATTAACCATGGTTAAATATTTACCAAGTCAATTGTAAGAGCATTGTTTATGATAATGACGTTTTTAGCAATGTGATACATCGGTGTTTTTCAACCACTGTGCCGTGACACACTAGTGCGCCCTGAGCAGTCTCCAGGTGTGCCGCCATAGAAGCAGAGCCAGGCTCGTCAGTGTTTTGCCGCTACGGAGGCCCTGGAACGATCAGTACTGGTGGGTTTAGTGGTTGCAGTGTTGGGCTCTTCTGGCTTTCTCAGATGGGGCTCAGGCGTGACCTATGGAGAAGCTGCGACATGACATCCTAGGACACGCAACTGCACCATGCATCACCATTATATTTGAGTGGAAAAAAATGGTGTACCTTGCCAATATTTAAATGTTGTTCAGTATGCCGTGAGTTGTAAAAGGTTGGAAATCTCTGTGATACATGATTGGATGATTGGCACAGAGCAGTTCGGCTGTAGGTCATTGACAGGTTTTATACTGTACTATGGATAAAGGGACCAGTACTCCCCCAAAGTTACAAATCCATAACATTCATAGGGGCCTATTTATTAACATTATTATTCTAATAAAAATTGATTATCACTCAAATGTATTAAAGTGTTTTGGAGCAATCTTCATTAAAAAACTGCTCCAAACCCTTCAATTCACTTTTTTTTTTAGTAATCAGATCACATTCCCCATACTTATACTGGGAAATGCGATCTGGGCAAATTTACAAAAAAAAAGTGAATAAAAAGCCGCAATGAGCCCCTGGATAATTGCGACAGCTCCAGCTGGCTTAATTACAGGAATCATTGCGAGATCCCTACTTCTGCACAGCTTTCTCTGCCCCCCCCAGCAGTGACTCAGCTTCGGTGATCAGCTGTGTGTGTCTGATGGACACACAGGCTGATCACAGTAATGTCGAAGTCAGATAAATTACACATACAAACTACACACAGAGCGGCACTTCTCGGTGGTGGCGTAAGGACGCAATTGACGTATATGGATGCACCATGCTTCTTTACTGCGCATCTTGCATTGAGTCACACGGCGTGCGTGTTGCCGCGTGGTGGGTGTGTATATGGTAAAAGGCGCAGTCACTGAGGAATGCCATAAAGACGCACACAGACACATATTCATACAACACATAAATTACACATGGATAAAACAATTCACATGATACCGATACAAATATAATTCACAGTACCGTAGGTGTAAGAGGGATAATGGTCACTCACAAGTCTTTCAGGAGACCAGAGCTGATACCTGATTGGTTGATTCAGCGTACAGCGGAGTTGTGTTCATTGGGGAGACGTCACCAGCTTACACACGACTCGCTGGTTTACTAAAATAACGTAACAGATGGCTGCGGTTTAGTATAAATTCATAAACAAGCACAGCCGGAATTTCCAGGCCTCCAGAGAGGTTACTGTATGCCATTTATTATACAGTTTGTATGCTGTAATATTTATAATCATTCACAGTCATAAACCTTTCACTGTAATGGGCGCGATCTATTGATAGATCTGGATTATTAGTTACAGTATGTGGTAGTTAATGGGCGGTGCGGTCCCTTTAGCAGAAAGCAGGAACACGGTTATCTGCCCCCACACTTCCTGTCATCCCGGGAGACGCCATCGCTTTTCTGTAAAAACACGTGATCTCGTTTATTTTCAGTCTGACGTTTTCTAAGTCAACTGTGTAAACATACTTGGTTTAGAAACGGAGCGAAACAGCTGAATACATTCTCAGTGTGACAATAGGCACTTTATATAGCTTAGTGCTTCGGGGCAAAGACATTTAAACAGTCTCTTATAAAAATAAGAATTTACTTGCCGATAATTCTATTTCTCGGAGTCCGTAGTGGATGCTGGGGTTCCTGAAAGGACCATGGGGAATAGCGGCTCCGCAGGAGACAGGGCACAAAAAGTAAAGCTTTAGGATCAGGTGGTGTGCACTGGCTCCTCCCCCTATGACCCTCCTCCAAGCCAGTTAGATACTGTGCCCGGACGAGCGTACATAATAAGGAAGGATTTTGAATCCCGGGTAAGACTCATACCAGCCACACCAATCACACTGTACAACCTGTGATCTGAACCCAGTTAACAGTATGATAACAGCGGAGCCTCTGAAAAGATGGCTCACAACAATAATAACCCGATTTTTGTAACTATGTACAAGTATTGCAGATAATCCGCACTTGGGATGGGCGCCCAGCATCCACTACGGACTCCGAGAAATAGAATTATCGGTAAGTAAATTCTTATTTTCTCTATCGTCCTAGTGGATGCTGGGGTTCCTGAAAGGACCATGGGGATAATACCAAAGCTCCCAAACGGGCGGGAGAGTGCGGATGACTCTGCAGCACCGAATGAGAGAACTCCAGGTCCTCCTTAGCCAGGGTATCAAATTTGTAGGATTTTACAAACGTGTTTGCCCCTGACTAAATAACCGCTCGGCAAAGTTGTAAAAGCCGAGACCCCTCGGGCAGCCGCCCAAGATGAGCCCACCTTCCTTGTGGAATGGGCATTTACATATTTTGGCTGTGGCAGGCCTGCCACAGAATGTGCAAGCTGAATTGTATTACACATCCAACTAGCAATAGTCTGCTTAGAAGCAAAAGCACCCAGTTTGTTGGGTGCATACAGGATAACAGCAAGTCAGTTTTCCTGACTCCAGCCGTCCTGGAACATATTTTCAGGGCCCTGACAACATCTAGCAACTTGGAGTCCTCCAAGTCCCTAGTAGGTGCAAGGCACCACAATAAGCTGGTTCAGGTGAAACACTGACACCACCTTAGGGAGAGAACTGGGGACGAGTCTGCAGCTCTGCCCTGTCCGAATGGACAAACAGATATGGGCTTTTTTGAGAAAAAACCACCAATTTGACACTCGCCTGGTCCAGGCCAGGGCCAAGATCATGGTCACTTTTCATGTGAGATGCTTCAAATCCACAGATTTGACTGGTTTTAAACCAATGTGATTTGAGGAATCCCAGAACTACGTTGAGATCCCACAGTGCCACTGGAGGCACAAAAGGGGGTTGTATATGCAATACTCCCTTGACAAAATTCTGGACTTCAGGAACTGAAGCCAATTCTTTCTGGAAGAAAATCGACAGGGCCGAAATTTGAACCTTAATGGACCCCAATTTGAGGCCCATAGACACTCCTGTTTTCAGGAAATGCAGGAAACGACCGAGTTGAAATTTCTTTGTGGGGCCTTCCTGGCCTCACACCACGCAACATATTTTCGCCACATGTGGTGATAATGTTGTCCGGTCACCTCCTTTCTGGCTTTGACCAGGGTAGGAATGACCTCTTCCGGAATGCCTTTTTCCCTTAGGATCCGGCGTTCCACCGCCATGCCGACAAACGCAGCTGCGGTAAGTCTTGGAACAGACATGGTACTTGCTGAAGCAAGTCCCTTCTTAGCGGCAGAGGCCATAAAACCTCTGTAAGCATCTCTTGAAGTTCCGGGTACCAAGTCCTTCTTGGCCAATCCGGAGCCATGAGTATAGTTCTTACTCCTCTACGTCTTATAATTCTCAGCACCTTAGGTATGAGAAGCAGAGGAGGGAACACATACACCGACTGGTACACCCACGGTGTTACCAGAACGTCCACAGCTATTGCCTGAGGGTCTCTTGACCTGGCGCAATACCTGTCCCGTTTTTTGTTCAGACGGGACGCCATCATGTCCACCTTTGGTATTTCCCAACGGTTTACAATCATGTGGAAAAAACTTCCCGATGAAGTTTCCACTCTCCCGGGTGGAGGTCGTGCCTGCTGAGGAAGTCTGCTTCCCAGTTTCCATTCCCGGGATGAAACACTGCTGACAGTGCTATCACATGATTTTCCGCCCAGCGAAAAGTCCTTGCAGTTTTTGCCATTGCCCTCCTGCTTCTTGTGTCGCCCTGTCTGTTTACGTGGGCGACTGCCGTGATGTTTTTCCCACTGGATCAATACCGGCTGACCTTGAAGCAGAGGTCTTGCTAAGCTTAGAGTATTATAAATTTACCCTTAGCTCCAGTATATTTATGTGGAGAAAAGTCTCCAGACTTGATCACACTCCCTGGAAATTTTTTCCTTGTGTGACTGCTCCCCAGCCTCTCGGGCTGGGCTCCGTGGTCACCAGCATCCAATCCTGAATGCCAAATCTGCGGCCCTCTAGAAGATGGGCACTCCATAACCACCACAGGAGAGACACCCTTGTCCTTGGATATAGGGTTATCCGCTGATGCATCTGAAGATGCGATCCGGACCATTTGTCCAGCAGATCCCACTGAAAAGTTCTTGCGTGAAATCTGCCGAATGGAATTGCTTCGTAGGAAGCCACCATTTTTACCAGGACCCTTGTGCAATGATGCACTGTTTTTAGGAGGTTCCTGACTAGCTCGGATAACTCCCTGGCTTTCTCTTCCGGGAGAAACACCTTTTTCTGGACTGTGTCCAGAATCATCCCTAGGCACAGCAGACGTGTCGTCGGGATCAGCTGCGATTTTGGAATATTTAGAATCCACCCGTGCTGTTGTAGCAGTATCCGAGATAGTGCTACTCCGACCTCCAACTGTTCCCTGGACTATGCCCTTATCAGGAGATCGTCCAAGTAAGGGATAATTAAGACGCCTTTTCTTCGAAGAAGAATCATCATTTCGGCCATTACCTTGGTAAAGACCCGGGGTGCCGTGGACAATCCAAACGGCAGCGTCTAAAACTGATAGTGACAGTTCTGCACCACGAACCTGAGGTACCCTTAGTGAGAAGGGCAAATTTGGGACATAGAGGTAAGCATCCCTGATGTCCCCGGACACTATATAGTCCCCTTCTTCCTGGTTCGTTATCACTGCTCTGAGTGACTCCATCTTGATTTGAACCTTTGTAAGTGTTCAAAAATTTTTTTAGAATAAGTCTCACCTAGCCTTCTGGCTTCAGTACCACAATATAGTGTGGAATAATACCCCTTTTCCTTGTAGTAGGAGGGGTAATTTAATTATCACCTGCTGGGAATACAGCTTGTGAATTTTTTCCCATACTGCCTCCTTGTCGGAGGGAGACCTTGGTAAAGCAGACTTCAGGAGCCTGCGAAGAGGAAACGTCTCTACATTCCAATCTGTACCCCTGGGATACTACTTGTAGGATCCAGGGGTCCTGTACGGTCTCAGCGCCATGCTGAGAACTTGTCAGAAGCGGTGGAGCGCTTCTGTTCCTGGGAATGGGCTGCCTGCTGCAGTCTTCTTCCCTTTCCTCTATCCCTGGGCAGATATGATCTTATAGGGACGAAAAGACTGAGGTTGAAAAGACGGTGTCTTTTTCTGCAGAGATGTGACTTAGGGTAAAAACGGTGGATTTTCCAGCAGTTGCCGTGGCCACCAGGTCCGATGGACCGACCCCAAAAAACTCCTCTTCCTTTATACGGCAATACACCTTTTTTGCCGTTTGGAATCTGCATCACCTGACCACTGTCGTGTCCATAACATCTTCTGGCAGATATGGACATCGCATTTACTCTTGATGCCAGAGTGCAAATATCCCTCTGTGCATCTCGCATATATAGAAATGCATCCTTTAAATGCTCTATAGTCAATAAAATACTGTCCCTGTCAAGGGTATCAATATTTTTAGTCAGGGAATCCGACCAAGCCACCCCAGCTCTGCACATCCAGGCTGAGGCGATCGCTGGTCGCAGTATAACACCAGTATGTGTGTATATACTTTTTATGATATTTTCCAGCCTCCTGTCAGCTGGTCCTTGAGGACGGCCCTATCTATAGACGGTACCGCCACTTGTTTTGATAAGCGTGTGAGCGCCTTATCCACCCTAAGGGGTGTTTCCCAACGCGCCCTAACTTCTGGCGGGAAAGGGTATACCGCCCATAATTTTCTATCGGGGGGAACCCACGCATCATCACACACTTTATTTAATTTATCTGATTCAGGAAAAACTACTGTAGTTTTTTCACATCCCACATAATACCCTCTTTTGTGGTACTTGTAGTATCAGAAATATGTAACACCTCCTTCATTGCCCTTAACGTGTGGCCCTAATAAGGAATACGTTTGTTTATTTACCGTCGACACTGGATTCAGTGTCCCTGTCTGTGTCTGTGTCGACCGACTAAAGTAAACGGGCGTTTTAAAACCCCTGACGGTGTTTTTGAGACGTCTGGACCGGTACTAATTGTTTGTCGGCCGTCTCATGTCGTCAACCGACCTTGCAGCGTGTTGACATTATCACGTAATTCCCTAAATAAGCCATCCATTCCGGTGTCGACTCCCTAGAGAGTGACATCACCATTACAGGCAATTGCTCCGCCTCCTCACCAACATCGTCCTCATACATGTCGACACACACGTACCGACACACAGCACACACACAGGGAATGCTCTGATAGAGGACAGGACCCACTAGCCCTTTGGAGAGACAGAGGGAGAGTTTGCCAGCACACACCAAAAACGCTATAATTATATAGGGACAACCTTATATAAGTGTTTTCCCTTATAGCATCTGTTTTATATATTTCTAACGCCAAATTAGTGCCCCCCCTCTCTGTTTTAACCCTGTTTCTGTAGTGCAGTGCAGGGGAGAGCCTGGGAGCCTTCCCTCCAGCCTTTCTGTGAGGGAAAATGGCGCTGTGTGCTGAGGAGATAGGCCCCGCCCCTTTTTCGGCGGCCTCGTCTCCCGCTTTTAATGGATTCTGGCAGGGGTTAAATATCTCCATATAGCCTCCGGAGGCTATATGTGAGGTATTTTTAGCCAAAATAGGTTTTCATTTGCCTCCCAGGGCGCCCCCCTCCCAGCGCCCTGCACCCTCAGTGACTGCCGTGTGAAGTGTGCTGAGAGGAAAATGGCGCACAGCTGCAGTGCTGTGCGCTACCTTTAGAAGACTGAGGAGTCTTCTGCCGCCGATTCTGGACCTCTTCTTACTTCAGCATCTGCAAGGGGGCCGGCGGCAAGGCTCCGGTGACCATCCAGGCTGTACCTGTGATCGTCCCTCTGGAGCTGATGTCCAGTAGCCAAGAAGCCAATCCATCCTGCACGCAGGTGAGTTCACTTCCTCTCCCCTAAGTCCCTCGTTGCAGTGATCCTGTTGCCAGCAGGACTCACTGTAAAATAAAAAACCTAAGCTAAACTTTTCTAAGCAGCTCTTTAGGAGAGCCACCTAGATTGCACCCTTCTCGGCCGGGCACAAAAATCTAACTGGCTTGGAGGAGGGTCATAGGGGGAGGAGCCAGTGCACACCACCTGATCCTAAAGCTTTACTTTTTGTGCCCTGTCTCCTGCGGAGCCGCTATTCCCCATGGTCCTTTCAGGAACCCCAGCATCCACTAGGACGATAGAGAAAGTAGGGTGATTTTATATCTGAACTGTTCTATATACAATAAGGTTATATTGGGCAATACTATAGCTGGCTATTATAATATGTTTTTATATAGTGTGGCAGATGCACAATTAGCTTAGTGATATCATTCAGGTGCTTGAAAGGGAAGGGTATTTCTAAGCAAGAAAAAAAGGCATTTTGTTTCCCCCAGCACACTGAATGATAACAGTAACTAGATGTAAATCCCACATGATATTAGAATTCAGAGATCTTCGTTACACATATTTGCGCAAATGTATGAATAAGCCCCAAAGCCTCATCAAGGCGTCTCTGTATATTTGGGGTCCCTAGCGCTATATCTAGGTGCAGGGTGTGGCACCCCAAAACACCAGCATAAGCCAGAAAGCTCAGGGCAGAATACCAGTGAAAAAACTATAGTGTTAATAAATTAGTGTTAGGAAGCCGAAGCTATAGAGAAAGTGATACAAAAATTAGATGTTATTAATATGGAGAAATAGTGTTAAAGAAATTTGTGTGTGAAAAGTGTCAATAGAAGGTATGCCACACTTAAGCCATCCAGCTCAGCCAGTCCAGAGGCACCACACCTCACACCTCTATTCCTCTAATCTGGGTCTATTATAATATGTTATCAGAAACAATAATCACAGTAAATCATCTGTAAACCCTTTACCTATAGCTGTATTTAATGTACTGTGCGCCTAATTCAGCGTGGATCGTAGATATGCGAAAAATCGCACGTCTACGATCCATTACACTGACATGCGGGAGGACGCCGAGCACAGGACAAGTCCGCCCCGTAGGCCGGGCCCTGCAACCTCCCCCCCCCCGCACACATGCGAAAGCATCGCTCGGAGGCGATGCTTTCGCATGTTTAGGGTAGCCCTACGCAGCCGCCGCGGCCCGCCCCACAAACGGTCCAGACAAAGCCCCCCACAACAACACCCCTTTAACTCCAAGTTGAAGCCCCCTCCAGCCCCGCAAACGCCTCTTCTTGTCAATCCGGCAGAGGCGTTCGCACAAGTGAGATGCCGCGTGCACACTTCACAGGGCCTCAGTATGGGAGCAGCAGCGTTGCATGCTGAATTAGGCCCTGCATGCGGTATAGGGCCCACGGGTCTGTTGGAGAATAAGTGATGAATTCTCTAGAGCGCCAGTTCTGCAGTTCAGACACTGGGCCTGATTTTGAGTCACATGCACAGCATCATATGTGGAAATAAGCCTGTTAGCCACTTCAAGGGCGGGGCCTGGCTGACCCATCATTAGGACCCACCATGGTAAAAATGCAGCGTTTCACAGGTGCGTGGTCAGGGGGCGTGGGCTCACATGTGGCAAACTGCCTAGCTTAGCCCCGCCTGCTCCATATGTCACCGACGTTTATGGTGCTTTTCTCCGTATCCTACCTGCTTTGCTAGGAAGCGGGTTGGATGCAGGAGGGGTGACTACTCCTCTGGGGGTGTGGGGGGCTATCCAAAGAATCAGGAGTCTCACTCAACTTTTAGGAGAGTAGGCAAGTATGGCTCAACTACATCAGCACTGCGTGCAGACTGTGACTCAGAGTCAGGCCCACATAAGAGTTGGCGTAAGAGCAGCAGTGTGATTTCAGTGTGATACATCTGGAGATGCTAAACTTTCTATCAGATGTGTCATGTGTGCAGATCACTTGATAACTATAATAATAATAATACTACTACTAATAATACTAATCATCATCATCATCATCATCATCATCGTCAATAAATAGAGAATCTGAGATGTAGATTTGGCAAAAAAATGTATTAATGTATATATATGCAGTATTTATTTAAGGGAAAGTACTGTATGGCAAAGAGAGGATGACCAAAATCAGCACACTCTGCAATAACTACCAATAACATACATTGCTGGTAGATACCATGGCCCTCATTCCGAGTTGTTCGCTCGCTAGCTGCTTTTAGCAGCATTGCACACGCTAGACCGCCGCCCTCTGGGAGTGTATCTTAGCTTAGCAGAATTGCGAACGAAAGATTAACAGAATTGCGAATAGAAATTTCTTAGCAGTTTCTGAGTAGCTCCAGACCTACTCACAGATTGCGATCAGCTCAGGCCGTTTCATTCCTGGTTTGACGTCACAAACACGCCCTGCGTTCGGCTAGCCACTCCCCCGTTTCTCCAGACACTCCCGCGTTTTTTCCTGGCATGCCTGCGTTTTTCCGCACACTCCCATAAAACGGCCAGTCTCCGCCCAGAAACACCCTCTTCCTGTCAATTCACACTACGATCACCAGAACGATGAAAAAACTTTGTAACGCCGTGAGTAAAATACCACACTTTTGAGCAGATTTACTTGGCGCAGGCACACTGCGAACATTGCGCATGCACAGTTTGCGACTAATCGCTCCGTAGCGGAAAAAAATAACGAGCGAACAACTCGGAATCACCCCCCATGATAGGAATGTGGTCAAAATCCCAGGAGTCTAGATGCGGGAAGGGGGTAGTTAGGACTAGGCTGCGAGAGGGGAGGTTGAGGGTTAGGCTGCAGCATAGCCAGATTAAGGGGGGAATCACAGGATATACTGTACCCCAGGACCCCCTTTGTCAGGGGGCCCCCCATCCAGAGCACACTGACATCACTAGCTTTCTCTCTTAAGCAGCAACAGAGCCAGGCAGCCAGAATGTGATCAGGAAAGTATGCAGTGGAGGTAGAGACACAGGAGTATCAGGTGTCATGAGCTACCTATGGAGCTTTCGGACAGAGGAGAGTTAGGAGGGCGGCGAGAGCTGTGAGTGATACAGGAATCCCAGCTTCACCTCCTCCCCGACTGGGTGTCTGGGTCCTGTATAACCTGTTGTCTATTGAGGGTCTAGAGAGAGACACACACACACACACACACACACACACACACACACACACACACACACACACACAGTCCTCCTGAGTCCTGTCCCAATGTGTAAGTAGTACAGAGGCTGCTGCTATTCTTGCATGTGATACAATAAATTGTAGATTTTATTTTTCTATGCGTATTATAAGGTTAAATTGTCTTTGTCCCACTACAATACATTTTATAAAATAGTTGTCTCTCAATTAGATGGAGCGATAAACAGTACCCAGCCATTATTAAACTATTAGTTTAAATCTAATATACACCATTGGTTTAAAATTAATATACACAATCCATACCTCCCAGCATGACCCATTCCAGGAGGGACAAATGTTTTCTACCTGGACTTCCATCTTAATTCATCATTGCAATCACCTGTCTTGAAACACCTTTCTTATCAATGAAATAGTTCAACATCGGTCACACCTATCATATATTAAGAGGGAAGTCCAGGTAGAGAGCATTTTGTCCCTCCTGGAATGGGTCATATTGGGAGCTATGCACAATCTAATATACACCCCTCCTTCCACCAGGGCCCCCCTGTCTTAAGTGCCCCAGGCCCTCCAAGGCTTAATTCGGCCCTGAGCTGCAGGAGGAGGAGGCTAGGGTTAGGCTGCAGGATGGGGAGGTCAAAATCCCAGGAGCCGGGATGCGGGAAAGGGTTAGTTAAGGATAGACTGCAGGACGTGAGGGTTAGGGTTAGGCTGAGGGAGGGGTGGGTTAGGGTTAGGCTGTGGGAGGGGAAGGTAAGGGACAAGCTCAGGGAGGGTGAGGTTAGGGTTAGGCTGCGGGAGGTGAGGGTTAGGGTTAGGCAGCAGAAGGGGATGGTTGGGGTTAGGCAGCGGAAGGGGATGGTTAGGGTTAGGCTGTGGGAGGGGAAGGGTAGGGTTAGGCTGCAGGAAGGGGAGGTTAGGGTTAGGCTCCTGGAGATTAAGGTTAAAGTTAGGCAGCGGGATGGTTAGGGTTAGGCTGCGGGAGGGGTAGGTTAGAGTTAGGGTACAGGAGGGGGAGGTGAGTGTTAGGCTTCAGGATGGGACGGTTATGGTTAGGCTGAGGAGGGGAAGGTAAGGGACAGGCTGAGGGAGGGTGAGGTTAGGGTTAGGCAGCGGAAGGGGATGGTTAGGGTTAGGCTGCGGGAGGGTGAGGTTAGGGTTAGGCTGCAGGGAGGGGGAGGTTAGTGTTAGGCTGCGGGAGGGTGAGGTTAGGGTTAGGCTGCGGAAGGGTGAGGTTAGGGTTAGGCTGCGGGAGGGGCGGGATAGGGTTAGGCAGCGGAAGGGGATGGTTAGGGTTAAGCTGCGGGAGGGTGAGGTTAGGGTTAGGCTGCTGGAGGTTAAGGTTAAAGTTAGGCAGTAGGATGATTAGAGTTGGGCTGCGGGAGGGGTAGGTTAGAGTTAGGGTGCAGGTGAGGGTTAGGCTGTGGGAGGGGAAGGTTAGAGTTAGGGTGCAGGTGAGGGTTAGGATGTGGGAGGGGTAGGTTAGAGTTAGGGTGCAGGTGAGGGTTAGGATGTGGGAGGGGTAGGTTAGAGTTAGGGTGCAGGTGAGGGTTAGGCTGTGGGAGGGGTAGGTGAGAGTTAGGGTGCAGGTGAGGGTTAGGATGTGGGAGGGGTAGGTTAGAGTTAGGGTGCAGGTGAGGGTTAGGCTGTGGGAGGGGTAGGTTAGAGTTAGGGTGCAGGTGAGGGTTAGGCTGTGGGAGGGGTAGGTTAGAGTTAGGGTGCAGGTGAGGGTTAGGATGTGGGAGGGGTAGGTTAGAGTTAGGGTGCAGGTGAGGGTTAGGCTGTGGGAGGGGTAGGTTAGAGTTAGGGTGCAGGTGAGGGTTAGGCTGTGGGAGGGGATGGTTAGTGTTAGGCTGTGGGAGGGGTGAGTTATGGTAAAAATACCTACCATAATGTGCCACTCAGACTTCTAAATTGATTTCCCACCCATTTTGGTGATGGCACAGCCCTGGTTAGGGTGCTACAGCCAACAAACGCGTTAACAAAGAAAGTGCACCCAAACTAAATAATTGCACCCTGACTGGTGACTTACCATTCTTTACTGCTGCAAAAAAATAACCAATGATAATCCACCAAGCAACTAAACAGGGCGGGAAAACTGGAACAAACATATGGTACTTGCTCACAGCAAGGGGTGGATTGGCTATAGGTCTAACAGGGTAGGTACCCGGTGGGCTGGCGTATCCCCGAGACCTGTTTTGTTTGCTGACATGTGCCCCCCCCCCCATATGACATACAGCCCCCCGCACTCAGTACATATATTGTCCCCATCCATTCTGTTATTCCATCTCTGCAGTACAGCGACTCTGCCATCCAGTGATGCCGCCATGCCTACACCGTATGTTATACCTCTTGTGCTGCCCATGCCGGGCCACTTCTATGAAATTTTCCAGTGCCCAAACCTTTAAATAAACGAAACCAAAGATACACACCTGCAGTGCCAGGGACTGGTTATAGCCAGTGATCGGCACTCATTCTAGATCTCCAACCTAGTGGTTTAATCCACATCTTAATTATGGCCATCATTCAGTTTCTCATACTCTGTATAAAACCTTGGAGAGAGATAAAGTATAGACAAAATACCAACCAATCAGCTTCAAACTGCCATTTTGCAGACTGTTGGAGAGATGTATCAAGAGATAAAGTGGAGAAAGATAAACTACCAACCAATCATATATGTTGCCCTTTTAAATACGTGGCACACAGCAAAAACATCACAGCTAACTGTTCCCACGAACTTGTTCAGGCACAGGCGAGATTAGAACATGCCTCTTGTGCTTAAGACGATAATACAAGGTAAATAGACATTGGATCTCTCCAAATTGAGCAATTTATGATTTACTGTACTTCCTTATAATGAGGGGTTCCTCGTGAGGGCGTTCCGGTGACTTTTACAATGTCCACACATAACACAAGTATAAAAAGAAGAAGGTTATTTCAACATATTTCCATAGTCTTAATAAACTCAGGTAACTACAGTGATAACTAGAACTCAGTTTGATGAATTGACAAAGGGCTTAGGGGTCATTCTGACCCGATCGCTCGCTGCGGTTTGTCGCAGTGCAGCTATCGGGTCGGAACTGCACGTGCGCCGGCGCATGGCAGCCATTGTTGCCTAGCGATTGCCTCTGAGACACAATATAACCCACCCAAATCTAACTCTCTCTGCACGTTATATCTGCTTACCCCCCCCCCCCCCCCCCCACCCCCATGCAGATGGTTTTGCCCATCTGCTAACAAGCTTGCTGCTACAATCTGATCTGAACTAGGGGGGTAATTCAGACCTGATCGCAGCAGCAAACTTGTTAGCAGTTGGGCAAAACCATATGCACTGCAGGTGGGGCAGATATAACATGTGCAGAGAGAGTTAGATTTGGGTGGGTTATATTGTTTCTGTGCAGGGTAAATACTGGCTGCTTTATTTTTACACTGCAATTTAGATTTCAGTTTGAACATACACCCCACCCAAATCTAACTCTTTCTGCACATGTTACATCTGCCCGACCCCTGCAGTGCACATGGGTAGTCATTCCGAGTTGTTCGCTCGTTGCCGATTTTCGCAACGGAGCGATTAAGGCAAAAATGCGCATGCGCACGCAGTGCGCATGCGCTAAGTATTTTAGCACAAAACTTAGTAGATTTACTCACGGCAGAACGAAGAATTTTCATCGTTGAAGTAATCGGAGTGTGATTGACAGGAAGTGGGTGTTTCTGGGCGGAAACTGACCGCTTTCTGGGAGTGTGCGGAAAAACGCAGGCATGCCAGGATAAAACGCAGGAGTGTCTGGAGAAACGGGGGAGTGGCTGGCCGAACGCAGGGCGTGTTTGTGACGTCAAACCAGGAACGAAATGGGCTGAGCTGATCACAGTGTAGGAGTAAGTCTGGAGCTACTCAGAAACTGCTAAAAATTATTTAATCGCAATTCTGCTAATCTTTCGTTCGCTATTCTGCTAAGCTAAGATACACTCCCAGAGGGCGGCGGCCTAGTGTGTGCAATGCTGCTAAAATCTGCTAGCGAGCGAACAACTCGGAACGAGGGCCATGGGGGGTAATTCCGAGTTGTTCGCACGCAAGCTGCTTTTAGCAGCTTTGCACACGCTAAGCCGCCGCCCTCTGGGAGTGAATCTTAGCATAGTAAAATTGCGAACGAAAGATTCTCAAAATTGCGATTACACACCTCTTAGAAGTTTCTGAGTAGCTTCAAACTTACTCGGCATCTGCGATCAGTTCAGTGCTTGTCGTTCCTGGTTTGACGTCACAAACACACCCAGCGTTCGCCCAGACACTCCTCCATTTCTCCAGCCACTCCCGCGTTTTTCCCAGAAACGGTAGCGTTTTTTCACACACTCCCTTAAAACGGCCAGTTTCCGCCCAGAAACACCCACTTCCTGTCAATCACATTACGATCACCAGAACGAAGAAAAAAACGTGAGTAAAATTCCTAACTGCATAGCAAATTTACTTGGCGCAGTCGCACTGCGGACATTGCGCATGCGCATTCGTGACTAATCGCTCCGTTGCGGAAAAAAAATAACGAGCGAACAACTCGGAATGACCCCCATGGTTTTGTCCAAGTGCTAATAAATTTGCTGCTGCGATCAGGTCTGAATTAGGCCCAAACTACAGATTTCTCTCATAGGGGGTAATTCCAAGTTAATCGCAGCAGGAAATTTTTTAGCAGTTGGGCAAAACCATATGCACTACAGGGGGGGCAGATATAACATGTGCAGAGAGAGTTAGATTTGGGTGGGTTATATTGTTTCTGTGCAGGGTAAATACTGGCTGCTTTATTTTTACACTGCAATTTAGATTGCAGATTGAACACACCACACCCAAATCTAACTCTCTCTCTGCACATGTTATATCTGCCTCCCCTGCAGTGCACATGGTTTTGGCCAACTGCTAAAAAATTTCCTGCTGCGATCAACTTGGAATTACCCCCATAGAACGTGCAAAAGCCATGGAAACCTGCATTATCTTCATAAGGGATCTCGCAGTGCATGTACTGTAAAATAAATATATCTCTTTTGAGTTTTTCATATCATTTTCCAAGCATTAAAAATGCATTACAAAATTAGCCATGCTTAACCCTATAGGGCCCCTACGGGCATTAGGGCTTTCACATATTTGTCAGAGATATCAAAATCTTACACAAATATTCTTAAACTATCATCACCCGTTACATTTTTTTTTTAATGGACACAATTAAAATGATAAAACATATATCATGAAAACCAGGTCTCTGCTCAGTCACACTGACCCTTTCAGTGCAGGACGCCCAAGCAGAAAGTACGACAGTGGGCAGCAGATCCTCTCTGAGCAGTCAAGCAAACAGTGTGCACCGAAGAGACAGGGGCAGATGGGACAAAATGGAAGGCAGCAAGTGAGGCGCCAGACTCCCAGCAGCCAGATTAACAATGGGGCAGCCATTTGTAAGTAAGCCCAAACGTGAATCCAAGCGTGCCTGGGATCCCTGGCAGACCTAATAAGCTTTGGCGGGTGGGCAGGATTGGGCAGCCCGGAAATGGCTGCTAGGCCACATACAACTGATTATGGGCGGGATGCATGATTCCTCGCATCAGATGCATATTGGCGTTTACTAAAGCAGAATGCAAGAATATATCAGCAAAGGACAGCTCTATATATCAGCCGGGCAAAAATCTCTTGCATGCCCAAAAAATTGCATCAAGTCCATTATGTGCCTTGAGCATACATCCCAACTCTCACGATTTTTGCGTGACAGTCCCGTTTCTTTGGGACTGTCCCGCTGTCCCACCTGCAGGCTGTAGTGTCCCGCGGTGGTGGGGAAGGGGGGCAGTTAGGAGGCTCTATCACTCGCTGCTCTGCTAAGCTAAGCACGGGGAGACGGAGAGGGGGCATGTCAGCAGCTCATAGAGCGCCTCAGTGACTAAAATGGGTGTGTGGCTCGTGATCACGGCACTCCTGCAAAGCCACGCCCCCTTTTCTGAAGCCACGTCTCTTTCCCCGGCAGGGCGCGGAAAGTCCCTCTTCAATTAAACATAAAGTTGGGAGGTATGCCTTGAGTCCTGTCAGAGAAACAGCGCTATATAAATAAAATTATTATTATTATTATTATAATTATTATACACTCACAACACCAGGGTCGGCAGGGAGCGGTGGAGCTGCAGGCCGCTCCTGTATGCGGCTCCTGTATGCGGACCGGCAGCTCGGCTCTCCATCATCAACGGCAGCAGGGAGAGGCAGCGTGGTGTGAAGTAACGACATCTCAGCAAGGACCGGACCAAGTGACTGGGAAAATCGGGGAGGGGGGAGGTTTTGGGTTGCTGTAGCCTTGTAATTGTTTAATTTGAGGGCACATTTTTTTTTAGCTGCATTTTTAGTCACTGCAACCCCATATATTTTGTGCCCTTGATTTTAGGCGCCCCCCTGAACTTCAGGGCCCCGTACGAGTGTCCCCTTTGACACCCCCCTGTCGCCGGGTCTGAAGACACCAGCATTCGTGGGGTGCAGATTGGGTGTGTCAGGCATTGGGAAAAGATGCGCAGATTATAAGTGTTAATTGCTGATTGCAGATTTGCATAAAAAAATAAAAATAACAAGATTTTATTTAGTTGGCCAGGGTGAGATAATACAAAATAAATATAATATAAGTAAAGAGAACATTTATAAAGGGAAACCCCTGTTTTGCGGGACGGTGTACAATCTATTTCTTCCCACAAATGGAATTGGGTTTTGACATTTAAATTGGTAGGCATTGTGTACTTGTGGAATAAAATATTAAGAGTCATACTTCCACCAATTCAATAAGAAGCATCAAACACATTAGTAAAACATTGTATATATATATAATATAGGATGTAATTCAGACCTGATCGCAGCAGCAAATTTGTAGCAGTTGGTCAAAACCATGTGCACTGCAGGGGGGGGGGCTAATTGAGACCTGATCGCTTCTGTGCGTTTTCGGGACTGCAAAAAAACCCTAGCGAGCAAACAGTTCTGAATTAGCCCCCATGTGCAGTGCAGGTGGGGCAGATGTAACATGTGCAGAGAGTTAGATTTGGGTGGGGTGTGTTCAAACTGAAATCTTAATTGCAGTGTAAAAATAAAGCAGCCAGTATTTACCCTGCACAAAAACAATATAACCCGCCAGTGGCAAATGCAGGATTTCTAGAGGGGGGTTTCCAAATGCAGTCCATTAGTGTAAACATTGGTCTTTTTATACATTGGATACTGTATGGAAAACATTATTAATATTTAACACTATAGATGGTCTATTGTTTAGGCTGTAATAAACATTTTAATAATATAAATAAGTGGTCAGAAAAAGGTTAAACATACCATAATAAATAAATAAATAAATACACAAACATTATAGAACCAATACTGCACTTTCTAAGCACACATTCTCCCACCTCATGGTAAGGCTCCTGTCTCTTCTTCCTGGTAGCTACTCTCTGTCCAGTGTACTGATTGAGGACACACACACACACACACACACACACACACACACACACACACACACACACACACACACACACACACACACACACACACACACACACACACACACACACACCCCCCCCCCCCCCCCAAACTCGGTAGAAGAAGCTGCTACCACCGGGCATGTGCAGCAGTTCCACCTGCCAAGAGGAAGGGGGTTTCTGGGCAACTGGAAACCCCCCCTGCATTTGCCTATGCCCACCCAAATCTAACTCTCTCAGCACATGTTACATCGGTCTGCCCCCCCTGCAGTGAACATGGGGGGTCATTCCGGGTTGATCGCACGTAGCAACTTTTTGCTGCTGGTGCGATCAACTAGACGCCGCCTATAGGGGAGTATATTTTAGCTTAGCAGGGCTGCGTTCGCTTGTGCAGCCCTGCTATGCTAAAAAAGTTTTGTGCAGTTGAAGAGTAAGGCTGGATCTACTTACCCTGTGCGACGGATCCAGCGACGTTCCTCCCGGCTTTGACGTCAGACATCCGCCCTCCGTTTGCCTGGACACGCCTGCGTTCGAACGACCACTCCCCGGAAACGGCATCCAATGGTGAGTATCCGCCCCGGAACGCCTCTCCGCTGTCGATCTTCATACGTTTGGCGCTGCGTCTTCTTTTTTTCGCTGTGCACGTCATTGCCCGGCGCATGCACAGTTCCGACCCGTGCGCAACGCAGCGAAGAACCCCTGCGTGCGAACGGGTCGGAATGACCCCCATGGTTTTGCCCATTTACTAACAAATTTGCTGCTGTGATCAGATCTGAATCTGAATTGCTATATTAAAACAAGAGAGACAATGAGCATTTGGTGTTCTTTCTGCACTTATTAAATTAACCTTAATAAAAGTAAAAATATAATTGCTATGATTTCATGCTTCTTTTTTTTTTACCTAAATGAACAGATTATTAGAGACAAACTGCCCCCTCCCTGTATTCTAAAACTTCTATAAGATTCTGATCCCTTGTCAAGGGCCCTACACACTTGCAATCCGCCGCCGAGCTGCCCAACGGCGGATACGGCCGATGGGTGACCCGGCGGCGGGGGGGGGGGGGGGGGGGGGGGGCAGCACCCCCGCCTGCACCCGGCTCCATAGCAGTGCAGGCAGATATGGACAATCTCGCTCATATTGGCCTGCATGCACCAGCGACGGGGCACCAGCGATGAACAAACGCGGGGCCGCGCATCGTTCATCGCTGGTGCCTCCACACTGAAAGATTTGAACGGTATCTCGTTCATTAATGAACGATTTCATTCATATCTTTCAGTATTATCGCCCAGTGTGTAGGGCCAGTGGCGTAACTACTGCCCCCGCAGCCCTCGCGGTGGCTTGGGGGCGAGGGGCTGCGGGGGCGCCGCCACTGATTTAGCGCAGATTGACATGCGGACGAGCGTCCGCATGTTAATCTGCGGTCTCCTCTCCCTCCTTCCCTCCGCTGCTGCCTGCTGTGATGGAGGGACACGGAGGGCACAGCGCGCGCCTCTCCTGTGTCCCTCCTGGGTCTCTGGCGGGTCTAATAAAGGAAGTGCCATTCGTGAGCTCTGATTGGCTCACGAACCAGCACTTCCTTTAACAGACCCGCCGGAGACCCAGAAGAGGCGCGCGCTGTGCCCTCCGTGTCCCTCCATCACAAAACAGGGGGGGAGCGGGGGCACACTGGGGGGGCACAAAGGGGAGGGGGGGCTTATGTGGCACTGGGGGCATATGTGGCACAGGGGGAGGGGGCTTATGTGGCACTGGGGGCATATGAGGCACAGGGGGAGGGGGGCTTATGTGGCACTGGGGGGGTATATGTGTACCTGGCACATGGGGGGAAGGGGGCTGTATTTGGCACTGGGGGCATGTGAGTACCTGGCACTATGGGGGAATATCTGGCACTGGGGGCATATGTGGCACTGGGAGAGCACAGCCCTAGCAACAAGCACTACCCCCTGGCAAAGAGCATGAGACCCAGTGCATGAAACCCCTGGCAACGAGCATGACACCCAGTGCATGAAACCCCTGGCAACGAGCATGACACCCAGTGCATGAAACCCCTGGCAACGAGAAGGTAATTTAAACGTAATTAGAAGCCTTACTGTAGGACTTAATGTGTAATGGGCATTCCGGTGTGTAGCATAATGTATCACGGACATTGCGGTGTGTGTCATAATGTGTCACAGGCATTACGGTGTGTGGCATACTATATCACGGGCATTGTGGTATGTGCTATAATGTCTCAGGCACATTGCAGTGTGGCATAATGAATAACGGGCATTGCAGCGTGTGGCATAGGGTATAACGGGCATTGCGGTATGTGTCACAGGCATTACGGTGTATGGTATACTATATCACGGGCATTCCGGTGTGTGGCATAAT
Organism: Pseudophryne corroboree; assembly: GCF_028390025.1. Classification (NCBI taxonomy): domain Eukaryota; kingdom Metazoa; phylum Chordata; class Amphibia; order Anura; family Myobatrachidae; genus Pseudophryne; species Pseudophryne corroboree. Next base: position 170,060,531 of record NC_086455.1, on the reverse strand, counting down.
GTATCACGGACATTGCGGTGTGTGTCATAATGTGTCACAGGCATTATGGTGTGTAGTATACTATATCACGGGCATTGTGATATGTGGTATAATGTCTCAGGGTCATTGCAGTGTGTGGCATAATGTATCACGGACATTGCGGTGTGTGTCATAATGTGTCAGGCATTACGGTGTGTTGTATACTATATCACGAGCATTGTGGTATGTGGTATAATGTCTCAGGGTCATTGCGGTGTGTGTCATAATGTGTCACAGACATTGTATGTGCTATAATGTATCAGGGGCATTGCAGTGTGTAGCATAATGTATAACGGGCATTGCGATTCCTGTCATAATGTGTCACAGGCATTACGGTGTGAGGCATAATGTGTCGGGGGCATTACGGTGTGAGGCATAATGTGTCGGGGGCATTACGGTGTGTGGCATAATGTGTCGGGGGCATTACGGTGTGTGGCATAATGTGTCGGGGGCATTACGGTGTGTGGCATAATGTGTCGGGGGCATTACGGTGTGTGGCATAATGTGTCGGGGGCATTACGGTGTGTGGCATAATGTGTCGGGGGCATTACGGTGTGTGGCATAATGTGTCGGGGGCATTACGGTGTGTGGCATAATGTGTCATGTACATTTTTGTGTGTGGAATAATGTCTAAGGGCCATTGCAGTATGTGGCATAATGTATAAGGATGTATAAGGAGGAAAAATGACAAATAATGTAAGGGGCATGAATCAGGATTAGTTTTCTTTCCTGTGGTGGCTAACGTCTGGGCGTGCAGGTTGCAAAACTGGGGTATGAGGTAGTCTTTTCCTGCAATACCACGCCCCTTTATGCGAAGCCACGCCCATTTCAACGAAGCCACACACCCTTTTTGCGGCGCACATGTTTATCCCTTTTCTAGTGCCAATTATGGGGGATGGGGGGGCGCCAAATAATTTTTTGGCTTGGGGGAGAAAAATTTCTAGTTACGCCACTGTGTAGGGCCCATTAATCTATCATTGAGGAATAATCACGGATCAGAGGTTTGGAAGTTCCAGATGCGGGGAGGAGGCCGCCTGTTTATAATCTGGTCATTTGCATTTTATATGTTACACATCTATAGACTTATCTAACCAGTCAGGAATTTCCAAAATTTCAGCCTGTCTTTATTTTGCTGCTTGCAGAAAGCTTAGTTTATGTTTCCTCTGTGAGTCACCCGAAATATGGACTTTCACGTTCCCAGAGTGTGTCAGGAAGTAATTTCTTACAACACAATCCACTTAGCAATGCTATACATTAACAGAACAGTACAAGGGTGTTTTTGTATTGTGCAGCCGTTCAGTAATGTCTTAAACTGTATATATCTATCAACATCTTGTGCAATCTCATATATACTGTATGCAAATTATTTTTTTACATTTTTTTTGTTGTTATCAGATTCTAGCTAATTGATGCCTTATATATTTGATTATGCAAAATGCTGAGACATTGGCAGTGTTTGTCTTGGGAAGGCATGTGATTTTGTTTGCAGGATTAGGACTAGAGGGAAACTTGTTTTAGGATCCTCTGCAGCATTAAATATTTCAGGCAGCTGTGGAGAAGCCTCTTTGGTAAATATACTTACTGCATTTACTTTTACGCTTTCAGTTATCCCCCTGGTGATGCAGCGGGATGCGATGCTCACCGTAAATGTAGTCAGTCCAAATGGCCAGGTAAGAACTAGTATACTGGGCGAAACCAGTATACGGGGGCCCCATAGCAACATTTTGAAGCAGCTACCAATGCTTTAGGAGAAACACCTTTTTCTGCATAAGATGTTCCCTTAATGCTCATTAGTAGTTCCAGTAGTTCCGTGCTCATTTTATGCCCCATAGTAATTCCTTAGTTCACAATATGCTAAACACTGACTCCAGTTCAGTTTATGCCACACAGTGCCCACAGATCATATTATGCCACACAGTGCACCCAGATCATATTATACCACACAGTGCCCACAGATCATATTATGCCAAACAGTGCCCCCAGATCATATTATGCCAAACAATGCCCCCAGATCATATTATGCCACACAGTGCACCCAGATCATATTATGCCACACAGTGCACCCAGATCATATTATGCCACATAGTGCACCCAGATCATATTATGCCACATAGTGCACTCAGATCATATTATACCACATAGTGCCCACAGATCATATTATGCCAAACAATGCCCCCAGATCATATTATGCCACACAGTGCACCCAGATCATATTATGCCACACAGTGCACCCAGATCATATTATGCCACATAGTGCACCCAGATCATATTATGCCACATAGTGCCCCCAGATCATATTATGCCACACAGTGCACCCAGATCATATTATACTACACAGTGCACCCAGATCATATTATACTACACAGTGCACCCAGATCATATTATGCCACATAGTGCACCCAGATCATATTATGCCACATAGTACCCACAGATCATATTATGCCAAACAGTGCTCCCAGATCATATTATACCACACAGTGCACCCAGATCATATTATGCCACATAGCGCACCCAGATCATATTATGCCACATAGCGCACCCAGATCATATTATACTACACAGTGCACCCATATCATATTATACCACACAGTGCACCTAGATCATATCATGCCACATAGTGCACCCAGATCATATTATACCACACAGTGCCCCCAGATCATATTATACCCCATAGTAATTCCTTAGTTCACAATATGCTAAACACTGACTCCAGTTCATTTTATGCCGCATAGTGCCCACAGATCATATTATCCCAAACAGTGCCCCCAGATCATATTATGCCACATAGTGCCACCAGATCATATTATGCCACACAGTGCCCACAGATCATATTATGCCCCATAGTAATTCCTTAGTTCACAATATGCTAAACACTAACTCCAGTTCATTTTATGCCACACAGTGCCCACAGATCATATTATCCCAAACAGTGCCCCCAGATCATATTATACCACATAATGCCCCCAGATCATATTATGCCACATAGTGCACCCAGATCATATTATGCCACATAGTGCACCCAGATCATATTATGCCACATAGTGCACCCAGATCGTATTATGCCACATAGTGCACCCAGATCGTATTATGCCACACAGTGCACCCAGATCATATTATACTACACAGTGCACCCAGATCATATTATACCACATAGTGCACCCAGATCATATTATGCCACATAGTGCACCCAGATCATATTATGCCACATAGTGCACCCAGATCATATTATGCCACATAGTGCACCCAGATCGTATTATGCCACACAGTGCACCCAGATCACATTATACTACACAGTGCACCCATATCACATTATACCACACAGTGCACCTAGATCATATTATGCCACATAGTGCACCCAGATCATATTATGCCACATAGCGCACCCAGATCATATTATACCACACAGTGCCCACAGATCATATTATGCCAAACAGTGCACTCAGATCATATTATACCACATAATGCCCCCAGATCATATTATGCCACATAGTGCACCCAGATCATATTATGCCACACAGTGCACCCAGATCATATTATGCCACATAGTGCACCCAGATCGTATTATGCCACATAGTGCACCCAGATCGTATTATGCCACACAGTGCACCCAGATCATATTATACTACACAGTGCACCCAGATCATATTATACCACATAGTGCACCCAGATCATATTATGCCACATAGTGCACCCAGATCATATTATGCCACATAGTGCACCCAGATCGTATTATGCTACACAGTGCCCCCAGATCATATTATACCACATAGTGCACCCAGATCACATTATGCCACATAGTGCACCCAGATCATATTATACTACACAGTGCCCCCAGATCATATTATGCCACATAGTGCCCCCAGATCATATTATGCCAAATAGTGCACCCAGATCATATTATGCCACACAGTGCACCCAGATCATATTATACCACACAGTGCACCCAGATCATATTATGCCACATAGCGCACCCAGATCACATTATGCCACATAGTGCACCCAGATCACATTATGCCACATAGTGCCCCAGATCATATTATGCCACATAGTGCACCCAGATCATATTATGCCAAACAGTGCACCCAGATCATATTATACCACACAGTGCACCCAGACCATATTATACCACACAGTGCACCCAGATCATATTATACTACACAGTGCACCCAGATCATATTATACTACACAGTGCACCCAGATCATATTATACCACACAGTGCACCCAGATCATATTATACCACACAGCGCACCCAGATCATATTATACCACACAGCGCACCCAGATCATATTATGCCACATAGTGCACCCAGATCATATTATGCCACACAGTGCACCCAGATCATGTTATACCACACAGTGCGCCAGATCATATTATGCCACATAGTGCACCCAGATCATATTATGCCACACAGTGCACCCAGATCATATTATACTACACAGTGCACCCAGAACATATTATACCACACAGTGCACCCAGATCATACTATGCCACATAGCGTACCCAGATCATATTATACTACACAGTGCACCCAGATCATATTATACTACACAGTGCACCCAGATCATATTATACCACACAGTGTACACAGATCATATTATACCACACAGTGCACCCAGATCATATTATACTACACAGTGCACCCAGATCATATTATACTACACAGTGCACCCAGATCATATTATACCACACAGTGCACCCAGATCATATTATACTACACAGTGCACCCAGATCATATTATACTACACAGTGCACCCAGATCATATTATACCACACAGTGCACCCAGATCATATTATACTACACAGCGCACCCAGATCATATTATACCACACAGCGCACCCAGATCATATTATACTACACAGTGCACCCAGATCATATTATACCACACAGTGCACCCAGATCATATTATGCCACATAGCGCACCCAGATCATATTATGCCACATAGTGCCCCCAGATCATATTATGCCACTTAGTGCACCCAGATCATATTATGCCACACAGTGCCCCCAGATCATATTATGCCACATAGTGCACCCAGATCATATTATACTACACAGTGCACCCAGATCATATTATACCACACAGTGCACCCAGATCATATTATACCACACAGTGCACCCAGATCATATTATACCACACAGTGCACCCAGATCATATTATACCACACAGTGCCCACAGATCATATTATACCACACAGTGCACCCAGATCATATTATACCACACAGTGCACCCAGATCATATTATACCACACAGTGCACCCAGATCATATTATACCACACAGTGCACCCAGATCATATTATACCACACAGTGCACCCAGATCATATTATACCACACAGTGCCCCCAGATCATATTATGCCACATAGTGCCCCCAGATCATATTATGCCACATATTGCCCCCAGATCATTTTATGCCACATAGTGCCCCAGTTCATATTATGCCACATAGAGTCCCTAGATCATATTATGCCACATATTGCCCCCAGATCATTTTATGCCACATAGTGCCCCAGTTCATATTATGCCACATAGTGCCCCCAGATCATATTATGCCACATAGTGCCCCCAGATCATATTATGCTACATAGTGCCCCCAGATCATATTATGCCACATAGTGCCCCCAGATCATATTATGCCACATAGTGCCCCCAGATCATATTATGCCACATAGTGTACCCAGATCGTATTATGCCGCACAGTGCACCCAGATCATATTATACCACATAGTGCACCCAGATCATATTATGCCACACAGTGCCCCCAGATCATTTTATGCCACATAGTGCCCCAGTTCATATTATGCCACATAGTGCCCCCAATCATATTATGCCACATAGTGCACCCAGATCATATTATGTCACACAGTGCCCCAGATCACATTATGCCACATAGTGCACCCAGATCACATTATGCCACATAGTGCACCCAGTTCATATTATGCCACATAGTGCCCCCAGATCATATTATGCCACATAGTGCCCCCAGATCACATTATGCCACATAGTGCCCACAGATTATATGCCACATAGAGTCCCCAGATAATATTATGCCACAGTAAAATGCTCCAGTTTATATCAAGCCACATTGTAGTGCCCCAGTTCACATTATGCCAGGTTGTTGTGCCCCGCTCCTGCTCTCCACACTGACACCACTGACCAGCGTGAGCTCATGGAATACTGGGAGTTACAGTGTTTTCCTGCAGCATTTGGCATTGCGGGCTGGGTGCAAGGGAAGTAGGGCCGGGGGGTCAGGTCCAATAGCAATGGCACGCCTTACACCTACTCTAGTTATGCCCCTACCAGTATAGTAGCAGAACTGTCAGGATTACGGGCTGTGTTACAGCTGGAATTGTAGCGTAGGTTCCTCAAGAGTCCTGGAGAACTGATTGTGCCTGGATGACTCAGGGATGAGTAATGAAACTTCTCACTGTCACCTTTCATTTACTGGCAGATCCTATAGGTTTTGATATATAGGTGCCAGCGGTGTGATGGAGATCAGGCCACATGATAGATAACTTAAAGTCTGTTTTTTTTCTGCAGGTAGAACATGTTTTAGGATGACACAGGGTTAATGCTGGTATATACAACAGGTACACAGCAGGTGTGTAACCGATCCAGCCAGGAACATATAGGGTAACACAGGTGGTGTGTACATAGAGAACGGTAGTGGCAATATAGTATCCACCGATTGTATATGGCGACAGGAATACGCAGGGTCTCTCTTATGTAATCACACTGCTTAGCCTTCTCCTCCAAATCCGGTCCTAGGTTTCAAACAAACCTAACGCTGCAATTCATTCCAAAGCCAATGGCCCTCATTCCGAGTTGATCGCTAGCTGCCCTTGTTCGCTGTGCAGCGATCATTTAAAAAAATGCCAAAACTGCGCATGCGTTAGCACCGCAATGCGCACACGCGTTGTGCGGGTACAAAGAGCTTTGTTGCTGTGCAATTGTTCTAGCAAAGAATCCATTCGCACAGCCGATCGCAAGGAGATTGACAGGAAGAGGGCATTTCTGGGTGTCAACTGACCGTTTTCTTGGAGTGGTAGGGAAAACGCAGGCGTGTCCAGGCGTTTGCAGGGCGGGTGTCTGACGTCAATTCCAGGACATTCATCGCTGGATTCATCACACAGGATAAGTAACTACAGGACTGGTCTTGTTTTGGCCAAAATGTATTTGCACCGCTCTGCTGCACAGGCGTTCGCACACTTGCAAAGCGAAAATACACTCCCCAGTGGGCGGCGACTATGCGTTTGCACGGCTGCTAAAAGTAGCTAGCGAGCGATCAACTCGGAATGAGGACCAATATCCCTTGTGTGCAACATGATGCAATAAGAGCGGTTATCTGCTGCTGCAACAACTGGCAAAGTTGTCAAAATAGAAGTAACGACAGCGCTACAATAATCCAAACCTTACAGCAAAAGCCTGAAGATTTACATTACTCTCACCTGTTTCAGGGAGTTCTTCATTCTCCTGACTGTTCCAATGTTCTGTATTGTCAGAGATCAGTCACTTCATAGCCCTGACTGCTCCGTAATAACACAGATAGGTGCTTGGTGCGGACTGTAAGACGTTCCATCTTCATGTCACAGGCCCCCATCACAAGGGCTATTTATGGTGACACTGTCTTCCCATCAGGGCTCTAATTACACGTCTGACCTAAAGCAAGACAGTGCCGCCAGCTTGTTTACTGTATCAACTGGGTTCGTTAATACGTGAAAGTCATTTCTTGAAACACAGTAGCATCCAAATTAAGTGGGTAAAAGCTTCTGGCTGTAGGTTTTTTTTTTTGTTAATGAAAAAAAATAAATGACAACAATAAACTGTTTTACACTAGTTATGTTCATAGGTGGTCATTCCGAGTTGTTTGCTCTGTATTTTTTATCGCATCGCAGCGATTTTCCGCTTATTGCGCATGCGCAATGTCCGTACTGCGACTGCGCCAAGTAAATTTGCTATGCTGTTAGGAATTTTACTCACGGCTTTTTCATCGTTCTGGTGATCGTAATGTGATTGACAGGAAGTGGGTGTTACTGGGCGGAAACTGGCCGTTTTATGGGTGTGTGTGAAAAAACGCTACCATTTCAGTGAAAAACGCGGGAGTGGCCGGAGAAACGGAGGAGTGTCTGGGCGAACGCTGGGTGTGTTTGTGACGTCAAACCAGGAATGACAAGCACTGAACTGATCGCAGATGCCGAGTAAGTCTGGAGCTACTCAGAAACTGCTAAGAGAGGTCTAATCGCAATATCGCGAATACGTCGTTCGCAATTTTAAGAAGCTAAGATTCACTCCCAGTAGGCGGCGGCTTAGCGTGAGTAAATCTGCTAAAAGCAGCTTCCGAGCGAACAACTCGGAATGAGGGCCCTAGTTGTAATTAAGCAGTGTTGGTATAGTGCGATGGATCGATACCATAGGTGTGCAGTGGGGAGCCTTAGATAAAGTATTACCTCAGGAGTTACCTTGTATACAGACAGAACGAGACTTGAGATGTATATCTTGTTTATATAGTACTGAAATAGCAGGATCAATACAACAGGTTTCAGTATCATCAGCTTAACTCCTTCTCCCTCAGAGACTCTTCTAGAAAGACACATGTGAGGTAAAACAAACAAGTACATAACATATGCAACAGACAAACACTACATCTCTGTAACTATACAGCGCCATCTGCTGCCCCTGTACGGTAACTACATGCATATAAACAAAACCATAGTCTGTTGTCCATATTTCAACACCCCTTCTCAACAGACTGGGTTTCTTCAGTTAGACCCATCTTTGACGTAAGTCTCCAATGTCTCTCTCTGGTAAGAGGCTTGGTCATGATATCAGCTGTCATATCTTCTGTTGGGCAATAGTTCAACTCTATAAGACCTTGTTCCTGTAGATCCCTCAGGAAGTGATGCTTGACATCAATGTGCTTGGTTCTTGGGTTCACTCTTTCTGTTTGCGCTAATGCAATGCATCCTTGATTATCCTCATATATCTTGATAGGTTCTTCTTGAGGCATTCCTAGGTCTGATAGTAGTTGCATTAACCATACCACTTCTTGACTGGCGTGAGCTGCTGCAATATATTCAGCTTCTGTAGAAGATAGTGCTACGGTAGACTGCTTCTTGCTTGTCCAGCTGATTAATCCTTCTCCAATAGAGAATAGATATCCACTTGTGGATTTTCTGTCACTTGTGTCTCCAGCCCAATCTGCGTCAACGTATCCTGTTAACTTGTGACTTGTGTTTGCTGAGAGCTTAAGTTTCTTGTTAATCGTTCCCTTTAAGTAACGAATTACCCTCTTAACTGCATTCCAATCCATCTTTGTTGGTTTAGAGACTTTTCTGCTTAAAATCCCGACTGCTGTGGAGATATCTGGTCTGGTGACGGTTGCAATGTATAGCAATTTTCCTATGGCTTTTCTGTATAGATGGTTATCCTCTAACAGGTTGCTCTGATCATTTGGTTCCTTTTCATAACTTGTCTCCATAGGAGTGCTTGCTGTCTTTGCATCTTGCATACCAAATTCCTCAATGGTTTCCTGAATTTTGTATTTCTGACTTAGTGTGAATGTTCCATCACCTTCTCTTGAGATTTGCATTCCCAAGTAATGCGTTATGTGGCCGAGGTCTTTTGTTTCAAACTGACGGTTTAGTTCTTGTAACAATTCAACTTCGTCCCCTTCTTGTTCGAAACAAACTAGCAAATCGTCCACGTAAATTAATACATAGAACCATCTTTCCTCTATCAACTTCGTATAGAGACATGGGTCTGCTTTGCTTCTGATGAATCCCTTTTCTGTCAGAACTCCATTTATCTTTGTATTCCATGCTCTTGCTGCTTGTTTAAGACCATATATACTTTTGTTCAGTTTACATACGTGATCTGGGTTCTGAGAATTCACGAAGCCTGGTGGTTGTTCCATGTATATATCTTCCTTTAGTTCGCCATGTAGGAAAGCCGTCTTTACATCGAAATGTTTCACTTTCATACCCTTTATGGCTGCTGTTAGGAGTAAGGTTCTAATGGTAGTGTGCTTCACAACTGGAGCAAACGTTTCATCATAATCTTCTCCAAATTTCTGTGAATATCCTTTAGCAACAAGTCTTGCCTTGTATCTTTCTATTTTTCCTTCAGAATCATACTTGACCTTAAAAGTCCATTTACATCCTATGGCCTTTTTGTCTAATGGTAGTCTGGTCAATGTCCATGTCTGATTGTCTTCCATTGATTCCATTTCTTCTTTTGCGGCTCCTAGCCATTTCTGTGCTTCTCTTTCAGAAAAATTAGCAATTTCTTCCCATGTTGCAGGTTCTTGTATGTTAATGGCTTTTGCTTTATAAGATAAACGTGTAGGTGCTTTTCCCTTATTTTCTCTTGAAGAGCGTCTCACCCCCTCGGATGCACTCTCATGAGTGTCGCTGGTATTTGTCTTGTGTTGTACTTCAACTTCTTGAGTGATCACTACATCATCTGTTTCTTTGGATTTGGTGCTTTCTTCTTCTTCAGTAGAGTCTACTGGAATTATGACATCATCTCGTGTTTCTTCTATGAATGTCACACTGTTGCTTATAACTACTTTTCCAGTTCTTGGATTTAAGATTCTGTAGCCTTTTGAATGTTCACTATAGCCGACTAGAACTCCCTCTTCTGCTCGGTTCTGCAACTTGCTTCGTCTTTCAGCAGGAATGTAAACGAAGGCTCTGCATCCAAAAACTCTAATGTGCTTTAAGCTGGGTTTCTTACCGTGCCACAGCTCATATGGTGTCTTCCTTACTGCTTTGGAAAGTAGTCTGTTTTGAAGATAGGTGGCTGTTGCTGCTGCTTCACCCCAATATTTATCAGGTAGTCCTGAATCTGTAAGCATGCACCTTATCATTTCTGTTAGTGATCTGTTTTTCCTCTCAGATACGCCATTTTGCTCTGGTGTATATGGTACTGTCTTCTGATGCTCAATACCGAGTCCTCTTAAGTACCGTTCTATTTTCTGTCCTGTGAACTCGCCTCCATTGTCGCTGCGTAGAGTTAGCATATTCCTCTTGAACCTGTTTCTGGTCATGTTCACATAGTCTTGCAGCTTTTCAAAGACTTCATCTTTACTTTTTATTAGATAAGTGACTGTGAACCTGGAGTAGTCGTCAATGAATGTCAGTATATACCTTTTGTCTCCTACGGTTCGCGTTTTCATAGGTCCGCATACATCACTATGTACCAGGTCTAGTGGTCTGGAAGCTCTGTTTTCACTTTTCTTAGGAATTGTTGTCCTTGTCGCTTTCGCTTTTATGCAGCATTGACACTTCATCATTTCTGAACAGTCTGACACTTTGAGATCCCTGGCTAGGTCTCTCTTCTGCATTTCCTTTATGCAATCTGGGTGTCTGTGTCCTAATCTTCTATGCCACTTGTGAATACAGTCAGCGTGTTTCTGTGTACTCAGCTTTGCCTGCTGTGCTGCAATATCCAGACAGTATAAATGTTCTTTTATTCTGGCTGTAGCTAGTGTTTCTCTTCCGTTTTGGATAAAACACTTATTATTCTGAAACTTTACAGTAAGTCCTTTTTCTACTAGATTCTTTACTGATAGCAGTGCTCCCTCAAGCTTGGGAACATATAGCACATCTGTTACGGGTATTTCTGTATAGCTGCCATTACCCTTGGAGCATAGGAATTGACCATTCCCTTTCCCTTCTGCAATGATATTTGTTCCATCTGCTACGTAGATTGTTTCTTTATGGTTCAAATCAAGTTCAGTAAAGAAGTCCTTGTTATTTGTCATGTGACTAGTCGCTCCTGAGTCTACATACCACTTTTCTGATAATTGGTTTACTGTCGCTTTAAATGTTCCATTCCACTTGTGTGCTCCTGTATCTGTAAGTGTGGCTTTGGCTCTTTGTTTGTGTAATCTTTCTGGTGGTTTATGCTGCTCTGTCTTCCATATGGTGCAATCTCTTTTCAGGTGACCCACTTTCTTGCATCTGAAACATGCTCTTGTTTCCCTGGTGTGTGGCTTAGTGTCCGCCATTTTAAGTGCTTTCTCTGTGTCACTTTCAGTATTGCACTCTGTAAGCTCCTTTCTGCGTTGATACTCCTCTATGAGCCTGTTCTTCACAAAGTCTGGTGTGATTTCTGCTTCAGGTCTCATTTCTAGTGCGTTTATTAGTGCACTGTATGTATCTGGTAAACTGCAAAGGATGATAGCTGCTATGTGGTTGCTTTTGATTTCTTCTCCCATTGACCTGAGCTGTATGGTTATCTCTAGTAGTGCACTGATGTGTTCTTGCATTGTCTTGCCTTTATTAAATCTCATTTGATATAATTTTCTTAATAGGAATAGTTTGCTGTTCAAACTTGCTCCTTCATGCACTCTCTGCAAAGCACACCACATGCCTTTAGCTGTACTCTCTTGTCTTATGTGTATAAGCTGTTCATCTTCCACTAGTAAACTTATAGTGGCTCTTGCCTGTCTGTCCTTCTTAATCCACTGCTGATCCTCTCCTTCAGGTCTGTCTGCATTTATAACATCCCATAAATCATCTCTGGTTAATAGCATCATTTCTACTTTAAACTTCCATGTTTGATAGTTCTCATTAGAAAGCTTGCTTGCAGCTAGTCTGAGATCTGTGTAATTTGCCATAACCCTTCCTTGTATAGATCTCTCTATTCTTCTGTGGTATTAAACTTGTTTTACTCACAGTTTTCTTTCCAAGGTTCTCCTGGGTTGTTTCTTGTGCGTTACACAGTCTGCTGTCTGCGCCTGCTGGGACTTGCAGTGCGACTCGTGATCTGGATGCTGCTTAGGATGCACTCCTGAAAACTTTATCTTGTACAGACTCCAGTCTGGGCCCATAACCTGTTGGTATAGTGCGATGGATCGATACCATAGGTGTGCAGTGGGGAGCCTTAGATAAAGTATTACCTCAGGAGTTACCTTGTATACAGACAGAACGAGACTTGAGATGTATATCTTGTTTATATAGTACTGAAATAGCAGGATCAATACAACAGGTTTCAGTATCATCAGCTTAACTCCTTCTCCCTCAGAGACTCTTCTAGAAAGACACATGTGAGGTAAAACAAACAAGTACATAACATATGCAACAGACAAACACTACATCTCTGTAACTATACAGCGCCATCTGCTGCCCCTGTACGGTAACTACATGCATATAAACAAAACCATAGTCTGTTGTCCATATTTCAACAAGCAGTTGTTATTGTATTGGTTTTCTTGCAATTCTTCATATAGGAGGTAGAGCAAGGGACGAGCGCAAGTTGGCTACAAATGCGGCTGCATTGAATGCAAAGAACTCTGGCCCTCATTCCGAGTTGATCGCTAGCTACTTTTTGCAGCCGTGCAAATGCATAATCGCCGCCAACAGGGGAGTGTATTTTCACTTTGCAAGTGTGCGATCGCATGTGTAGCCGAGCGGGACGAAAACGTTTTTTTGCAGTTTTAGAGTACAGTAGGTCTGATCTTACTCAGCCGCTGCGATCACTTCAGCCTGTCCGGGGCCGGAATTGACGTCAGACACCCGCCCTGCAAACGCCTGGACACGTCTGCGTTTTCCCTACCACTCCCAGAAAATGGTCAGTTGACACCCACAAACGCCCTCTTCTTGTCAATCTCCTTGCGATCGGCTGTGTGAATGGATTCTTTGTTAAATCCATCGCCCAGCACCGATCCTCTTTGTACCCGTACGACGCGCCTGCGCATTGCGGTGCATACCCATGTGCAGTTCTGACCTGATCGCTGCGCTGGGAAAAAAATGGCAGCAAGCTTTCAACTCGGAATGACTCCCATTATACCCACAATAGCGGTATCATCCGCAAACGTAACAATTTTTATTAAATCTGATGTAGACTCAGAGTCGTGGGTAAGTAATGAATGTAGTAATGGATTAAGGACACATCCCTGTGGGACGCCTCCATTCAACACCACTTATCTCGAGGTTAAACCCCCAATTTATCAACCTCTTATGTTGTGTTATGAATGTACTCATGTGCACACTGAATTATGTATTATGTATCATGTGTCCTGTATTATGCATGTTACAGTTACACTATTAAGCCTTTGTATAATGCTTAACAATATTGAAACTGTGCAAATATAGGAGGTTAATCTCAGATACATGAGAGAGAGAGAGAGAGAGAGAGTGTGAGAGAGAGAGAGAGAGAGAGAGAGAGAGAGAGAGAGAGAGAGAGAGAGAGAGAGAGAGAAAAGAAAAATGCGGCAAGAATAGACCGGCTTTATCAGGGCTGGATCTACACCTTGCAGCGCCCAGGGTGGAAAAATAGGGGCGTGGCTTCATGGAGAAGGGGCGTGGTCAGTTATACCCCCTGTAGCTGTGCCCTCAGTAGTTGTACCCCCAGTACTCTGCCCCCCTGTAGCTGTGCCCACAGTAGTATTGCCCCCAGTACTGTGCCCCCTGTAGAGTTGTGCCTCCAGTAGTATTGCCCCCAGTACTGTGCCCTCTGTAGAGTTGTGCCTCCAGTAGTATTGCCCCAGTACTGTGCCCCCTGTAGAGTTGTGCCTCCAGTAGTACTGCCCCCAGTACTGTGCCCCCTGTAGAGTTGTGCCTCCAGTAGTACTGCCCCCAGTACTGTGCCCCCTGTAGAGTTGTGCCCCTAGTAGTACTGCCCCCAGTACTGTGCCCCCTGTAGAGTTGTGCCTCCAGTAGTATTGCCCCAGTACTGTGCCCCCTGTAGAGTTGTGCCTCCAGTAGTACTGCCCCCAGTACTGTGCCCCCTGTAGAGTTGTGCCTCCAGTAGTACTGCCCCCAGTACTGTGCCCCCTGTAGAGTTGTGCCTCCAGTAGTACTGCCCCCAGTACTGTGCCCCCTGTAGAGTTGTGCCTCCAGTAGTACTGCCCCCAGTACTGTGCCCCCTGTAGAGTTGTGCCTCCAGTAGTACTGCCCCCAGTACGGTGCCCCCTGTAGAGTTGCGCCGCTTACAAAAAAAAATACAAAAAAATACATAAAAATAAATTAATACTCACAATGCCCGCTCCTGCTTCCCGACATCTGCTGCCCTCCGTCTCCGGCCTCCGGCGCTGCTCCTCGGATCTATAGGAGAGACGTATTGACGTCTCTCCCATAGCACCGCATAGATACTAGAGGTCAATCATGACCACTAGCATCTATATGCCACTCCCACAATGCAGTGCGGTGCGCGATGACTTCATCGCACACCGCAGAGCAACGGGCATCTACACAGCACTGGGCGGCACCAATAGCGGATCTTGCCACGGTGGTGGTACCCTCCGGATGGCGGTGGCACCCTCTGGAAGGCGGTACCCAGGTCAAAAATCCTGCTTGCCCGTAGCAACCCTGATAATCTCATTCACATCTCACCCATACACTCCTACCCCCTATCCTGTGCGCTCTGGAATGCCAGATCTGTTTGCAACAAACTGGCCCCCACTCATGACCTTTTCATTTCCAACTCCCTGCACCTCCTGGCCATTACAGAAACCTGGACTACGCCCTATGACACCACTTCTCCTGCTGCTCTCTCTGCTGGTGGCCTCACATTCTCACACACGCCCCGAACCGGGGGTCGCCATGGTGGTGGTTTTGGGGTCCTTTTACCCTCTACCTACACATACCAACTTATACTTCCAGAATCATCCCTTACATTCTCTACATTTGAGGTCCATACAATACGCCTCTACCAACCTACTAATCTTCAAGTTGCTGTAATTTACCATCCACCTGGCATTTCCTCCAAATTCCTCGACAACTTTGCTTCTTGACTACCTCACTTCCTCTCTTCTGAGATTCCCTCCATTATCCTAGGTGATTTCAACATCCCTATCAATAATTCCACAAAACCACCTGCCTCTAAACTCCTCAACCTCACTTTTTAACTTGGTCTCTCCCAGTGGACTACCTCACCCTCCCATGTGAATGGGAGCTCACTGGATCTGGTTTTCACTCACCGCTGTGATATTTCTGATTTTTCCAACTCCCCTTTTCCCCTCTCTGACCACCACCTGCTCTCTTTAAACTTATCTATCTCTGCTTCCCCATCTCTCCCTCCTAAGGCTACCATCACTAAGAGTAACATTGAGGCTATTGACACCTCATCCCTATCCTCCCTGTTCGTCTAACTTCTCTCTCCTATTCTCTTTCACACATGCCCTGAACAAGCCACATCCCTATACAATGCATCTCTTACTTCTGCTCTTGACTCTGTAGCTCCACCAACCACTATTCACCCTCGCAGATCAACACCTCAACCCTGGCACACCAAATGCACCAGATATCTTTAAAAATGCTCACGTACTGCCGAGCGACAGTGGAGGAAATCACGCTCTAAAGCAGACTTCCTCCATTTCAAACTCTTGCTCTCATCCTTCAGTGCTGCCCTTTCCCTCGCTAAACAATAATACTTCAAAATCCTCATTCTCTTCCAACCCCCGGCGCCTCTTTGCCACTGTCAACTCCCTCCTCTGCCCACTGCCACCTCCTCTCCCTTACTCATTGTCTGCTCTTGACTTTGCCACTTATCTTACATCCAAGATTGACTCCATACGTCAGGATATCACATCCCACCAGACCAGCAATCAGCTTCCACCCATCCCTTACCACCCCTCCCCTTCCCTCTTACCAACTCTGACATCTTTCTCCCATGTATCTTCTCCCATGTATCTGGTGAGGAAGTCATGGCCCTCATCCATTCCCCCCCACCACCACCTCCCCACTTGACCCTACCCCCTCTCACCTCCTCCGCTACCTCTCTCCTTCTGCCTGTTCCCATATTGCCCACCTTCTCAATCTCTCCCTGTCATCAGGCACTGTCCCCTCTGCCTTCTAGCATGCTCTTGTCTCCCCTATTCTTAAAAAACCTACCCTTGATCCAAACACCCTCTCCAACTATCGACCCATCTCTCTCCTCCCTTTTGCCTTCAAACTCCTTGAGTGTATTGTCTATAATTGCCTCACTGCCTTTCTTTCCTCCCACTCACTACTTGACCCATTCCAGTCTGGTTTCTGTTCTCTCCACTTTACTGAAACTGCCCTCACAAAAGTGTGCAATGACCTCCATGCAGCCAAATCTAAGGGCAACTACTATCTGCTTATTCTTCTTTACCTCTCTGCTGCTTTTGACACTGTGGACCACCTTCTTCTTCTGCAAATCCTTCACTTTCTTGGTCTGCGTGATATTGCCCTCTCCTGGCTGTCCTCCTACCTCTCTGATCATTCCTTCTCTGTCTCCTCTCATGACACTACTTCCCCTCCACTTCCACTAACTGTTGGTGTCCCCCAAAGTACTGTTTTTGTGTTAGGGTCTCCTGCCCTGTGCTGCCACGTCGTCATGGCAACCGGGAGACAAGTGCTAGCGGAGTAACCTGAGCGCAGCTGATACTCCGGTTCGGGTCTTTTGCTGTGCAGTGGTTACAGGCTCTGTGCACGGCAGGGGATCCGGTGCTGGTTTTTGTGCTCACAGTCTGTGAGGTCTGAGTGGGGCGTGGACAGCACCTGCTTTATAAGGCCTCTTCTCAGGTTAAACAGATGCTGCTGAATCTTTGTTGGTTAGTCAGTTCCTGAAAGTTAGCCAGTACTGTGTAGCTTTGTATTTGTTGTTGCTTACTGCAAATAGGCCTGGGGATTTGGTACTACACTCTGCCAATCCAGACCTAGCAGTAAGACTGGAGTCAGTCGTTTAGCTTGCTGGGGTTCTTTTACTACTCTGTGAACTTAGCAAGTTTGCGGCTGTATTCTAAGACTTGCCTGCCTAAATCCTGTTTCACTGTGCAAGGTGTCAGGTGTCAGTTTAGTGGCAGTAAGCTGAACCTGTGCACTGCAAGTGAGAATTAGGATTGTGGAGACTCTCCTTGTGTCTATCATTCCATCTCTGACCAAGGAGTTTACTGCCACACCCGTTGGTAACCCTTTAGGGTTTTGCTGTTGCCCTTAGCAACAGCATTTCGGGTTCTCTACATATTAAAACACAACATCTTGCTTTTCCCATCTGAGCATTACTAATACTAGGGAGACACCCAGTTCCTTAGCCTCTGGGCTTCTCTGTTCACTTTGTGTGTATTTTGTTACCCTATCACCTTCTGTGTACGTAATGTCATATTCCCCAGTCTGTCTGTGAGTTCATTTGTTTTGCATCCCTATCCATTCAGACACCAGTACATTCCTGCAGGCACTGGTGTGCATAACAGTTCAAACACCAGTAAATTCCTGCAGGCACTGGAGTGCATAACAGTTCTGAAACCAGTACATTCCTGCAGGCACTGGTGTGCATAACATATTCAGCAGCCTAATACTCCTGTTGAAATTTTGTGGGAATATGGAGCATACCCCTCAAAATAAGTTGCAACAGGTGGTCGATCAGGTGCAGGTCCTGACTCGACAATTTAATGATTTGTCCATTAAAATGCACACCTCCCAGGCCGCTGGCGGAGCTCCCGCAGCAGCAGCACCTTCAGGGGTTAAGGAGCCGAAAGTAAATCTCCCGGATCGTTTTTCTGGAGATCGCTCGCAGTTCTTTTGTTTCAAGGAGAGCTGCAAGCTATACTTCCGGCTTAGGCCTCAGTCTTCTGGGTCGGAGATTCAGCGGGTGGGCATAGTGATTTCCTTGCTACAAGGAGACCCACAGGTCTGGGCATATGGGTTGCAGCCTGACTGTCCGTCGCTTAAAAGTGTTGATGCTTTTTTTACGGCACTGGGCATGTTGTATGATGACCCTGACAAGACGGCCTCAGCCGAGGCTCAGATTTCAATCCTTAAGCAAGGGCGAAGGCCAGTTGAGGTTTACTGTACGGAGTTTCGGAGGTTGGCCCATGATACCCAGTGGAATGACCCAGCCCTGAGACACCAGTACCGAAGAGGTCTTTCTAACCAGATAAAGGACCAACTGGTACAATATCCCTTGCCTGATAGCTTGGATCAGCTCATGCAGTTATCCATCCGGGTGGATAGACGGCTGAGAGAGCGTAGGCTTGAAAGGGAGACTGAGGTTTCCTTCTTTCCCAAGGGAACCTCAGACTCTGAGGAATTTTCCGAGGAGCCTATGCAGATTGGGGCTACCCGCCTCTCCTCGCGTGAGAAGATGCGGAGGAGACAGCAGGGGTTGTGTTTGTACTGTGGGAATAAAGGTCATGTGGTAGTATCATGCCCAGAAAAGCCGTAAAACTTCAGGGCCTGAGGGTGATGGGAAATATCCTGTCAGGCCAGAAGTCAGAATTTCCCAAGAAGACTTTTATCATTCCGGTGACCTTGAAGATCCTCGGTCAAACTGTCAAGACTGAGGCCTTTGTGGACAGTGGGGCCGACGGGGTTTTTATGGACCGCCAATTCGCCCTGAAACACTCTGTTCCCTTAGTACCCTTGGCATCGGAAATTGAGATTTGTGGGTTAAACGGGGAACCATTATCCCAAGGAAAAATTACCTCTTGCACTAGCCAGATTTCTTTGTTTATTGGAGCCACACACTCTGAAAAATTGTCCTTTTATGTGACTGTCTGTACTTTTGCCCCATTGGTGTTGGGGTTACCCTGGCTAAGGGCCCACAATCCTCAATTTGACTGGGTCTCTGGGGAGATTCTTAGTTGGGGTACTGATTGTTTCAGGAGTTGCTTGAGCCTTCCAGTCAGGCTCTCGCAGCTAAGTTTGCAAGGATTGCCAGGGTGTTATGCAGATTTTGCGGACGTGTTCTCCAAAAAAGTTGCAGAGGTACTACCTCCCCATCGCCCCTATGACTGTGCCATTGATTTGTTGCCAAATGCTAAGCTTCCCAAGAGCAGGTTGTACTCCCTGTCACGTCCTGAGACTCAGGCTATGGCAGAGTACATTCAGGAGAACTTGGCTAAGGGATTTATCAGACCTTCACAGTCTCCAGTTGGGTCGGGGTTCTTCTTCGTGGGTAAAAAGGACGGTTCGTTGCGACCCTGCATCGACTTCAGGGAATTGAACCGTATCACGATTAAAAACTCATACCCACTGCCTCTCATTTCGGTCTTGTTTGACCAGCTTCGTACTGCCACCATTTTTTCTAAGATTGACCTACGCGGTGCGTACAATCTAATCCGAATAAGAGAGGGGGATGAATGGAAGACTGCCTTTAATACCCACTCAGGGCATTATGAATATTTGGTGATGCCTTTTGGGCTCTGTAATGCCCCGGCAGTCTTCCAGGATTTCATGAATGATGTGCTCAGGGAATATTTGGATAGATTCTTAGTTGTATACTTAGATGACATCCTAATCTTCTCCCATTCCCTGGAGGAACATCGGAAGCATGTACGCTTAGTCCTCCAGAAACTCAGAGAGC
Source organism: Pseudophryne corroboree (assembly GCF_028390025.1). Lineage (NCBI taxonomy): Eukaryota > Metazoa > Chordata > Amphibia > Anura > Myobatrachidae > Pseudophryne > Pseudophryne corroboree. The sequence goes on along the minus strand of NC_086455.1, from coordinate 170,040,244 downwards.
ACCGGCTTGGGGCGAAGCTGGAGAAGTGCGAATTTGAAGTTCAGCAAATCGCATTTCTAGGATATATTATCTCCCCAGAAGGTTTCCAAATGGAGGGTTCCAAGGTACAGGCAGTCCTGGATTGGGTGCAGCCCACTAGTTTGAAGGCGCTTCAGCGTTTCCTGGGCTTTGCGAATTTTTATAGACGATTTATCGCTGGATTTTCGTCTATAGTGGCGCCCTTGGTGGCACTCACTAAGAAAGGGGCGGATGTTGCGCACTGGTCTTGTGAGGCTAAAGCAGCTTTTGTCCGTCTCAAAAGGGCATTTGTATCGGCCAAGGTGCTGCGACACCCAGATCCAGAGCGTCCTTTTGTGGTGGAGGTGGATGCCTCTGAGATGGGTATTGGGGCAGTGCTTTCTCAGATGGGAGTGTCTGATAATCACCTTCATCCCTGTGCTTACTTTTCCCGTAAATTTTCGCCTGCCGAGATGAATTATGACGTGGGTAACCGGGAATTGTTGGCTATTAAGGATGCACTCGAGGAGTGGAGACACTGGCTTGAGGGGGCTAAGTTTGTGGTCTCAATTCTCACCGACCATAAGAATCTGTCATATTTAGAGTCAGCGAAGCGTCTCAATGCCAGGCAGGCACGATGGGCTTTGTTTTTTGCTCGCTTTAATTTTTTGATAACATATCGCCCTGGGTCAAAAAACATCAAGGCTGATGCGCTCTCGCGGAGTTTTGCTCCAATCCAGGAGACCACCGAGGAGCCGTTGCCCATTGTGTCCCCATCATGTATTAAAGTGGGCATTACCCAGGACCTCTTATCATTAGTCCTTAGAGCACAGGAGCAGGCTCCTCCAGACCTTCCGGTAGGTCTTTTGTTTGTGCCTCCTAGGTTAAGACAGCGAGTGTTCCTGGAATTCCATGCCAAGAAGTCGGCAGGTCACCCGGGTATTGCCAGAACTCGGGAGTTGCTATCTAGGGCGGTGTGGTGGCCCTCGGTGGCTAAGGATGTGGATCAGTGGGTTCGGGCATGTGACATCTGTGCCCGAAATAAGACTCCTAGAGGGGTTCCTGTTGGCCCATTACATCCACTCTCTATCCCATCTAAGCCATGGACCCACATTTCAATGGATTTTGTGGTGGACTTGCCCAAATCCTCGGGGATGACAGCCATCTGGGTTGTCGTTGACAGGTTTTCGAAGATGGCGCACTTCGTTCCACTGGTTGGGCTGCCATCGGCCAGACGCCTGTCTGAATTATTTATGCTGCATGTTGTGCGTCTCCACGGGTTGCCACTTGATGTGGTCACTGACCGCGGATCCCAGTTTGTGGCCAATTCTGGAGGGCATTTTGTTCCGATCTCCAGATTTCTGTCAGCTTGTCGTCAGGCTACCATCCGCAGTCTAATGGGCAGACTGAAAGGGTGAACCAGTCCTTGGAGCAGTTCCTCAGGTGTTATGTCTCCAAGTGTCAGACTGACTGGGTTGCTCATCTGTCCATGGCGGAGTTTGCCTATAACAACGCGGCTCACTCTGCTACAGGGATCTCTCCCTTCCTTTGTGTGTATGGGCATCATCCTAAGGCCAATTCTTTTGACCCCCTGGACTCCACGCCTGGTGGTTCCTCTGTGGTTTCGGTCCTTAGAGGTATTTGGCGGAAAGTGAAGAAAGCCCTTGTGTCTGTGTCATTAGTGACCAAAAGGGTTTTTGATAAGCGGAAAAGACCCTGCAGCTTCAAATTAGGAGACTTCGTCTGGTTGTCTACCAAGAATTTGAAGTTGAGACAGCCATCTCATAAGTTAGGCCCCCGGTTCATCGGCCCTTATAAGATCACCAGGGTTATCAATCCGGTGGCATTTCAGTTAGATCTGCCTCGTTCTTTGGGTATCAATAAAACATTTAATTGTTCCCTTTTAAAACGGGCGATTAGTAATCCTTCTTCCAGTGGCAGACCTTCCCCTCTTCTGATACGTGGCCAGAGGGAGTTTGTTGTTGAAAGGATTCTTGACTCCAAGATGGTTCGAGGTCGGCTGTCATTTTTGGTGCACTGGAAGGGGTATGGCCCGGAGGAGGGGTCGTGGGTGCGCAGTTGTGATCTTCATGCCCCCAGACTGATACGCTCTTTCTTCTCGCAGTTCCCCGATAAACCCGGTGGTAGGGGTTCTTTGACCCCTCGTCAGAGGGGGGGTACTGTTAGGGTCTCCTGCCCTGTGCTGCCACGTCGTCATGGCAACCGGGAGACAAGTGCTAGCGGAGTAACCTGAGCGCAGCTGATACTCCGGTTCGGGTCTTTTGCTGTGCAGTGGTTACAGGCTCTGTGCACGGCAGGGGATCCGGTTCTGGTTTTTGTGCTCACAGTCTGTGAGGTCTGAGTGGGGCGTGGACAGCACCTGCTTTATAAGGCCTCTTCTCAGGTTAAGCAGATGCTGCTGAATCTTTGTTGGTTAGTCAGTTCCTGAAAGTTAGCCAGTACTGTGTAACTTTGTATTTGTTGTTGCTTACTGCAAATAGGCCTGGGGATTTGGTACTACACTCTGCCAATCCAGACCTAGCAGTAAGACTGGAGTCAGTCGTTTAGCTTGCTGGGGTTCTTTTACTACTCTGTGAACTTAGCAAGTTTGCGGCTGTATTCTAAGACTTGCCTGCCTAAATCCTGTCTCACTGTGCAAGGTGTCAGGTGTCAGTTTAGTGGCAGTAAGCTGAACCTGTGCACTGCAAGTTAGAATTAGGATTGTGGAGACTCTCCTTGTGTCTATCATTTCATCTCTGACCAAGGAGTTTAGTGCCACACCCGTTGGTAACACTTTAGGGTTTTGCTGTTGCCCTTAGCAACAGCATTTCGGGTTCTCTACGTATTAAAACACAACATCTTGCTTTTCCCATCTGAGCATTACTAATACTAGGGAGACACCCAGTTCCTTAGCCTCTGGGCTTCTCTGTTCACTTTGTGTGTATTTTGTTACCCTATCACCTTCTGTGTACGTAATGTCATATTCCCCAGTCTGTCTGTGAGTTCATTTGTTTTGCATACCTATCTGTTCAGACACCAGTACATTCCTGCAGGCACTGGTGTGCATAACAGTTCAGACACCAGTACATTCCTGCAGGCACTGGAGTGCATAACAGTTCTGACACCAGTACAATCCTGCAGGCACTGGTGTGCATAACATCTTGGTCCTCTTCTTTTCTCTCTCTATACGTCCTCTTTAGATGAACTCATTAGTTCTTTTAACTTCCAATATCACCTCTATGCTGATGACACACAAATCTATCTTTCCTCCCCTGAACTCTCCCCGGCTCTCCTCATTTGTACCTCCAACTGTCTCTCTGCTACCTCTTCCTGGATGTCCCAGCGCTTTCTTAAACTCAACATGTCCAAGACTGAGCTGATCATCTTCCCACCCTCCCGCACAACCTCACCTCCCAAAATCTCATTATCCATTGATGGCACGACTATCTCCTCTAGCCCCCAAGTACGCTGTCTTGGTGTAATCCTTGACTCCTCCCTCTCCTTCAAACCACACATTCAGCACCTCCCACAAATTTGTCATTTTAATCTCAAAAACATTTCCAGGATCAGACCCTTTCTCACACAGGATGCCAGACTAGATTACTGTAATCTCCTCCTAACTGGCCTCCCTGCCAATTACCTCTCTCCATTCCAATCTATCCTCAATGCTGCAGCCTGGCTCATCTTCCTCACAAAACGCACTACATCCACCTCCCCTCTCCTACAGGCCCTTCACTGGCTTCCCTTTCCATTCAGAATCCAATTCAAGCTTCTCACACTCACTTACAAAGCCCTCACCCACTCCTCTCCCATCTACATCTCTGACCTTATCTCCCTTTACTCTCCCACCCGTCCTCTTCGCTCTGCTAATGCACGCCGACTCTCCTGTCTTCTGGTTACTTCCTCCCACTCCTACCTCCAAGATTTTTCACGTGCTGCTCCCTTCCTCTGGAATTCCCTACCTCTCCCCCTCAGACTCTCCACCTCTCTACAGAACTTCAAACGGCCTCTTAAGACCCATTTCTTTACCAAACCCAGCCAACTCTCATCCTAACCCTCTGTTCTACGCTCTCTATGTACCCCATCTGTGTCACCCCTGTCTGTCTACTCCTCCCCTTTAGAATGTAAGCTCTCACAAGCAGGACCCTCTTCCCTCATGTGCTTATCCTTTTCTTACTTTAATAATCCTCAACTGCCCAAATCCTGCATTTCTCGGCCACTTTGGAAATTATCTCTATGTCATTTACTGGTGTAGTTATGCTTAGTTACCCTGTACTTGTCCTATATTGTCTTCAACTGTAAGTCACTGTTTTCCTGTTTTGATTATGTGCACATGTACTATATAATTGGGCGCTACGGAACCTTTGTGGTGCTATATAAATAAAGGCTAATAATAATAATAGTAATAATAATAATAAATAAAATATAATTTATGAAGATGCCCATATAAGCCTGCATTATACTCCATACGCCTTACTGTCACTGTCTTGGAGATGAATGAGGTCAGAATAATGTCATGCCTTTTTGTTTTGTCCAAAGGTGAGGTGCGATAACGGTTTAGCCCTTTGGAGAATCAGCAAAATTGCTGCAAAACAAGTTAAAAGAGTTAAATCCACACTTCAAGTCGCTGTGATAATAATAATAATAATAATAATAATAATAATAAAAAAATAATGTCGATGTGAGCCTCCGAGACAGTCCTTTTTATAGGTAATTAAAGTCTGAAGGAAGAAGGGCATTCAGTATCTTGCGGGAGGCCCAGCACAGGATATAACCTGCACAGACTCATATTTTGCAGTTATCACCTGTACAGAATCTGCACTAGCTGCTGCTGCCTCATTGCCCAGGGCGCTACATTATCATGCTAACACAATCCATTTCAGTTACAAATTAACATATCCCTATTAAATCCCGGATCACATGTCTGACAATGACAGCTCGGGGACTGAGCGGTGACAAAGCACAAGGGGTGACTTCACCTTACTGCGCTACAAATACAGTATACCCCAGTTACACAATAGGGGTAAGTGTAGTATTGACATAATTAGCCCTTGCTGTACATATAACACCATTTAGCCATAGTACACATAAAGTAATCAGACCATGCATATGGTTTAAAAACATTAACATAGTGGACTAGTCACTCAGTAGACAAATCCTGAAAGGAAAGGAAAACTGACAACTTCTGTAACTTTTTTTTACTTAGCAAGCGTACTGTATATAAGGCTCTTGTGCCTGAGGATTGTACTCTAAGAGGCTGGGGACTCATGCCATTCCCACCAGTGATATCAGGCTCATTGGCATTCAGTAGATGCTTTGGAGGTGGGGGGCTCCAGAGTGTTCCCACTCCCGCTGATTAGGAGAGCCTTTGGCTGTCGCTACTGTATCCTTGGAGATTCTCTTCTAGAGAAAATAAAAGAGAAGGACATTAACATAAAAAATACACCCCGCCAGGCATGAATGACCAGATTAACCTTCACACTGAAGTGGCGTCGACAGGAATAAAGCTGTTATTTGATAGTCCGTTTAATTTTTTTAAATATTTTTTTTTTTTTTGTGGGGGGAGGGGGGAGAGGGGCTGATAAGGTTTTTGGTAGCCTAGTAAATATTTTTTGGTGGCACAACAGAGGGAACATCAGGCAAAATGGGAAAGATTTATTCCCAATGTTACTTTGGGGTGCAGTAAGAAGCTGATTGGTTGGTTCTTTCGCTCAACTTTATCTCGCTCTTAGCTTTGGTAAATCTCCCCCTTTATCTCTTTCCACTTTAACGCTAAGATTTGATAAATCTCCCCCCGTGTCAGATAATTGCTCTGTCTGTCCTATGGTTCAGACAGACAAACCAATTATCCATATGCAAATTTTTCATTCCTGACTGCCAGATATTGTTGGTGCTCGGTTGCGGACAGACACTGATCGGGCAGTGTATAGTCATCTATAGAATTAGTAAAGATGGAATATGTATGTGAATGACATGGTTCATACACATATTTTCATACACCTACAGACCTGCTAGTGGTATATCGGCCAATGTGTACCCAGCTTAATTGTGACGGAGACACAGATATTTTTAAATAAAAAAATTAATTTGAATTAATTTTAATTTATATTGGCAGCCTCAGCCACATTTTCTTCGCACCTCTGCACCTCAAAAGCGTAAATATCATTTGCTACTATTAGGGGGCCTATTTCAAAAAGAGCAGAAAAGCTACATTAAAAAAAATCAGTTTGTGGTTATGTCACCTATAAATTGCCGCCATATTGATACATTTTGGAATGACGATACAGACCTCGCAGTAAAGGCCTATCCCGGCAAGCAGAAAAGGAGCCTGAAGTGGCTTTTTGCCAGGTAGCATCATACTTTTCTTCCCTCGCACTCGCAGCACATGTGTAGAGCGGGTGTCGAAGGAACCGACAGTGTAAAGCACTGTGGGAGACAATGGGAAGACATGCATTGCAAAATGATTGTGTGTACTTTAAATTGCAGATGCGAACGGACCCCAATGTAAACTATGTGGCCAGCAATACCGCGCACTGGAAATCTGTTTCTCTGCTGTTTCTGCTTTTCATAATAAGAACCTTCACTGTAGCAGGAGAAAAGGGCTTTATTGCTTTATAATATTATTATAAATAGAGCTTTAAATTACTTATTTGTGAGGCTCTTAGAAGGTGCCATGGGAGTGAGTGCCAGGGACCAGCACAGTACAGAACGCAGATACACATAGAAAGTGTCAGTCCATTTCTAAACTAAAGTCATGCTTTGTGTACAAAACTAGGAAACTTAACAGCAAGGCCTCGGATAATGTGTGACGGAAGTCATAAAAGCTGCTAAAAAGTTGTCAGTGGCACTTTAGGGGCTCCAGGCAGGAAGTAAACATTATAACGATGTCCTGTTTCCTGCAATGTGCGCTTTGCCTATAAAATTATAATTCAGGGTTAATGCTTCAGGAGTCCATAAATAATTTTACTGTTTCTTGCTTGACAATAGACTGTAGCCTTAGCCTATTATTGTCAGTGATTGGATCACTGTGTTTAACTCTCTGTTACTAATAAAATTCACAAATAAATGTGTGAAAGGGTCAGGAGCGCAGTTGTGACTGTCATAACATCTTTTGCGGCAGTTGCATCTTCGGCTCTATACAAATGCCGCAACTTTTTGCCGCCCGAGTATACCAGAGCAGAGTACAGTGCAGCATTCAGTGTGCCACCACACAGTCACTATAAAGCACAGCTACTTGTGAGTCTAGTCACAGCACAGCCAATACAGCAGAGTACAGAGCAGCATACAGCAGCGTGCTCCTATACACAGACACTATACAGAGCACAGCCACTTGTGAGTCTAGACACAGCACAGCCAATACAGCAGAGTACAGAGCAGCATACAGCAGCGTGCTCCTATACACAGACACTATACAGAGCACAGCCACTTGTGAGTCTAGACACAGCACAGACAATACAGCAGAGTACAGTGCAGCATTCAGCGTGCCACCACACAGTCACTATAAAGCACAGCCACTTGTGAGTCTAGACACAGCACAGACAATACAGCAGAGTACAGTGCAGCATTCAGCAGCATGCTCCTATACACAGACACTATAAAGCACAGCCACTTGTGAGTCTAGACACAGCACAGCCAATACAGCAGAGTACAGAGCAGCATACAACAGCGTGCTCCTATACACAGTCACTATAAAGCACAGCCACTTGTGAGTCTAGACACCGCACAGCCAATACAGCAGAGTACAGAGCAGCATACAGCAGCGTGCTCCTATACACAGTCATTATAAAGCACAGCCACTTGTGAGTCTAGACACAGCACAGCCAATATAGCAGAGTATAGCGCAGCATTCAGCAGTGTGCATGAGAGTGAAATGGCACCGACTCCCGGTCGCAGCACCTTATATAGAATCCAAATGCTGCAAGAATCCAATGCCGGGAGGATGACGTTTGGCCTTGAAGTGGGATCAGAGTCTGGTGGGAACACCCGGATTCAGATCCCGGGAGTTCGGATCGGTCCGGATTCCTTAGAATAAAGACCACTCATCTCTACTTTAAACAAGTGTTACCTTTTTGACATTTCTGAACCAATGTTTACAGTATACTGCAAATAATCATCTCTGATTAAGATGTGGTAAAGTTGTTCTAATATTATTATGCTTAGCTGTGGGAACTCTGGAGGTCTGGATGATCAGCAGCATGGATCTTTGCTACACCCACAGAGTTACATCTCCTGACCTGTTTGGGAAAGGGGTGTACACAGCTATCTTCAGTCATCACCATCAATTTGGCATCTATAGCATTAGATATTGAGCAACAATGCAATCGGAATTTTTTCAGACATAACTATCCTGCTTAACAGGACCGGCTCTAGCCCTTGTGGCACCCCGGGCGAAAATAGGGGCGTGGCTTCATAAAGGGGTGTGGTCAATGTGCCCCCAGTAGTATTGCCCCCGTTTGTGCCTCCAGTAGTATTGCCCGTTTGTGCCCCCGTTTGTGCCGCCTTTAAAAAATGATTACTCACTTTCCCCGCTCCTGATGCCCGACTGCTGCTGGCCTCCGTCTCTGGCCGCTGGTGCCGCTCCTCTGATCTATGGGAGAGACGTCATGACTTCTCTCCCATAGAACCGCATAGACACTAGAGGTCAATCATTACCCTTGTGTCTAAGTGCAGCTCCCACAATGCAGTGCGGTGCGCGATGAAGTCATCACGCACCGCACAGCAGTACCGGCACAGGGGGAGGCCGCCGCCACCACCACCACCACTAGTAGCAGATCTTGCCACGGCGGCGGCGCCCTCCGGAAGGCGGTGCCCCGGGCAAAAGTACAGTGTGCCCGTAGCAAGATCCGCTACTGCTGCTTAATCAAGTTTACAATTTGTTTTTGGTACCGGTGACACTCAGTATGGAGGAAAATCGGCCTGACCAAGGTAACTAGTAGCCAATACTAGGATCTGAAATAGGGTTCGTAGCAAGGTCTTGATTCATGTTTATAAGTAAAGCAAAAAAAAACAAAAAAAAAAACAGGTAACTTTGTGTCAGGAACAAATTATGGTAGTCATTCCGAGTTGTTCGCTCGCAAGCTGCTTTTAGCAGCTTTACACACGCTAAGCCGCCGCCTACTGGGAGTGAATGTTAGCTTATCAAAATTGCGAACGAAAGATTAGCAGAATTGCGAATAGACACTTCTTAGCAGTTTCTGAGTAGCTCCAGACTTACTCGGCATCTACGATCAGTTCAGTGCTTGTCGTTCCTGGTTTGACGTCACAAACACACCCAGCGTTCGCCCAGACACTCCTCCGTTTCTTCAGCCACTCCCGCGTTTTTCCCAGAAACGGTAGCGTTTTTTCGCACACACCCATAAAACGGCCAGCTTCCGCCCAGAAACACCCATTTCCTGTCAATCACATTACGATCACCAGAACGAAGAAAAACTTTGTAAAATACCTAACTGCATAGCAAATTTACTTGGCGCAGTCGCACTGCGGACATTGCGCATGCGCATTAGCGACTAATCGCTCCGTTGCAAAAGAAAAATAACGAGCGAACAACTCGGAATGACCACCTATGTTGCCATGCAAGGGGAGTAAATACATTTATATTGTTTCTGTGCAGGGTAAATACTGGCTGCTTTATTTTTACACTGCAATTTAGATTTCCGTTTGAACACACCCCACCCAAATCTATCTCTCTCTGTGCAAATTCCATCTGCCCCACCTGCAGTGGTTTTGTCCAGTTACCAGCTTTTTTGCTTTACTTTTAAACATGAATCAGTCCCCAAGTCTCTAGCTATCCATATATATATATATATATATATATATTGTATAAACATAAGAGCCACAAGGGCATTGGTAAGGTTGGAATCTGTAGGCATCTGTGCCCTGGAGGAAATAACCAAGCACAAGACACTGAGTGTTTTCTGTAGCACGACTGCTTTGTATCATCATGTGTTTGCTGTGCCCGCTGCATGACTGCAGTGCTGGGGTCACAGGAAAGCGGAAGAGCTGACGCTGCCCAAATTAATTTGTATCAAGTAAACACAGTATACACCAGGGAATGCCCCTAATAAAAGGTCACAATTTATAATGTTGCATTGAAAAGCAGTTACCTTTGTAGCTGCCCTAGTTAGTGCTACGCGGGGCATGACGCTATATCACTACTTTATGCAGCATGAATTCATTAGCTGGTTGGTGATTAGTCGACATTTGAATGTTGACATGATCAGAATGTATACAATACTGTGTGTCCAGGCGGTGACTTCAGTTACCTGGTAGAGGCTCCGGTGATGCAGCAGTGTCTTCTGAGTCCGGTGGTCATCTGATCCAGCTGGGGTTACGTTACCCCTATCCCTAACCCTCTCCTCCGGTAGCCTAACCCCAATGTCATAATTTCACACGTCAACATTAGAAATGTTGACATTGTGGTGTTGACATTATGATTGGAAATATTTTGAGTGTTGATTTGACGACTACTGTGTGTCTTTTGGACTTTTTCCTTGTTGTGTTTGAACTGATTTTAATCATGTACTTTGTACAGAACTATGGACCATTTGTGGCACCACATAAAGGATAATAATAATAATAATAATAATAAGACATTTAGTAAAACAATGGGCATGTTCCTGACTGCCTTGTTCTTATAGCGGCATAAGACAACTGGAATTGGAAAAAGTTACATGTTAGGCAGCGTAACTGAAGTGAGAAAACTTCAAGCCAAAGTCCTCTCCGGTCTCGTGGGCAGGAAGTAAGTACAACGTCCCAGTAAACACATCGGTAGTTATAGTTGTGGTTTCGCGGTCTGGGAATGTGGCTGGTATCCAAGGGTCTGATTCATGGGTGTGCACTAGTGAGTTCGCAATTGTGATCCCATACGCACAAACTGTGGGAAAATATGCAAAATGCCTCAGCCGGCAGGATGTGTAACCAGACGCCCAGCGGCGGCTTTGCTAATTTCAACAACTGCATACAGAGATACCGCGCAATCGCAGATCATTCGCAGAATGGCCATCAGAGAGGAGACGCTGGAGCCATCTTTTATGCATAGACGCAGGCTGAAACACCCTCTGAAAAGCAGTTGTGATGTGTCTGTGCTTTAACCGTCACTCCCGTTACCTCCCCCAAATGGTCCTTTCCTGTCAATCACTTTGTAAAGAAATCCGCACTGGAAACCACATTGGCATGGTGTCTTGGCGCATGCACGGTGTGACTCAGATGCATGCGCGGTGTGACTCAGATGCATGCGCGGTGTGACTCAGATGCATGCGCGGTGTGACTCAGATGAAAGCGCGGTGAGACTCAGATGCATGCGCGGTGTGACTCAGATGCATGCACGGTGTGACTCAGATGAAAGCACGGTGAGACTCAGATGCATGCGCGGTATGACTCAGGTGCATGCGCAGTGTGACTCAGGTGCATGTGCGGTGTGACTCAGGTGCATGCGCAGTGTGACTCAGGTGCATGCGCGGTGTGACTCAGGTGCATGCGCGGTGTGACTTATATGCATGCGCAGTGTGATTCAGATGCATGCGCGGTGAGACTCAGATGCATGCGTGGTGTGACTCAGATGCATGCGCGGTGAGACTCAGATGCATGCGCGGTGTGACTCAGATGAAAGCGTGGTGAGACTCAGATGCATGCGCGGTGAGACTCAGATGCATGCGCGGTGAGACTCAGATGCATGCGCAGTGTGACTCAGATGCATGCGCGGTGTGACTCAGATGCATGCGCGGTGTGACTCAGATGCATGCGCGGTGTGACTCAGATGCATGCGCGGTGTGACTCAGATGCATGTGCGGTGTGACTCAGATGCATGCGCAGTGTGACTCAGATGCATGCACAGCTGGCTGATAATCACTCGTCTATGAAAACATCGGCATAGTGTACAACTATAGATCAGGGCCCACGTCCACCGATTCTGTATTTTAGACTTGCGTCAATAATCAATAGGTCAACACCATATGTTCGACATGCATTAAAGACTATAGGTACAAAACGTTGACATAACAATTGTCGACACACTAATAGTCGACACAAGTTTTCAGGTTGTTTTTTTTTACATTTTCCAAACTTTTGCGTGATTTACTATCCACGTGGACTACAATTGGGAATAGTCACCTGCCTGAAGCGTGGTGAGTGAAGCCAGCCCACGAGGGTCTGCATTTCTACTGATGGGGGTCACATATGATGGAACATACAAAATGTTGTGCTGATTATTGTCAAGTCGACCTTTTATTCCTGTGGACCTTTCCCACTGTCTACCTTTTACCTGTAAACCTTTTGCTCCTGTCGACCTTTTGCGTGTTGACCATATGGGCTCAATCTAATGACCGTCTACCTAGACACTGTAGATCTTCTATATCACACCCACAATTTCTTGTAGTCTGCTGCTCACATATACCATAGGGATGTTGAAGTTTCAGCCCTTTAAACGCAAACTCATTTTCCACTGATTGCTGCACTAGGAGTAGGGCCCAGATGTAATGAAGTCCGAGTAGGCCGGAGGTGCGGGTTCACAGTTGAACTCGGACATTCTTTTAAAGCAGCAACCATTTACAAGGCCATGTACATGATTGCCGTTTTAAAAAAACGTCAAACGTCCAAGTTCGGCCAGGAACCTGCACCTTCGGCATTCACCAGCTATTACCATTAGGAGTTATTACTGGTCAAAGTGTTGATACGCTACTGATGTATTGGGAGCTATGAAACCTTGTATGTCCACCAACAAAAGTGGCTGTGGCAGGAGAGGTACTTTGCCACCTGTAAGCTACACACAGGGTCCTGGGGGTGGATGGGAAGTGTGGATGGACCCGGTTCCCATCCATTTGGCCCAGACCAGGTCTTATAGGCTTCTTAGCCCAAGAAGCTGCTTCATCAGCCAGTACCTGGGTGCTGGGTTTAAAGCAGAGTCTCTCCCATGAGTCAGGGCTCCTGAAGGCAGCTAGTGTCCAGGTGATAGGCCTGCTAGGGACAGTGGGATCCGGAGGGCTGGGACACTAGTGTCAGGATGCCGGGACCTGAAGGGTTCCTTATTAAGCAAGAGGGAGTGAGGCAGGGCCTACCCTCCCCGGTTGTTAATACGAAAGACAGTGATCAGTTTATGTGTATCTTTGTTTTGAGCTATCTGAATAAAAGGTATTTGTTGTTTTTGCACAAGCCTGGAGTCGGTCGTTGGTGGATTTTTGTGGCAGAGCACATTCTAGCAAGACCATACCTCCCAACTTTGACAGCAGAGGAGGGACACAAACGCGCGCCCAATTTTAGGGGGCGTGGTCTAATGGAAAGGGGGCGTGGCCTCACAGCAAGTTCCGCGATCGAAAGCCACGACCCTGTTTTCATCATTATGGGGGCATGGACAGCGCTGTGATAGCTGCTGGTCATGCCCCCTGTCGCTTTCTGCCGTGAATAGACGCTGTGCGCATGCGCACAGCATCTATTCACCGTTGCTCTCCTCAGAGCAGTGAGTTATAGGGAGGGATCTCCCAACTGCCCCCTCCCCACCTGCGGGACACTGCGACCCGCGGGTGGGACAGCGGGACAGACCGTGAAAAATGGGACTGTCCCGCCAAAATCGGGACAGTTGGGAGGTATGGCAAGACTCCTGTTACACGGCTTTTCATCCCGTTAGATTTGTAGCTACCACGTGTTCCAGCCGGTATCTCTGGGAGTTTAGTGATCGTCTGCTGACATTCCAACATCTTGTACACTTCATGCTCAGATTACACGCAGACGTGCAACTTCTGGTACATTTCTGCCCTGTGATTATAATCAGCCATTATAAATGTTCTTACCACCATGACAAAACACGAATATTTAAACAATATATAAAAAAATGTGCATAGCGGAGCAACCATGTTTTCCTGTTAGCATGGCGTCCTTCTAGCGCAGACATGCACAATGAGGGAGCTAATGGTGAGGAGAAAGGTGGGCGTTGGGGAGGGGGGTCATTCCAGGCATAACTCATCAGCTAAATAACTTTCACCCTTATTTTATTTTTTTACACTTTCCCTTCTATCCTGCCAAGAATTTCTCTCTCACTAATATTCAATCCATTTTCCTAAGAAGATTGTCTGTATATTGTGCAAAAACAATAATGCAAAGTAAATGGTTTAAAAAACAGTGACAATATTATTCTAGAACAGGGTACTCACAGCCAGGGGCGGTTGGGAATCTGGGGCTGCAGCTTCTATGTACTGAGGTTGAAAATGCTTTTCACCCTGGTGCTACAGCTCGGCAGCTCTTCGCAGATCCGTAACCAGACATTTTGGTGCCATGTGCCAGAAAAAGCACAGATGCCCCTCCCCTCATAATGAATAGAAAGAGTGCATGTCCAAAAAGGGTGTTGCCTTACAGGGAAGGGGCGCAGCCACACAATAATACCCCCAAATCAAATAACACTACACATAAAGGCAACCTTATTCACATTACACCACACAAGTGTCCCTTAATCATGTTACGCCACACAGCAGTACACCTAATACATGTTATGCCCCACAGCAGTACCACTTAATCATGTTACGCCACACTTACGCCACACAGTAGTACCTCTTATACATGATACGTCACACACTAGTGCCCCTTATACATGTTATGCCGCATAGAAGTACCCCTTATACATGTTATGTCACACAGTAGTACCCCTTATACATGTTATGTCACACAGTAGTACCCCTTATACATGTTACGCCACACAGTAGTACCCCTTATACATGTTATGTCACACAGTAGTACCCCTTATACATGTTACGCCACACAGCAGTACCCCTTATACATGTTACACCACACAGTAGTACCCCTTATACATATTATGCCACACAGTAGTACCCCTAATACATGTTATGCCACACAGCAGTACCCCTTATATATGTTACACCACACAGTGGTACCCCTTATACATGTTACACCACACAGTAGTACCCCTTATACATATTATGCCACACAGTAGTACCCCTTATACATGTTATACCACACAGCAGTACCCCTTATATATGTTACACCACACAGTAGTACCCCTTATACATGTTACGCCAATCAGTAGTACCCCTTATACATGTTACGCCACACAGTAGTACCCCTTATACATGTTACGCCACACAGCAGTACCCCTTATATATTTTACGCCACACAGTAGTACCCCTTATACATGTTATGCCACACAGCAGTACCCCTTATATATTTTACGCCACACAGTAGTACCTCTTATACATGTTACGCCACACAGCAGTACTCCTTATACATGTTACGTCACACAGTAGTACCCCTTATACATGTTACGTCACACAGCAGTACCCCTTATACATGTTACACCACACAGCAGTACCCCTTATATATGTTACGCTACACAGCAGTACCCCTTATACATGTTACACCACACAGCAGTACCCCTTATATATGTTACGCCACACAGCAGTACCCCTTATACATGTTACACCACACAGTAGTACCCCTTATACATATTATGCCACACAGTAGTACTCCTTATACATGTTACGTCACACAGTAGTACCCCTTATACATGTTACGTCACACAGTAGTACCCCTTATACATGTTACGCCACACAGTAGTACCCCTTATACATGTTACTCCACACAGTATTACCCCCTATACATGTTACGCCACACAGCAGTACCCCTTATACATGTTACGCCACACAGCAGTACCCCTTATACATGTTACACCACACAGTAGTACCCCTTATACATGTTACACCTCACAGTATTACCCTTAATTCATGTTACGTCACACAGTAGTACCCCTTATACATGTTACGCCACACAGTAGTACCCCTTATACATGTTACGCCACACAGTAGTACCCCTTATACATGTTATGTCACACAGTAGTACCCCTTATACATGTTACGCCACACAGCAGTACCCCTTATACATGTTACGTCACACAGTAGTACCCCTTATACATGTTACGCCACACAGTAGTACCCCTTATATATGTTACGCCACACAGCAGTACCCCTTATACATGTTACGCCACACAACAGTATCCATTATACATGTTACGCCACACAGCATTACCCCTTATACATGTTACTCCACACAGTATTACCCCCTATACATGTTACGCCACACAGCAGTACCCCTTATACATGTTACGCCACACAGCAGTACCCCTTATACATGTTACACCACACAGTAGTACCCCTTATACATGTTACACCTCACTGTATTACCCTTAATTCATGTTACGTCACACAGTAGTACCCCTTATACATGTTACGCCACACAGTAGTACCCCTTATACATGTTACGCCACACAGTAGTACCCCTTATACATGTTATGTCACACAGTAGTACCCCTTATACATGTTACGCCACACAGCAGTACCCCTTATACATGTTACGTCACACAGTAGTACCCCTTATACATGTTACGCCACACAGTAGTACCCCTTATATATGTTACGCCACACAGTAGTACCCCTTATACATGTTACGCCACACAGCAGTACCCCTTATACATGTTATGTCACACAGCAGTACTCCTTATACATGTTACGTCACACAGTATTACCCCCTATACATGTTACGTCTCACAGTAGTACCCCTTATACATGTTACACCTCACAGTATTACCCTTAATTCATGTTACACCACACAGTAGTACCCCTTATACATGTTACACCTCACAGTATTACCCTTAATTCATATTACGTCACACAGTAGTACCCCTTATACATATTACGCCACACAGTAGTACCCCTTATACATGTTACGCCACACAGTAGTACCCCTTATACATGTTATGTCACACAGTAGTACCCCTTATACATGTTATGCCACACAGTATTACCCCTATACACTTTACGCCACACAGCAGTACCCCTTATACATGTTCGGCACACAGCAGTACCCCTTATATATGTTATGCCACACAGCAGTACCCCTTATACATGTTACGTTACACAGTAGTACCCCTTATACATGTTACGCCACACAGTAGTACCCCTTCTACATGTTACGCCACACAGTAGTACCCCTTATACATGTTACGCCACACAGCAGTAGCCCTTATACATGTTATGTCACACAGCAGTACTCCTTATACATGTTACGTCACACAGTATTACCCCTTATACATGTTACACATTACAGTATTACCCTTAATTCAGGTTACACCACACAGTAGTACCCCTCATACATGTTAGACCTCACAGTATTACCCTTAATTCATGTTACGTCACACAGTAGTACCCCTTATACATGTTACGCCACACAGTAGTACCCCTTATACATGTTATGTCACACAGCAGTACTCCTTATACATGTTATGTCACACAGTAGTACCCCTTATACATGTTACGTCACACAGTAGTTCCCCTTATACATTTTACGCCACACAGTAGTACCCCTTATATATGTTATGCCACACAGCAGTACCCCTTATACATGTTACGTCACACAGTAGTACCCCTTATACATGTTACGCCACACAGTAGTACCCCTTATACATGTTATGTCACACAGTAGTACCCCTTATACATGTTATGCCACACAGTATTACCCCTATACACTTTACGCCACACAGCAGTACCCCTTATACATGTTCGGCACACAGCAGTACCCCTTATATATGTTATGCCACACAGCAGTACCCCTTATACATGTTACGTCACACAGTAGTACCCCTTATACATGTTACGCCACACAGTAGTACCCCTTCTACATGTTACGCCACACAGTAGTACCCCTTATACATGTTACGCCACACAGCAGTAGCCCTTATACATGTTATGTCACACAGCAGTACTCCTTATACATGTTACGTCACACAGTATTACCCCTTATACATGTTACACATTACAGTATTACCCTTAATTCAGGTTACACCACACAGTAGTACCCCTCATACATGTTAGACCTCACAGTATTACCCTTAATTCATGTTACGTCACACAGTAGTACCCCTTATACATGTTACGCCACACAGTAGTAACCCTTATACATGTTATGTCACACAGCAGTACTCCTTATACATGTTATGTCACACAGTAGTACCCCTTATACATGTTACGTCACACAGTAGTTCCCCTTATACATTTTACGCCACACAGTAGTACCCCTTATATATGTTATGCCACACAGCAGTACCCCTTATACATGTTACGTCACACAGTAGTACCCCTTATACATGTTACGCCACACAGTAGTACCCCTTATACATGTTACGTCACACAGTAGTACCCCTTATACATGTTACGCCACACAGTAGTACCCCTTATACATGTTACGTCACACAGTAGTACCCCTTATACATGTTACGCCACACAGTAGTACCCCTTATACATGTTACGTCACACAGTAGTACCCCTTATACATGTTACGTCACACAGTAGTACCCCTTATACATGTTACGCCACACAGCAGTACCCCTTATACATGTTATGTCACACAGCAGTACTCCTTATACATGTAACGTCACACAGTAGTACCCCTTATACATGTTACGCCACACAGTAGTACCCCTTATACATGTTACGCCACACAGTAGTACCCCTTATACATGTTACGCCACACAGCAGTACCCCTTATACATGTTATGTCACACAGCAGTACTCCTTATACATGTTACGTCACACAGTATTACCCCTTATACATGTTACACATTACAGTATTACCCTTAATTCATGTTACACCACACAGTAGTACCCCTCATACATGTTACACCTCACAGTATTACCCTTAATTCATGTTACGTCACACAGTAGTACCCCTTATACATGTTACGCCACACAGTAGTACCCCTTATACATGTTACGCCACACAGTAGTACCCCTTATACATGTTACGCCACACAGCAGTACCCCTTATACATGTTATGTCACACAGCAGTACTCCTTATACATGTTACGTCACACAGTATTACCCCCTATACATGTTACACCACACAGTAGTACCCCTTATACATGTAACGCCACACAGTAGTACCCCTTATACATGTTACGCCACACAGTAGTACCCCTTATACATGTTACGCCACACAGCAGTACCCCTTATATATTTTACACCACACAGTAGTACCCCTTATACATGTTATGCCACACAGCAGTACCCCTTATACATGTTATGTCACACAGCAGTACTCCTTATACATGTAACGTCACACAGTAGTACGCCTTATACATGTTACACCTCACAGTATTACCCTTAATTCATGTTACACCACACAGTAGTACCCCTTATACATGTTACACCTCACAGTATTACCCTTAATTCATGTTACGTCACACAGTAGTTCCCTTTATACATGTTACGCCACACAGTAGTACCCCTTATACATGTTACACCTCACAGTAGTACCCCTTATACATGTTACACCTCACAGTATTACCCTTAATTCATGTTATGCCACACAGCAGTACCCCTTATACATGTTACGTCACTCAGTAGTACCCCTTATACATGTTACGCCACACAGTAGTACCCCTTATACATGTTACGTCACACAGTAGTACCCCTTATACATGTTACGCCACACAGCAGTACCCCTTATACATGTTATGTCACACAGCAGTACTCCTTATACATGTAACGTCACACAGTAGTACGCCTTATACATGTTACACCTCACAGTATTACCCTTAATTTATGTTACACCACACAGTAGTACCCCTTATACATGTTACACCTCACAGTATTACCCTTAATTCATGTTACGTCACACAGTAGTTCCCCTTAAACATGTTACGCCACACAGTAGTACCCCTTATACATGTTACGCCACACAGTAGTACCCCTTATACATGTTATGTCACACAGCAGTACTCCCAATACATGTTATGTCACACAGTAGTACCCCTTATACATGTTACGTCACACAGTAGTACCCCTTGTACATGTTATGCCACACAGTATTACCCCTATACATTTTACGCCACACAGCAGTACCCCTTATACATGTTCGCCACACAGCAGTACCCCTTATATATGTTATGCCACACAGCAGTACCCCTTATACATGTTACGTCACACAGTAGTACCCCTTATACATGTTACGTCACACAGTAGTACCCCTTATACATGTTACGCCACACAGTAGTACCCCTTATACATGTTACGCCACACAGTAGTACCCCTTATACATGTTACTCCACACAGTATTACCCCCTATACATGTTACGCCACACAGCAGTACCCCTTATACATGTTACGCCACACAGCAGTACCCCTTATACATGTTACACCACACAGTAGTACCCCTTATACATGTTACACCTCACAGTATTACCCTTAATTCATGTTACGTCACACAGTAGTACCCCTTATACATGTTACGCCACACAGTAGTACCCCTTATACATGTTACGCCACACAGTAGTACCCCTTATACATGTTATGTCACACAGTAGTACCCCTTATACATGTTACGCCACACAGCAGTACCCCTTATACATGTTACGTCACACAGTAGTACCCCTTATACATGTTACGCCACATAGTAGTACCCCTTATATATGTTACGCCACACAGTAGTACCCCTTATACATGTTACGCCACACAACAGTATCCATTATACATGTTACGCCACACAGCATTACCCCTTATACATGTTACTCCACACAGTATTACCCCCTATACATGTTACGCCACACAGCAGTACCCCTTATACATGTTACGCCACACAGCAGTACCCCTTATACATGTTACACTACACAGTAGTACCCCTTATACATGTTACACCTCACTGTATTACCCTTAATTCATGTTACGTCACACAGTAGTACCCCTTATACATGTTACGCCACACAGTAGTACCCCTTATACATGTTACGCCACACAGTAGTACCCCTTATACATGTTATGTCACACAGTAGTACCCCTTATACATGTTACGCCACACAGCAGTACCCCTTATACATGTTACGCCACACAGCAGTACCCCTTATACATGTTATGTCACACAGCAGTACTCCTTATACATGTTACGTCACACAGTATTACCCCTTATACATGTTACACATTACAGTATTACCCTTAATTCAGGTTACACCACACAGTAGTACCCCTCATACATGTTACACCTCACAGTATTACCCTTAATTCATGTTACGTCACACAGTAGTACCCCTTATACATGTTACGCCACACAGTAGTACCCCTTATACATGTTATGTCACACAGCAGTACTCCTTATACATGTTATGTCACACAGTAGTACCCCTTATACATGTTACGTCACACAGTAGTTCCCCTTATACATTTTACGCCACACAGTAGTACCCCTTATATATGTTATGCCACACAGCAGTATCCCTTATACATGTTACGTCACACAGTAGTACCCCTTATACATGTTACGCCACACAGTAGTACCCCTTATACATGTTACGTCACACAGTAGTACCCCTTATACATGTTACGCCACACAGTAGTACCCCTTATACATGTTACGTCACACAGTAGTACCCCTTATACATGTTACGCCACACAGAAGTACCCCTTATACATGTTACGTCACACAGTAGTACCCCTTATACATGTTACGCCACACAGCAGTACCCCTTATACATGTTATGTCACACAGCAGTACTCCTTATACATGTAACGTCACACAGTAGTACCCCTTATACATGTTACGCCACACAGTAGTACCCCTTATACATGTTACGCCACACAGTAGTACCCCTTATACATGTTACGCCACACAGCAGTACCCCTTATACATGTTATGTCACACAGCAGTACTCCTTATACATGTTACGTCACACAGTATTACCCCTTATACATGTTACACCTCACAGTATTACCCTTAATTCATGTTACGTCACACAGTAGTACCCCTTATACATGTTACGTGACAGTAGTACCCCTTATACATGTTACGCCACACAGCAGTACCCCTTATACATGTTATGTCACACAGCAGTACTCCTTATACATGTAACGTCACACAGTAGTACCCCTTATACATGTTACGCCACACAGTAGTACCCCTTATACATGTTATGCCACACAGTAGTACCCCTTATACATGTTACGCCACACAGCAGTACCCCTTATACATGTTATGTCACACAGCAGTACTCCTTATACATGTCACGTCACACAGTATTACCCCTTATACATGTTACACCTCACAGTATTACCCTTAATTCATGTTACGTCACACAGTAGTACCCCTTATACATGTTACGCCACACAGTAGTACCCCTTATACATGTTACGCCACACAGTAGTACCCCTTATACATGTTACGCCACACAGCAGTACCCCTTATACATGTTATGTCACACAGCAGTACTCCTTATACATGTTACGTCACACAGTATTACCCCTTATACATGTTACACCTCACAGTATTACCCTTAATTCATGTTACGTCACACAGTAGTACCCCTTATACATGTTACGTGACACAGTAGTACCCCTTATACATGTTACGCCACACAGCAGTACCCCTTATACATGTTATGTCACACAGCAGTACTCCTTATACATGTAACGTCACACAGTAGTACCCCTTATACATGTTACGCCACACAGTAGTACCCCTTATACATGTTATGCCACACAGTAGTACCCCTTATACATGTTACGCCACACAGCAGTACCCCTTATACATGTTATGTCACACAGCAGTACTCCTTATACATGTTACGTCACACAGTATTACCCCTTATACATGTTACACCTCACAGTATTACCCTTAATTCATGTTACGTCACACAGTAGTACCCCTTATACATGTTACGCCACACAGTAGTACCCCTTATACATGTTACGCCACACAGTAGTACCCCTTATACATGTTACGCCACACAGCAGTACCCCTTATACATGTTATGTCACACAGCAGTACTCCTTATACATGTTATGTCACACAGCAGTACTCCTTATACATGTTATGTCACACATCAGTACTCCTTATACATGTTACGTCACACAGTAGTACCCCTTATACATGTTACGCCACACAGTAGTACTCCTTATACATGTTACGTCTCACAGTAGTACCCCTTATACATGTTACACCTCACAGTATTACCCTTTATTCATGTTACACCACACAGTAGTACCCCTTATACATGTTACACCTCACAGTATTACCCTTTATTCATGTTACACCACACAGTAGTACCCCTTATACATGTTACGCCACACAGTAGTACCCCTTATACATGTTACGCCACACAGTAGTACCCCTTATACATGTTACACCACACAGCAGTACCCCTTATACATGTTATGTCACACAGCAGTACTCCTTATACATGTTACGTCACACAGTATTACCCCCTATACATGTTACGTCACACAGTAGTACCCCTTATACATGTTACGCCACACAGTAGTACCCCTTATACATGTTACGCCTCACAGCAGTACTCCTTATACATGTTATGTCACACAGCAGTACTCCTTATACATGTTACGTCACACAGTATTACCCCCTATACATGTTACACCTCACAGTATTACCCTTTATTCATGTTACACCACACAGTAGTACCCCTTATACATGTTACACCTCACAGTATTACCCTTTATTCATGTTACACCACACAGTAGTACCCCTTATACATGTTACGCCACACAGTAGTACCCCTTATACATGTTACGCCACACAGCAGTACCCCTTATACATGTTATGTCACACAGCAGTACTCCTTATACATGTTACGTCACACAGCAGTCCTCCTTATACATGTTACGTCACACAGTAGTACCCCTTATACATGTTACGCCACACAGTAGTACCCCTTATACATGTTACGCCACACAGCAGTACCCCTTATACATGTTACGCCACACAGCAGTACCCCTTATACATGTTACGCCACACAGTAGTACCCCTTATACATGTTACACCACACAGTAGTACCCCTTATACATGTTACTCCACACAGTAGTACCCCTTATACATGTTACGTCACACAGTATTACCCCCTATACATGTTACGTCACACAGTATTACCCCCTATACATGTTACGCCACACAGTGAAGCCCTGTTCATCACATTACACTACACAACATTACCCATTATACACACAAGAAGTTGTAGCTGCAGCACAACTTATATTTCATGCCTGAACACACTAACAACTGTGGTTGCCATTACCTAACTCAGAAAATATATGTTTTTCTCTTTATTGTTTAATTATACCCCTTTCACAAATAACCCGGTATCGACCCAGTAAATTGCCGGGTTGACACGGATCGCTGTGCGGTGTGAAAGGGGTCAGTGACCCATTCCCGGGTCACCTGACCCAGCAAAGAAGGGTTATTCCCGGGTTTAATACCGGGTCAGGTGCAGTGTGAATGAGGTTGCCGGGTCGATGCGACACAGCATAGGCAGAGACAGCGCGGAGATGATCTCATCTCCCAGCGCAGCCTCCGCCCCCGATGCCACTGCGGCCCCCGAACCGGCATATTGCAACCTGGCATTACGATGTAAAAGGGGTTTTATTTTTTCCTAAATATTGTTCACCAGGGGTACAAACATCTATTCCCATTCGGGAATTATTCTTGAAATATTATACTAGCCCTGATTCACCAATTGGCGTAATAGAGATTCATTTTTGAGTAGTAATCCAAAACAGTGTTCTCCTTCATTTATTACTTTGTGCCTAATACTGTCTAATCATTTGAACCTATTGTGGCAGAAAATCCACGGTGCCACAATGCAGAGGCAATACTCACCACTTGATTACCTGGGAGTAGGCTGGTTGTCAGGTCCAGTCCAGGTTTTGCAGTATGCTGGGGTTCACAACCAAGCAATCAGCTCCGCCTGTGAGCTGGGCTTAAGGCTTTGCTGGAAGCAGAGCACAGGGCTCCTGATGCCGGATAAGCTGACCAGGTGATAGGCTGGGGGTGGTAGCGGTTGTGACATTATGTAATAGGATTTATGAAAAAGCTTCTACTGTATATCTACTGATACTAGCAACAAAATCTGCTACATTGGGGGTGGCTCCCAGTATTTGGTCATGGCCATGACTCCACCATAACCCAAGCCCATCATTGTTCTCTACAGCAGGGGGAAAGATTCCTATATCAACCAATGTAGCAAGGACCACTGTACTAGTGCGGTCACTGGCCCTGCTACTTTCAGCCATCTCTCTCCTTGTCTGGAGAGGCCACGGGCACAGTGACAGGCCCATATCTGGATGGATTGTGGCTCTGTTCTATGCAGCAGGTCCTGGCTATGGGGCAAGGCAGTGCTGGGGATCCGGAATTTGTATGGTCCAGTCCCCACCTGTCCCCATGGCATCAGAGCTCAGCAGCGGAGGATCGCCACCACAGCTCCAAGTGTGCAAGTAATGGTGGCGGATCTGCATCATATCTGATGTTGAATTTGACACCAGTGGTGAGCCAATCATAGCTCACGCACCGGTGGCCAATCAGCAAGGGCGGTGGTGAGACAATCACGGCTCACCACATCATAGCCCCACCCCCTGGTACTGGCTTATACTAGCTAGCGTCGGGCGTGGGAGTTCAGTTTCACGTCTGGGAAGGAGCAGTGAAGAACTCCCAAAGAGAGAAGGCAGAAGACATTCGGGAAGACGCCGGAAGTCCTGGAGTGTGGAATTCAATGTAAAAGAGCTTAAACAGGGTGCCGCCTGCCGGGTGAAGATCAAAAAGAGCCAACACCTGTTGGTGAAAATGTCAGAAGCACTGAGGGAGTGGTGTGCAAAGTAAAGGAGCTAACACTGGCCAACGCTGCCCAGGTGAAGGCTTCAGGAAGGGTTTAGCTAAGCCAAAATCCTCTGGACTGGCAAGTCAACTTGTGTACCACCGTAGACCACCAGGGTTCGGGAACTAGGCCTGTGGTTATGCCAGGCACTAGGCCTGCAGTGCAGTAGGCTGGGTCTAGACCTGGGGAACATAAGGGGGCACTAGGCCCTATAGAGGGGGAAGAAGGTATTGAGACCAAAATTAGGCAGCATTAGGCCATGGTGCAGAAGGCATTAGGCCCCATAGGGTTTGGGATGTGCATGGGGTTCTCCCCCCCCCCCCCCTCAATGGCATGTGGTTAAGCCCCCAGATTTGCAGCAATAAGCCTGGGGCACAGTGGGCATGAGGCTCTAAGCTATTATGTGGATCAGGGTAGGCAGGAAATAGGCCCTAAGCATTGTGAGGGTTCAAGTTATGCGGGCAGTAGACCTAGGCAGCAAGCCCCCAGATAATAGGCCTGGGGCACAGTGGGCAGGAGGCCCTAAGCTATTGTGTGGGTTCAAGTTAGGCGAGCAAGAGACCTGTGTGGCAGAAGGGCACTACATCTTGGTTATTGGTGTTTAAGACTTGTTTAGTCTGCATGGTAAGTGGGTAGTAGGCCATGGCATTGGAGAATCCGGCTAGGCTGTGGGTATGGCAAATCAGCGCTAGGCCATGTAATTGTATAAACCAGAGCTAGGCCACATGAACTGTAAGTCAGCACTAGGCCATATTATTGTACAATCTGGTGCTAGGCCGCAGACACTGTATGGTTAGGTCCTAGGCCCAGAGGTTTATGGTGATCAGTCAGGTAGGCTGTCTGTAAGGTACCTGCTGGTGAGTATCGTAGGGTTTGGAACTGTATTATAGCATTCTGTGTAACCATTGCATTGTGTTTCCCATGATGTCGTCTGTGCCGATGTCCAGACAGAAACTGTAACGTCGGTTGGCTGCGTCTTTTTGTTCTTTTGCAGGTACCGGAAGAAGGACCAGTGGTCCAGAAGGAGGACAAGATAACATATGGGCCCTCATTCCGAGTTGTTCGCTCGGTAAATTTCTTCGCATCGCAGCGATTTTCCGCTTAGTGCGCATGCGCAATGTTCGCACTGCGCCTGCGCCAAGTAAATTTGCAATGAAGTTAGGTATTTTACTCACGGCTTTTTCTTAGTTCAGGCGATCGTAGTGTGATTGACAGGAAGTGGGTGTTTCTGGGCGGAAACTGGCCGTTTTATGGGTGTGTGCGGAAAAACGCTAACATTTCTGGGAAAAACGCGGGAGTGGCTGGAGAAATGGAGGAGTGTCTGGGCGAATGCTGGGTGTGTTTGTGACGTCAAACCAGGAACGTCAAGCACTGAACTGATCGCAGATGCCGAGTAAGTATGGAGCTACTCAGAAACTGCTAAGAGGTGTGTAATCGCAATTTTGAGAATCTTTCGTTCGCAATTTTAAGAAGCTAAGATTCACTCCCAGTAGGCGGCGGCTTAGCGTGTGCAAAGCTGCTAAAAGCAGCTTGCGAGCGAACAACTCGGAATGAGGGCCATGGTGAGAATATTTATGTGTCGTGCATAATCTATGTGTGTATGTTGTCCCCGTTTTCCTATTCTCCCTTTGGGCATTTTCGTTCAAGGTTGTACCTGGTGCTTTGCACCAACAAGGGGCAACCAGTCTGAGGCCACAAGTGCCAATGATGACCATTCACTGAGCCCTGTGGAGGTCATCCGTGCGTAGCGTGTTTGTCCTGCTTTACAGGATATTACAGGAAGTTTCCATCTGCATCTGAACCGTGTTCCAGTACTGTCCGGATCACATCGACGGACTGAAGGTGGGAACGCCCAGCCACACCTGCACCGCAACAGGCTCACGCACCACCCCCGCCCCTTCCAAATCAAGAAAGTTCCAGGGCTGTTCCACTTGCCGATTAAACGATTAATAGACATTGCAATCACGTCTTTTTTGGCTTCTTTTTTGATGTACTGCCACAGAGAAGCTGTTACACAAATCTTAGCACAGGAGGAAATGTGAAGCAGGTTAGTCAACCGACTTAAAGGTACTGGGAAATCTTTCCAAGAAACAACTATATACTTACACAATGGCTCAATCTGAGGACATATTCATGCCTGGCTAGGGTTGCAAATGCAAAGTACTTGTTTTATGCAAGAAAAATGTATTACACTTCCCTATTCTTAAAATGCAATCAGTTTAAACTTTCAGGTAATTAATATTTCCCCAACGCTCTTTGAAATCTGATTACGCGTCACTTGCAATTTCAGGTGACTCTCATTTGCCTGATTAAATGTACCTTTTGTCTTCTTGTACGGTGCATGGGGCTGATGCTGGCATAAAATCAGTGGGCGGAACAGGTTTCCGCTTGCACGTGTAGAAACGTCCGCATTAGTTGATCGGAAACTCGCATTAGCCTAAGGTAGTAAATTAGGAAAATGTGGCTGACAGCAACTACACCCACTTTGCTGCAAATCAGAAACCGTCCCTTTAAATGGTCTCTGGCAGAAACAGGTTACTGCTTGGGTGGCGCAGGGAGTTGCCTTACTGGTCTTAAATTTGTTTTCATTATACATTGTTGGTAATACAAATTTACTATTTGTCATTGTTATGATGATCTACTTTAAACCCAACGGTTATCATTAGATCAACAATACAGTTAGGATGATTGCAGCACCTACCATGAGAAAACAAAATAGGGAAGCACTTAGTGATGCCCATGTGATAACAACAAAATGCCAGTCATGTGGCATGTATTTTATTCTTTTTTTATTATCATTAACAGACACAAACGCAATTCCAGTGGGTATGGGGTATGAGAAATTTTTGGTGGATATGCACTGAATGTGAATATCTCTCCATCTGTGAATTTCCCGTTTATGTGCCGCAAAATTGTGGCCGCAGGCAAGAGATCTATCTTGTGAGAGTTTTGTATGCAGATAGCCAGAGCTCCAAGGTATTCTGAGTCGCATGTCCGGTGAAGGGAATCAGGATTCTGATGGATCTCTTACACTAGCATGAGGCAGATGCAAGAGCCAATACAAATTATGACGATTGCGCCTATGGACGGAATAACAGTGGGTGATGCGGCTTGCCACTTGTAGTCCTATGGATACTCCTATTAATATAAGGTAGTAAATCTGGCTGACATTTTTAGCATATTTTTATATTCTCTATTGCCGTGCAGGGTCACTGAGAATCGAGTAAATATTTTGCACATCTACATGAATAGCAGACGATCAAAACAAACTTGAAGCTAAACTGATATAATTCACGTAAATGGCTGCAAAAACACAATATACAGGAAACTTGTGTGCGGGCACGCCTTCCTGTAGCGTGACGGGTTATACAGGCATGGAGTGATTGGAGAGTTAACTTACGATGTTCATCTCATCCTAACGGCAACCAGAACTACTGTACAGCAATATCCTGTGTGGTGATAACCTATCTCAGCATTAACCAGTACACAGGAAGCAGGACCATGGGATAGAAAAAATTCAGCTGCAGCCGGACTAGCACGGGCATTTCCTACGGCAGAGGTTTCTTGTCTAGCGCAATGACAGTATAACAAGTCAATAAGATTTAATTGTACTAATTAAGAAAACAATGGTTCTGTGACACACGGTGTTGAGTGCAGCAGTAGTTGGCTGATGTGTAACGGTTGCACGGTGAATGCGTCCTGATTGTTTGCACCCACAGGCGCAGAACAGAATTGGGCGCGTGATCTGTGCAATTCAGTGGGCGTTCTTGGTAGGTAACAGGGGTGTGGCTAAGCAACCGCTTATACAGGAGACCACGGTCAAACGGAGGAAGTTTACCTGCCATAAGGCCAAGGGCAGATGGAGATGGTAAACCAGCCTGGGAAATTCATGGAAGCAGCCCTAATGGGGGTGTGGTCTGATGAGGGGGTGGGGTCTGTTGAGGGGCGGGATCCCTCCTCATAGGGCCTGATTTTACGCAATTGTGGCCTACTTGCGTCTTTTGCTGCAGTTGTGTCTGAGACCAGGGGCGGATTGGGGACTAAAAGTGGCCCTGTAACATTGTGTAGTAGTGGCCAAACATGGGGTATAACATACCGTGTAGCCATGGCAGCATTGCTGGATGGCAGAGTCGCTGTACTGCAGAGATGGAATATTATTATTACGTTTTATTTATAAGGCACCACAAGTGTTTTGCAGCGCTGTACATATAACAATGTATGGGGACAATGCAAAGGCCGCCTATTATGTGGGGGTTGGGGACACATGACAACAAACTAAACAGACCCACAGACATGTTGGCCTACCAGAAATCTTCCTGGTGAACCGTATGGCCAATCCGCCCCTGTATACGGCTGATGCAAGTTCTGATTGTGCGTCTGATTGGGCATCTAGAATGGCACTGAGACAGAACTGCACAGCCGCATGCGAGCTTCTCAGTATTAACAAAATTGCATAAGATGACGGCATGGCTGTGGCAGAAAATGCAGACGCTGCTGCGTCTGTGCGCAACTTAGAATAGCGTATATCTACTGAGACTAGCAACAAAATTGCTACAAGTTGCAGTCGTTCATTTGACAACGGTTTAATAAACAAACATGTTGAATATGGCACAAATATGTATGCTGTAACGTATAGCAACAAATTAGACATTTGGGGGGGATGTAATGACGCCCGAGTTCAGCGGCCAGGTGGAAAAATCATGTTTGCCCCTTTAAAAAAACGTCCGAGTTCAGCCGGCATTCCGCACGGCCGCTGTACTCGGACTTCGTTACTTGCCGGCCTTGTTTTGAATCATTATATATTATAATAGTGTTCTCTTGACTTGAAAGAGGTCATTAAAAGTAACCTTCTACTGGCAGTAGTATAGCTTCAGTAGAAAATACTGTTTTAAATTAACATCTTTAAAACAACAAACCTATTGCTGATTTTCTTAATATTGTCTTTGCTGAGTCGGGAAATATCTGTGCCGTAGCCCTAAACTCCTGCTCATCCTGTATTAGCAATCTCTGTACACGTGTTCCTATGTATACGGCTTTCCATACCTAACACCTACACATCACGAAGCGGCATTCTCTGTACACCTATTCCTACGCCATTTGCTTTCCTGTATGTGCAGCCATAATGCTCACAAGATGATTTTGTTGTAGCGTCTTCCAACACAAAGCACTTGTCCATCCAAACTCAATCAAATTTGCTAAGTGACCAGGTCAACGTTCTAGTGGAATGTATCTGGGGAAGCCCGTGCATCCGGAAGGGAATATTAATGGGTACTCGCTGCTGATATGACACGCAAGAGGGCACCTAACGGAGACAGAGGGCAAGGCAGGCACCTTGCTGAGGGCACTTAATCTCGGCAAACAGTTTTTCCACTGGTGCATTCTGTGGCTGGTGATTGTTCTGCAACTCCTGGAAATGTTCTAGAAGTTTACTGCTCCTTCTGACGCCATGAAGATGCAAAATGCACAAAATGTGCTCCTCGCTGTAAAAGAAATGTGAATGGAAGATTAGTTTCATATGCATCTATATACAGTAGGCTATCCTCCAGCCGTCCCATATTATTATTACACATTTGCGGAGTTGACTTCCACAAATATAAAACATATAGTAAATATGAAGCTCCTACTGGTACACCTATGGACAAATGTGATTCCGGAGCTACTAGCCCAAGGGCCGAATTAAGCCTTGGCAGGGGAAGAAGGGGGGAGGGGGGGATTGTGGTGAAGGGTGGTGTATAAGACAAGGAGACCCGGGGAAGGAAGGGTGGGTGAATATTAGATTGTGCATACCTCCCAGTATGACCCATTCCAGGAGGGACAGAATGCTCGCTCCTGGACTTCCCTCTAAATATATGATTGGCGTCAGCTGTGTTGAACTATTTAATTGATAAGAAACATATTTCATTTTCAATACAAAAGAGGGGGAGATGCTGGGATCCCTGGCTCACTTACAGCTCTCCCCCCCCCCCCCCCCCCCTCTTATTTCTCTTCTGGTCGGGAAAGTCCATCGGTAGGTCATGAAACCTGCAACTCCTGTGCCTCTGCCTGCACCGCATACTGTCTTGCTCACATTCTGTGTGCCTGGTTCTGCTGCTGCACAAGAGGGAGAGCTAGTGATGTCAGTGTGCTCAGGCCGGGGGGGGGGGGTGGGAAGGGGGGGGCCCTGACAGAAGGGGGCCTGGGGTACATATGCTCCTAAAGACAGCTGCATATTATTGGATGGGATGTGATCATATGACATCCACCGCCAATATATTTGCCGCTCTCTTTGACCCACATCAATTGTTACATCACTGTCTTCTGCCCAATGGCATCTATAGTGACAGCACATGAGAACTAAATAACAATAAAGGCAGTGGTATATCTGTAACCACTATCCCAGCGTATTGTAACAGGATTTACCTGACATCTGGGTACAGTTGAAACATCTGCTCCAGTTTGGGTTTGATTTCATCCTTTTTCTTAGAACCAATAATATCAGAGATGCAACGTATTGCGTGACATAAGCTTTCCTTATCAGATCCCTGAAATAAAGATCGTACTTTATGCGTAGGATTAGAAGAGCAGGGCTAGGTAATAACGGGGTGAATAATATGCTAATTGCAATGCTTCCAACTTTCCCATGTATTGCCACACAACAAGCTTGCCAAGTCCTGCATGGTATAGATGAACGGATGCAGAGACAGGGTGTTTCCCTGTTTACACGTGCAAGAGCTTTCTCTATGTGTAAGGGGAATATACAGAAACGTGTCACCTATATCAGCATTGTTCTGTGGCTGCATCGCATAGGCGCCATTATGCGCGCCTCACTGCCACAATATGCAACGCGTGGCGCCAGGTCTCGTGCATGAAACTCCTATTTTCCTACAGGTTGTTAGCCGGACAGCAGGGATTTCTTACAGATATATTTCCTGAGGTGCGGGTTTATAGAAGCAGGGATGTTGCCCATAGCAACCCAACAGATTCTAGCTATTATCTTCTAGAAGGTGCTAGATAAAATATAAATAGAATCTCATTGGTTGCCGTGGGCAACATCTCCACTTCTACAACCCCGCTCTTTAGTAAATATATCCCTTAATGCTTTGGAAATGAATCAATTAGTATTGAGGTCCGGCTGCACACATTAACATTTTAGACAGTAGGAAATTTGCGCTCATTTTCCTGCACGCCTTCATGGGGTATAGTCATGAGTTCTGACTTTTAGTCATGAGGTGCTGGATCCTGATGAAGTCATAGGCTTCCGTGTCAATCTACAACAGTTTAGTAGCTTAGGGGGAGATGTACTAAGCAGTGAAAAGGTTGCAGAAGTGAGCCAGTGGCAACCAATCAGCATTGAAGTAACATTTATAATTTGCATACTATAACATTATAGAGAGCAGCTGATTGGTTGCCATGGGCAACTTCTCCACTGGCTCACTTCTCCAGTCTTATCACTGCTTAGTACATCTCCCCCTGTGAGAGGATACACGCAGCTTATGTTATATAACCTTATGGTGATGTTTTCCTCTCTCCAACTACTGATTACACGGCTCTACTTCTCTAATGGGGTGTGGTTCATTAGGTCGACATGAGTTTTTTGACTGTTTTTGGTGTTGTTTTCTTTGTAAAATGACGGGGAACCTCAATTGACTCTCAACATTCTATTGTCAATATGATGGCATGTCGGCATCTATCCACGTAATAACAATACATGGTTTTTGCGACAAAGCAAACAGTGATTTAGAAATAATTACACAAACTCACCAATCAGCACCAATGGGATGTAGTTGATATCCCGGCATATGGAATACTGGCGCTGACATCCTGACAGCTGTCAGAATGGCAGTGCTGGAACCCCGAACGTAATTATGCTGGGGAGGGATAGGGTTAGGCAGCAGGAAGGGGGGATGGATAATTAGGGTTAGGCTGTGAGGAGGGGGAGGGTTAGGGTTTGGCTACGGGAGGGATGGGTAGGGTTAGGTTGCAGCAGAGGGTTAGGGTTAGGCTGCGGGGATGGGGGGAGGGCTAAGGTTAGGCTGTGAGGGGGGGGGTTAGGGTTTGGCTGCGGGAGGGATGGGTAGGGTTAGGTTGCAGCGGAGGGTTAGGCTGCGGGGATGGGGAGAGGGATAGGGTTAGGCTGTGGGGAGGGTTAGGGTTTGGCTGCCGGAGGGATGGGTAGGGTTAGGTTGCAGCGGAGGGTTAGGGTTAAGCTGCAGGGATGGGGGGAGGGATAGGGTTAGGCAGCAGGAAGGGGGGATGGATAATTAGGGTTAGGCTGTGGGGAGGGGGAGGGTAAGGGTTTGGCTGCGGGAGGGATGGGTAGGGTTAGGGCTAAAACACACGAGCCGGCATTTGCCGGCCGGGAAAAAGCCATCCGGCATTGTAATGAACAGTGTGAGGCTACAGGTCCTTTCACACTGCACGGCCCAGGCCCGGCTGCCGGGTTGCAGCCGGAACTATCCACTGGAAGGTCCGGCTGCCGGGCTGGCGCTGGGCCGTCTTTGCAGCCAGTACACCGTGTATGTGAAGGGGAGCTTTCACACACAACGTTTTTTCCCCAAGCCGTGTCTAATGCTGCGCATGCGCACAGAATCACACACGGCTTAAAGCCGCTGTGTGTGAAAGAATCTGACGGTTTCTCCCGGATGGCAAAAAGCCGGATAAAGTTTGTCCGGCTTTTTGCCATCCGGGAGAAACCGGCGCGTGTGTTACAGCCCTTAGGTTGCAGCGGAGGGTTAGGCTGTGGGGATGGGGGAGTGCTAGGGTTAGGCTGTGGGGAGGGAGGGTTAGGGTTTGCTGCGGGAGGGATGGGTAGTGTTAGGTTGCAGCGGAGGGTTAGGGTTAGGCTGCGGGGAGGGAGGGTTATGATTAGGGTTAATGTGCTCCGGTGCCCTTGTTGGGATTTCAGGCTGTCAAGATGCCGGTGTCGATATTTTGACCGCCGACATCCTGTCTCCCGGGATCCCATACCCTATCCGCAGTTATATCAACATACACATCATTGATTTCTATGTGTCTTTATTTTATTTTATTCTAGCTGTGGAGAATCACATAAACAGATCGTCTCATGAATAAAATGTGTGTATATCTGGCACTTTTAAATACAGGGTTATGGGCCTAATTCAAGATTGATTGCAAAACAACATTTTCCTCATATGGGCAAAACCATGTGCAGTGCAGGGGGGGGGGGCAGATGTAACATGTGCAGAGAGAGTTAGATTTGGGTGAGTTATTTTGTTTCTGTGCCGGGTAAATACTGGCTGCTTTATTTTTACACTGCAGTTTAGATTTCAGTTTCAACACACCCCATCCAAATCTAACTCTCTTTGCACGTGTTACATCTGCCCCACCTGCAGTGCAGCATGGTTTTGCCCATATGAGGAAAATGTTGTTTTAGAGTCAACTTTGAATTAGGCCCAATGTTTTGTAATTAATGATCCAAAATGAAAATAGATCTTGAATCCACACGTGTGTGTGTCTGTACTAGATATGCGGTTCTTTTTGCCAACTTATCACAAGTTCGCATCTGAAAACGTCATCTTATTGTCTATCCAAAACACGTGAGAGCCGGATAGCCAATAAGATCGCGTTTTCAGATCCAAGCTTAATGGAGTCAAAACCGAACCGCTCATCTGTATTCTGTACCGGCGTTTGTCTCAGCAGTCTGTATATCCGTTAGCCGCCACCACTCCCTCCCAGTGTTCTCCAGCGCTACCCACCATTTCTTCTGCCGCCCTGTTCAGCAAATCGCCCTCTTCTCTCATTTGCAGGGCTGCTTTCTTTCGTCTCAAGTGACCCAGGCTCAGTTTTCTCTTCATAATCTGTGATATGTATTCCTTCACTAGATACTTGTGGATGTCACCTGCACAATCCTAAAACACATGAAAAGAGGTAGCGGAGTAAACGTTGATTGCAAAATATCTGGAAAACAGGGATTTACATGCAGATCAGTTCCATGAGGCAATAATGCAATTGAAGGGGAACTATCAGAAGTTGTAAAAACTAATAACACATTTACTACAACAAAATGAGATCTCCACTCGGCAAACACTTGTCTTTGTAATTCTGACTAGACAGTTGCCGGGAGCTGGCCGTAGAATGTGGAAGCAGTTTATGGCAAAGGTTGTTTTAGATTTAGGACACAGGAATTTACGTTATGTAATGCATGCAATCTTTGCAGCACGGTACATATAATTATTTCCATCTGAGATTTCTATTCATATTTTTTTGTCCTTGGGACGCACAGGGGTCTTTTCATGAAGCAGTGATAAGAGTGGAGAAGTGAGCCTGTGGAGAAGTTGCCCATGGCAACCAATCAGCATTGAAGTAACATCTATAATTTGCATACTCTACAATTGTACAGAGACGCTGATTGGTTGCCATGGGCAACTACTCCACAGGCTCACTTCTCCACTTTTATCACCGCTTCATGAATAGACCCCATGGTGACATGGGGCATTATTCAGGTCCAGACGGTACTTTGTGCATACGCCGGACCCGTACTGTGCATGTGCAGTACCGGTCTGCGATGACGGTTGCAAGCCAGCATCAGACTGTCAGTGATTGACAGTCCAATGCCGTTTGGGGGTGGAGAGGGGGAGGAGACAGTCTCCATTTGTTAAAACGGAGGCGTGTCACTGCCACTGTGGAGGAGGGACAAGGCTCTTCATCAGAGGATGGAGATTTCATGGCCTCTTGGCAGCTTCTGCGGCGGCCGACGTGTGCGACCCCACGGATCACACAGCGTCTGATGGTGTTGCAGATGATCCGATACTGCGTCCTAGGAAGCAGCTAGGGTTGCCACCTCATGCATCATCGATTCCTGGAGATCCACCACCCCCCAATCCCCCCCTGCGGAATATGTGTGCGCTATATAAAATTTAACTGGTAATAAATAAATTATTGTTACGTCTGCTGTTGATACTACCTTTAAGTTATATGTTCTCCCTTCCACAAAATAAACTTGATTTTGCCACTTGCATTCTGTGTATTATGCTGGAGCGGCAATGCTGATGCGGGAGGACGTGAGTCAGTGACCGGCGATAATACAATATAGGATGGAGTGATCAGCACAGGAAAGGGGAAGCTAATAATACAGGGATGCACCTTATTCAGCACCGAGCAGCAGCTGCACCTTAACGAGCCACCTACTTCCCAATACAATTCACATGATGATACTGATACGAATATCATTCACAGATGGCTGCTCCTCTGCTGTCATTCTCCCTGCACCTATTTCCTTTCAGGTCCCCCTCACTGGTCTGTATTGGATACACATGTGTATATGGATGAACTTCTCCGCAGACCTTTAATCTTTGTCTATTGCTCACTTTAAATATATTTGTGTATAACCAGCGGTGCAAGTAGAAAAAATGTCTTATAGGTACTGTGTGCACACGCGCCCCAAAAATGGGTGTGGCCAAATGCCACATGGGACGTGACCAATGAAAATGGGGACGTGATACACATATGGGGGGACCAGATACACATATGACCCCAATAGTGCCAGATACACATATGCTCCCACAGTGCCAGATACGCCCCCACCGTGCCAGATATGCTCCTACAGTGCCAGATATGTCCCCACACTGCCAGATACACAAATGCCCCACGGTGCCAGATACACAAATGCCCCACAGTGCCAGATGCACAAAAAATGCCCCACGGTGCCAGATGCACAAATGTCCCACGGTGCCAGATGCACAAATGTCCCACGGTGCCAGATGCACAAATGCCCCACGGTTCCAGATGCACAAATGCCCCACGGTGCCAGATGCACAAATGCCCCACGGTGCCAGATACACAAATGCCCCCAGTAGTGCCATATATGCCCCCACAGTACCAGATACACATTGCCCCAGAGTGTCAGATACACATTGCCCCAGAGTGTCAGATACACATTGCCCCAGAGTGTCAGATACACATTGCCCCAGAGTGTCAGATACACATTGCCCCAGAGTGTCAGATACACATTGCCCCAGAGTGTCAGATACACATTATCCCAGAGTGCCAGATACACATTGTCCCACAGTGCCAGATACACAAATGCCCCACAGTGCCAGATACATATTACCCCATAGTGCCAGATACACATTACCCCACAGTGCCAGATACACAAATGCCCCACAGTGCCAGATACATATTACCCCATAGTGCCAGATACACATTACCCCACAGTGCCAGATACACAAATGCCCCACGGTGCCAGATACACAAATGCCCCCAGTAGTGCCATATATGCCCCCACAGTGCCAGATACACATTGCCCCAGAGTATCAGATACACATTGCCCCCCCCCCCCCCCCCTCTGCTGCTCACCGCTGCCTCTGCTTCTGCTGTGTGAGGGGAGGAGAGTATGAAGTCCGGTCTCCGGTGGCGGGTATCTCAAATGAGGCGCCGAGTTAGCCAATCAGAGCTCGTGGAGCGGCAATCAGGAGCCGCGGCTGCCGGTCTGCGAACTCTGATTGTCTAACAAACCGGTGCCTTATTGAGATTCACCCCGCCGCCGAAGACCGGACACATCACAGAGCAGTGAGGGGCAGGAGGGGTGCTGCGCTCTCCTCCCCTCACACAGTAGCGAGCTGCAGGTATGGTGGACGGCCCGGCGGTACGGTGTACCGGTTGGGAATTTCTTACCGGTATGCCGTACCGCCCCGAACCGCCATACTTGCAGCGCTGACTATAATTCAGTATGTGTATCAATGTTAGCTCAGTTAATTTCATTGTATAGTTTGAGGCGTATACAAGGGTTACTAGGTCTAACACCTGTGGCCTATACAGCATAGAAACTGTGCCTCGTCTGTATGTTACTATCCATCTATAATGATTATTTTTGTCACCATAATTTACTATTAATGGACAGGATGTATCACGCATCACATTTTGCATGTGAAACATCCCGCCACTGATTTCCTATGTATGGTAAGTAGATTATTACCAAAGAGACTAGCTGAGTTTTACCCAGTAACAGGAGTTAAAGGCTGTGTGGCAGGGCACTGGGTGGTGGCACCTTGCCTCGTGCCACCTGTATTTGGCTGCTACAAAGGTGCTAGGAGCACCCTTTTGGGGCTAAGGACACACACCCTGCAGCCTGTACAGCCAACCAGAGGGTTCTACTGTTGGGTACATGCAGGCCAACGGGCCGACATATTGTATCGGCGGTACACACCAGAATGATGTAATG
The DNA here is from genome assembly GCF_028390025.1 of Pseudophryne corroboree. Taxonomy (NCBI): domain Eukaryota; kingdom Metazoa; phylum Chordata; class Amphibia; order Anura; family Myobatrachidae; genus Pseudophryne; species Pseudophryne corroboree. The sequence goes on along the minus strand of NC_086455.1, from coordinate 170,001,451 downwards.
AACGACGGAACAATCCCTCGTTCTGTTCTTCATTATACTGCACCTGGTTGCATGCGATATCTTCTAATTAGCCGCGTAGCGCGGCCGACCCATGGGAACACGCAATCGGGCAAACACAATGCCCGATATGCACAATATATTGTTTTGATTCGTCCGGAAACGAGATATCGTGCCGATATAGGTCAGGTGTGTGCCCACCCTAAGGACGCTCCATGCAGTGCGGTACTATATGGCGTCGCTCTGCTTCAGTGCTGCTAGATCTATCACCCAGTGGTGACTCCTTGATGTATAGGCCATTCAGTGTTAAACAATGCATAGTGCAGGGTTGCACTGAACAGCATTTTCTCAATACAACTATTAGACTTTAGACCGGCTTTAATCAGACCAACAACAAAGACATTGGTGTAGATTATTCCATATAGTACCAGCAGTAATCTGCTATACTTTCACCTTACTCATAGCGGCAATTTAATTAGGGGCGATGGGCGCAAGGTGCTGGCGTTCTGATCGTTTCCCCCAAAACCTCCTGGGTACCAAAGCTGCGTATCTTTCTTCACTCCCTCCATAGAGATGTGGTAGTGTTCCTGTACCATAAGTCTCGGGAACAGTGTCGGACTGGGGTATGAAGGGCCCACCGGGAAAATGCAGTGATATGGGCCCATACATAGGGGTGTGGCCAGCCTACAAAGAGGGTGTGGTCAGCCTCCACAGAGGCTTGAAATGCACAATAGTCTTGTGCAGTGTAATGCAACATATCTACCATGTACAGTCTGGAACCTGATCCCTAGAGGCCCTCAGGCAGTGGGGCCCACCGGTGGTTTCCCCTGTACCCCTGTGGGCCAGTCCGACCCTGCTCGGGAATGACCGCAGCTTAACATGGTCAATTTATTAAGTATGACCCTACCCAGTCCCTACCCTACCGAAGCGCCTTGAATTGTATGGCTGACGCTCCACGTGTAGGGTGGAGATACATTAAGAGATTATTATCGTCTACAACTATATATTGTTTTAATGATAAAATATAAAATGACCTTCAGATAACAGTTAGACAACTATTTCCCTGACTTTCAATCCAGGGAAATAAAATGCTCCTAAACATTAACTGATGGTGATAATTACTGATAGTTACATGGATTATAAAACGAGCTCTCATTACTAAAGACTGAGGTTCCGGTTCTTGCTCTTCCTCCCAGCTGCATCCTCCCCGCCCCATCCGAATATATAGCATTTGTGGCTGATTTTCACATGAAATACACATAGAAAAAGACAACAGGTAAAAAGGGTGTGAGGAAATGATATATGTTTTATCATTACTGTATGTTATGTTGGTTGTACTTCCTCTGTTAAGCTTTTTTTATGTACGCGAACAAATACTTTGGTCTTTTCACTGGTTCATCTATTGTATATTATTTCTATGAAAAGTCTAATGGGCCCTACACACTGGCAGACGATAAATGCCCCCCCAAAAAAGATACCATTAAATTGTTTTCCGCCGGGGGTGACTTAGGTTGGACTATAGTACCAGGTCTATTCAAAGGGCTACTGAGTTTTTGGTAAATGTTTTTGCAGGGCCGTAACTAGGTGAGTTGGGAAGGTGCACTGTACATAGCGCTGAAGGGTAGGGGGGCGCTGTTGGCGGGACTTGCCAATTATCTGTTTTAATTACTTTCACTTAGTGCTTTCCCCCTTTTTGAAGCCCAGCATCTCCCTCTCTGTTTGCTGCAGTGTGGTGTGTTATCTCCTCTCAGGCGTTACTTCCTCCTTGTTATAGTCACAATACCGTATGTTATGGACTTTCGTGTTCTGTTTCCTTGTCTCTTAGGGGTTATTTCTCTTTGAGATCTATCCTGGGGTTCCTCTGTGGTTTATTCCTCTTCCTCTTTCCTTCCACCAATTAGATCTTCCTTGTCTCTGTTGTACTTCCTCTTTTTTTCTCAAGATAATTTCTCTTTTCTTCTAATACAGTTTTCCATTTCTTTTTCTATATCTGCATAACCTTTGCGCGTCCTATAAGGTTGTATAAGGGTCGTGAGTTCTTCGATCTCTTTTTTCTATATTTTCAAGATCCTTTTTCCTTTCTCCTACTATTAGGCTCATTAGTGCAAATGAGCAGTCATTTAAGATGCTATCTCATCTTTCCAGAAATTATTAATTTTCATTATCGCATGAGGCTAATTTTTTTAATCCTCAGACCCTTTGGTATCATTCCTTAGGATACAGTATATATATTTTTTTCTAGGGTACCTAATTCCCACCAAAACCTACTTTCTTTGAATAATATAGCTTGTAATTGTTTCAGGGTGTACCCCACATCTTCCTCTATTAGGGGGTTTGTATCATCCCTTTTTTTCTACATCAAATAGTGCATCAATAAGAAAAAATGTTTTGTCCCTATACCCCAACATGGTGCAACAAAAAACTTAGTACAAGAAATAAATATACAGACAAATATGTAATAAGTTCAGTGCTTCAAACGGGGTGCAGCTAAGGACCTTACGCCAACCTGTATGGCACCAGAGTTAATGAATTCTATGAGAAATGTCAGGTCTTGCGCAATAAAACCCACGGACAGTAATTCATACATTCTGAAGAATAGTAATCATCATCCTACATGGTTAAAGAATATTCCTAAGGGCCAAATGAGGAGAATACGCAGAAGCTGTTTAGAAGTAGAAATATTCAAAGAACAAGCCACAGACTTAAAACACACATTTCTAGCAAAAGAATACCCTGAGAAGGAACCGAACATCCCACTGGAAGAGATGATCAACATAGAAAGAGAAGAGCTAGTGGAACCAATAGAGGAGCAACACAATCCATGAGAACAAAGGAACAATATTATACAACCATTAATCACTACGTATAATGGACAATATAAACAAATCGAAAAAATGATAACGAAGTATTGGCACCTGTTGGGAAAAGATCCGATAATAGGCTCTATAACTGGAGAAACCAACATTTATATATAAAAAGGCAAACAACGTAAAAAATAAAGTGGTGAAGAGCACCATGCCACCCAAAAGAGAAGGTCGGATCAAAACTAAGGGATTCCACAGGTGTGGCCTATAATGTGCAGAAACCACCAGGGACAAGCCAGCAAGACGGTAAAATACCAGTCTACCTCCACATACAGGAGTATGTAATCTCACATTTCATTACGTGTAATTGTAGTAACGGCATTTATATAATAGAATGCAAATGTGACCTACAATATATCGGTCGTACGTCAAGACCCCTTAAAGAAAGGTGGTCGGAACACCTCAGAAACATCAGAAAGGGATAAGATAAACACCCCTTGTCCCAACATTTTAAAGTTAAACATGCCAGTTCCACCTCGGGTATAAAAAACGTAATGGGGATAAAAGTAGAAGAAAGACACAGGGGGAAAAAACAATTGACAATAATCTTGCTAGGACTGAAATGAAAACCATATATGAAATGAAAACACTACATCCTCATGGGATTATCACAGATTTTGAAATCAAATGGTTCCTTTAATTGATGTATTTTGTTGTTTTTTAATCTGAATTTTTAAATGAACTGTATAGTCCCAGAAAAGAATGTAATCTTTAAGTATGCAATCCCCCCGCATAAAAAAATCACAAATATCATCTATATATATATACAAAAGGTAATATGTGTTTTAAAATGAAATGATTTTATGTGATGGTCACTCCCCCTTATGTTCACCTCATACTTGCCGTTATTTTAACTCTCCTCTTCGGGAGATGACCGGAGAGGAGAAGCAGGTGGGCGGTGATGAGGGAGGAGTCAAGCTGATTACATCAGCAGGCCCCGCCCACCCACCGGGAAAATACGGTAATTGGCTGAACTTTGGCTAGGGGTGGGGCTAAAATGACGCGTTTAGCATCTGATCGCGTCATTAGGCTCCGACCCCCGCCGGGTCCGTGATTTTATTGTGTTATTATCCCGTATTCTGCCCACTTCACTAGGAAGTGGGCAGAATGCGGGAGGGGTGCCCACTCTTCCGGGGGCTGCGGGGGACTACCCGAAAACCGTGTGTCTCCCGCAGAATCCGGGAGAGTAGGTAAGTATGAGTTCACCTATGGAATCTTGGGAAGGGGTATAAATATCACCTCATGTACACCAGACCAATACACCTTGATAAAGGCTCCAGGGAGCCGAAACACGCTGGTGAAGACACACCAGCCTGATAGATCACCCAACCTAGGACACCAACGGTGGATTCCTGTTCCCTGGAGGTACCATAGATGTTGAAGTACGCTGCCAGACGTGTGTTTTATTATCCTGTTTAAAATTAAACTGTGTTACACTATTATATACCTCTTGTCTCTCTATATACCTGAGATGGAAAAGTGATATACAGCCTACTTACTGTCGACCAATAGTGGTCGACCTAGACACTGTTGGGAGCAGTGAAGCGCAAACCTCCTTGTGTGGGTTCCCTGGTGAGCACTACCGGCACATTAGACTCTGCGCCTCTGATCTGGGTCCATTCAAGAGCTTGCGACAGGGATGCTCCAATGTAAAATGCAAGGCTGCAATATCTAACGCCATCTGAAGATGGCATTAGCTAACAGGGTTAAGCTTAGCTTTTCAGAACTTCAAATAGGGCATTTTAACAGTACCATAGAAAACTATGGGGATTGCTTTTGCCATTGCAAAAAGACGGATCGCAGCAGAGACTAGTGCTCTAAAAAGCTGAAATTCACCAAAAATGCTCATTTTTCATTGGCCAGAATTTTTAGCTTGAAAAATAGGACACATAAGCAGACTGTTCTTTCAGGTTTTATTGGTCCTCTGAATTTTTTTTGTCTGTGTACTGTAAGTAAGGTAAAAGCAACAATCAGAGGATCAATCAGATCACTATTTATGAAAGGTCACAATCAATGGGCTTGTGACTGTTTTCAAGTGTATTACCAGAACCAGATTGTAAAAAAGCATAAAACTGTTTTGGAAGTTGTGACCAATTCTAGTGCCCAGAATAGCTGGTTGTGATGCTACTGGGGGTGGACTATCCTTTGGGAGCACAGTAGTACAGTAGAATACACATTTTTGTTTAATGAGTATTATACAGGGGGAAAAAAGGGGGGCAAAAAAAAAAATTCCCTCTTTTAAGATTCCTAAGCAAGTTACCTTTACACAAGCTGAGCAACGCCAAATATTTAGCTTGAAATGTAGTCATACACGGGATGGTATCGGGATCCCTGCGCTTGGGGCGCCGGCAGTCAGAATAGCGTCAGCAGCATCCGACGCCCAGGATCATGACACCTACTAGGTAAGTATACTAGGCCTAACCTCCTACCTCGCTAACCCTAACTCCCCGCAACCTGACCCTAATGCTCACCTCACCGCAGCCTAACCCTAACCCTCTCACCAGTCTAACCTTAACCCTCCCGTGCGGCCTAACCCTGCCCGCAGCCTAACCCTAACCCACCCCCCACCAGCCTGACCCTAACCCTCCCCGCAGTCGAACCCTAACCCCCCCCCCCCCCAGCCTAACACTAGCCCTCTCCCACAGCCTAACCCTAACCCACCCCCCACCAGCCTAACCCTAACCCTCCCCGCAGTCTAAACCTAAGCAGCCTTGCCATACTTACCTTCTGGATGCCGGCAGTTGGAATTCCAACACCATAATTGCGATTGATGTTGGGATCCCGGCGTTGGTATTGTGAGCAGTGTCAGTATTCCGACTGCCGGCATCCTGAACACCCGGATCCTGACCGGATCCCATCAGACAGTTCTTCTGAGTATAAGCTTTCTGTACCAGACTAATAACATAATAAGTGACAAATGTATCCATTGTAGTTTCATGTTTCTACTCTCACACTAATCTGCTGCTGTGCCTACTACAATGTAGCCTTAGGGTGGGGGCCGCAGGGCCAGGGAAGGTTAGTAGGACCTATGACAGGGCACGGTACTTTCTGTGATGCTCTGGATCTCGGGTGATCCTTACCCTGTGTGATACTTATGCATTTTAAAATAACTTGGTGACACTTATGCATAATGTGTGAGGGTCACGTCCATGGTTGTTTGTATTTTTTTTCTTTATCAAGCCATGGAGTTTGTTTTATTTTTGTATAACATATTTTCTCTTTTTTTTATGTATTGCATACAATATTTTTTATGAATGAGAGTCTGGTGACTATTCCCCGCACATTAAAACATATGCAATCTGGTTTTAGGTCTTGCACTGCCGTTAACTAGTGATGTCATAGTGACATAACACATATTTGAGAATAGAATGAATGCAGAAGTGTTATCCAGCTGTGATGCAAGCACCCAATCAGTTTGTCCCTGTCCCCTCAGTGGACCCTAAAGCTGTTTCGGCAAAACAGCCGCCCTTATTGACCAACAGAGGCGTAACTCAGGGGGGGTTGAGCAGGGCACATAGTTGATTTTATGTTTTTTGGGGTTTTTTTTGAGGGGGGGGGGGTGGGGGGTGGCGCCACTCTTCATCTTGCCCTGGGCTCCGAAAACCCTAGTTACGCTTCTATTGACCAACATTTATCCGTGTCAGCCAGAGTCAACTGTTATTCTCTAAATGGGTTTCAGAGGTCCAAATAGGTGATTCGTTAATGGTTAGGGTTAGATTTCATTTAGGTGCAAATTGAAACTAGCCTATAACAGCTGGTTAGAAATGAATGAGCTATTATACTGTAGGTCAAGTTTAAAATTAAACAAGGAGAGTAGAACAAGGGTTTGCAAGACGAAACAAAAGAGGAACAGATCTAATTTCTTTTTTCTTTTCTTGTTTAGAAAATGGAACCAGAAAATGTCTATTTAAGTCATAGTTCCCTTTTAAAGGTAATTATTCTTTACAGATTTCCAGGAACGTGCAAAGACAATGTATAGGGAAGACGTTACCGTGGGAAGATTCACAGGAGGCATTACATTGACTAACACAGAAACAGAGTTTGACAAAATAATCTATGGACCATCCAATTTGCCTTTTTTTAGGCATATTCAATTAGCTGTGGGGTAGACTAAATAAATGGGCAATGTGATTCAATTAGCGGGGAGACACCGATGTGTGAATCCCCAAGACTGTGCTTTTCCTTGCAGCTTCAGTAGCTGGAGGAAAAGTCAGTGAGCAAAAGGCACAATTGGTAGTTCATGCGCGGGAAAAACCCATTGATTAATCAGTTTACACGGAATCAGTGAGTTAACACACAGTAATCCAAAAATTTAGGTTTGGGGAATAGGCTATTTTATTGAATAGCCTTTCCCCACACATGCAGTAATTAGCCGATCAACTAGCCATGGGAATTGAACGTGTGCCTCCTTGTGTCTGTTTATTATTTTGGAGGGATACAGGGTGTTTTTTTTATTATCTATCTAAGGGGCATATTCTTTATTAAAGCCCCCTCTGCCGCCCTCCCCCCTTCTCTTGTCAATTTGCCAGTCAACTCGCCGTGAATTATAGCGGCATATGCCAATTTATTGCAGCTCAGTGTTGTTCCGACGTGAGGACAGCTGCTCCGGAAAGCAGATGTTCCTGCGAGCCCCATCACTAACACTTTCACTGCAACAAATTATCAGCGAATGTCCACATTACCGTGTTTGACCCTTCAGTGTTGCTGTGCACGCGTGGACTGACTTCTTACATGCAGATGAAGAGAGAAGGAGGCTTCCAAACCTGGCCCCATATGAAGATGTCGTCAGTTCCCACAATCAAACTCTGGCTGTTTCAGTTTTCACAACTTAATAAATTTGTGTCGCCATACTGGTGTGACATGTCCTGTGTTATCTACACAATCATAGTTATTTTAGGGATTTGGGTTAGGGTATTAAGGTTAGTTTAGGGGTTTGGGTTAGGGTATTAAGGTTAGTTTAGGGGTTTGGGTAGGGTATTAAGGTTAGTTTAGGGGTTTGGGTTAGGGTATTAAGGTTAGTTTAGGGGTTTGGGTAGGGTATTAAGGTTAGTTTAGGGGTTTGGGTAGGGTATTAAGGTTAGTTTAGGGGTTTGGGTAGGGTATTAGGAATAAGGGTATTGGCACAGATTTAGAGATTTGGGAAAGGCATGAATCAAGAACGAAAATATGGTACTACTCTATGGATTCTATGAGGGAGGGGGCCCCTAACCGGTATCCTGCCTAGGGCCCAATGAGGTCTAAATGCGGCTCTGCTAATACCTTATATTTAGAATATATAACCTCTATGTCCTTTCAATGACCTAAGGAACAAATAGGGTTGAAGTTGCCAAACAGATATTGTAAATGAAAAAGGGCAGACTAGACAAATTATGTTACTATGTTTCTCTTTATATAAAAAACCATGGTGGTCATTCCGAGTTGATCGCTAGCTGCATTTGTTCGCAGCGCAGCAATCAGGCTAAAAAATGGCAGTTCTGTGCATGCGTATGTGGCGCAATGCGCACACGCGACGTACGGGCACAACGAATGATGCAGTTTTGCACAGGGTCTAGCAATGCATTTCAGTCGCACTGGTTGCCGCAGAGTGATTGACATGAAGTGGGCGTTTCTGGGTGGCAACTGACCATTTTCAGGGAGTGTTCAGAAAAACGCAGGCGTGCCAGGGAAAACGCAGGCGTGGCTGGGCGAACGCTGGGCGGGTGCATGACGTCAAATCCGGAACTGAATAGTCTGAAGTGATCGCAAGCGCTGAGTAGGTTTTGAGTTACTCTGAAACTACACAAAAAATTTTTGCAGCCGCTCTGCGATACAACCGTTCGCACTTCTGCTAAGCTAAAATACACTCCCAGTGGGCGGCGGCATAGCGTTTGCACGGCTGCTAAAAACTGCTAGCGAGCGATCAACTCGGAATGAACCCCCATGTACAGTATTCTCATGGATTTTCATACAGCTTAATTATTATCATATTGTAGGAATTAACTATGGTAACTAATAGATAGACAGACAGAGTATATAGTAGAGATGTGCGGATCGGTTTTCCAGAAATCCGAATCCACCTGAATTTTGTGAATCCAAACCAAATCAGAACCCAGTCCGAATCTCCCAAGGACATCCAATATGAATAGAGTCCTGGTTTGGGTGGGCTGCGGTTTGGAATTCGGATTTTAAATACAAATTTTGGGGTTTGGAATACAAAGGTTACATGATTTTAGCTGCATTTATTTATTTATTTTTTCACTTTTTATAAACGAGTATCGATTTTTTTTTAGCGATTTTGGAACCAAACTAAAAACCAAATCCAAACCAAAACACCTGAGGGTGGTTTGGGCAAATCTGAAATCAAAGCTCAATGAATTAGACCCAAACCAAAAAACATGGATGCACGCGCACACCTCTAATATCCAGATATTTATATATACTTACTGTATATATAGATAGATATAGATATATACAGTATATATGTATATATGTATATATATATAGATTTTTTTTTAATGGATTTTATAACTACTGATGACGGTGGATAGAGAGACACTTACCTTGGCGTGTGGACTGTTTAGATATTTCAGGTACTGGCACAGCACATCAGTCGATTTCATGATTGCACTGAGACCCGAGCTCTTGCTCAGCCACTTTTTTGTTATAAGGTCCTGGAAGTGCGGCTATAATAAACAGAGAGTCATTTTAAATACGATACTTTATAATCAGATTATATAATTTTTAAACAAATACTAAAGCCGGTACACAGTGGGCGACCTCTCCTAGTTAGCAATCATCGCTATATCGCTGATTGCTAATTAGGGGAGATCGCCAGTACATACACACTGAACGATATTGATGTACGATATCATTCAGTGACGTCATCCCCCGCATTCCCCGAACATGCAGCTCAACGATATAGTTACCATTGAGCTGCATGTCCGGGAGATTATGGGTGAACGATGCGGTCGCGCGCATCGTTCATCGGTCATCCATACACATTGGACGATATGAACGATAGAGCTTGAAAAACAGATTGTTATCGTTCATATCGTAATGTGTTGTCACCCAGTGTGTACGAGGCTTAAAATAGAGAGAGATTTATTTTCTGTATAGATCAGTGTTCATTTTGTCAAGGATTTTTAATGTAGTATTAGTCAGTCGCTTACTTAAAATTGTAGTTGGTTTAGTGTCACATTTTATAACGTTGGTATGTATCCGATAAGTGACGGGATGTATTGTATCGTGGATGCGATGCTTAGTACAACACAAATACCCTGGATTACAATGTCTTTTTCCATTACAGAAAAGAAAACTTTTTTTTTTTAATTTGTTTTTTACTATTTAACCATGAAAAAATAAGACATGCCCCTCTGGGCATAGAGCCCAAGTGGTCAACTATTAATTACTCTAAGGAGACTGACCCCCAACTGACAGAAACCACTGCTTAGTGAGGGGAACCCAAAACTAGGACATTCCTATACATTATGTGTAACTCATTTACTTCTAATCATTCTAGTTATAATTGGTAATTCTAATTACAAAGTTCTCATTTCTTTAATGTGTTGTTGTGATGCCTTGCTTATATTGTATGCAGAACAATTGTTTGTGTGTGGGGGGATGGTGTGCGTGTGGGGATGGTGAGTGTGTGTGTGTGGATGGGGTGTGTGTGTGTGTGGGGATGGGGTGTGTGTGTCTGTGTGGGGATGGGGTGTGTGTGTGTGTGGGGGGGGCGGGATGGTGTGTGTGTGTCTGTGTGGGGATGGTGTGTGTGTGTGTGTGTGTGGGGATGGTGTGTGTGTGTGTGTGGGGATGGTGTGTGTGTTGGGGGGGGATGGTATATGTGTGTGTGTGTGTGTGTGCGTGCGGGTGTGTGTATGTGTGTGGGGGGGTTATAGGTTCTCAAACGTTCTTAAAAGGATGAAACAGAGTTGTTGCCCCAATCAGCTTCTGTCATGTGTCTAGTACATTCTATAAAATGATAGCTAGAAGCTGATTGGTTTCTATGGACACCGCCTCCAATTGTCCTATTTCTAAAATGTTATATACCTCCCCTTTAAATACATCGCCCCTTTAGTCACAGGCTAAACTACTTTATTTATTTATTTATTAACAGTTTATTATATAGCGCAGCATATTCTGTTGCGCTTTATGCAGATTATAAACATATACTGCTGGACAGATCTTCCAGACCTCCCTGTGTAAGCACACATGGTATTATTTCTTGATAATTCCAATCTGCCTATGTATTAAACATATGCTCAAATAAAGCTTTAAAACTTTAGTTGAAAGACATTGTAAAAAAAAAAAAAAAAACTATTAATTTGATTGAAACAATTGTGATTAATTCCCTGTTAATCAGGACTGATGGAAAATGAGGTCTGATGATGATGACAATAGATTAATAATAGTAGTTAAGCAGCGTAGTAACGAGCACCATAGTATTTGGCCTGAGCGCAGGACAGCTGCATCTGTCAGAGGTGGTCAGATGCGTGTGAGCAGTGATCTTGTGGTACGCCCGCTAGAGACAGGCCGTTAGATTGGCTGATGTTTTGCTCAGATTGTGTTTGAATACATCAATAACAATTGTACATTGTACTATGACAATTATGGGGGCTGGCGCCAGAGAATGTTTTGGCTAGAGGGAGAAAAATTTCTAGTTACGATACTGATTTGGACGCAGAGTGAGGGCGCGTTTATGGGAAATAAAGGGGTGGTGGTTACAAAAAATGCACGCATGTCGCAACCGTTTTGTGGACATGTCGCAGCCACCGTGTGCTTGGACGCAGTTTCAGAGGCCCTGGTGGCTTAGTTGCGATGAACATTCTGAGCAGCCGTAGATAGGTCTGCTCAGAGATCCAGTGGCGCAGCTGCTGGATCTCTGAGGCCGCTTCTTTATACGCAGGTGACGGATTAGAGATGCCATTAGTGGGAGTGTCCGTACAAATACCGGTGCCTGCGACATTTGCATCTGAGTACCGCTGCGTACAAAGACACAGTCACAACCGGATTTACCTCCTCTGAATCAGGTCCTACACCTCAGGGTTCTAGGGAGGTAATAATAGGCTGAGGAACAGAGCAACTCCTGTCTGTATATCACATTCTTTCCAAGGGGTCTATTCATGAAGCAGTGAAAAGTGTGGAGAAGTGAGCCAGTGGAGAAGTTGCCTATGGCAACCAATCAGTGTTTAAGTAAAATTTCTAAAATACATTCTATAACATTCTACGTAGCAGCCGATTGGTTGCCATGGGCAACTTCTCCACTGGCTTACTTCTCCACAGTTTTTACTGCTTCATATATATACCACCAAGAGTCAGGTCCAACCGACATTTATGTGTCTATTCATGAAGCTGTGCAAAGTGTGGAGAAAAGAGCCAGTGGAGAAGTTGCCCATGGCGACCAATCATCATTGAAGTAACATTTATAATTTGCATACTATACAATTGTATGGAGCAGCTGATTGGTTGCCATGGACAAATGCTTCATGAATAGACCCCAATAGCTCCAACTGACATATGGATGTAGGATCATGAGACAGCTTTGAGCAGACATTTTTTATGATTCCGTAGATGATTGATTGGCACCAAATACACCGATTTATAACGGACACTTTGGTTGGTTGAAAGAGCACTGCTCTTTTATAATGGTTGCTGTTGGCTACGGCGGCCATTTTCCCAGTGATATTTGCAGCTCTGCCGCCAGTGCTGGCCCGACTGAGTGGTAAGTATAATTAAATGGGAGCGTGGTGCCGGAGTGTGGGCACCCTGTACCCACCGCACATCTTGTACCCATTACAGACAGGTAAGTACACTGAGTGAATCGTCAGCCCAGATTGTACGGACATTCTATGACCTGTGCTCCTCACCTTTGTATCCAGCATGAAGAGATGAAGTAAATGCTTTTTTAATTTTTCAATTGCGTCATTTAGACTGGTTTCCGCTTTCCTGCATTGCTCTGCGTCTGACTGCGTTGTGTTGTGCCTGGGAAAGAAAGACATGTATTAAGCTGCTGTATATTACACTAAGCTGATGCCTTGGACAGGCAGAAGACCAGAGTCACACATTACTGTGTGCTTCCAGCAGTCGGAAGTCCTCTATGAATCCTGTGACCTGTATCCTGAGCCGGTGCCGTCCCTCTGCATACGCTAAACTCAACATTGGATGCAACTCCGCCTACACGACACACACGTGGTATGCGTCTTCTATGTGCTCGTTCAGCCTTCCATGAGTAGTGACAGAGAGGCATGCGGATCAGCATCACTTGCTATAAGCTGCGTCGCATGCGCAGTTTGCTAATAATAGTAAGATATGGCCGCATTTGGAAATGGAAGCAGCTCAGAATCAGGGCCTATATCAACAGATGTAGCAGAGTGTATTTCAGGGGACGGTGTATTGTGTCATGTAAAACCTTTACAGACTTTGGGAGCTGGGGTGGGGGCATGACAAAGCAATGGGGGGGGCAGGAGAAAGTAATGAAGGGGGGGGGGGGGGGCAAGAAGTCGGGAAGGAAAAGTGGAGATCAAATTGCACCAAAGTGGATGGGAGAGCAAGAGAACAGCAAAGGGAAGCAGGGCGGACCGGAGAAGAGGGTGGGGCCACATGAGGGGGTGGAGACTGAGGTGACCCGATATATGTTGAGTCCAGTAAACTAGTTAACGTAATATTTAGCTATAGTACACTATTCATTACAATAATACTTTGCTCATCTGTACCGTTTTGTTTTTTTCTAACTCTTATTACTGATTGCTTAACACTTAGGAACTGACCACACTGAGCAATGACAGAAATATCAGCGGTGTCATCATATCACATACACTATACATTCAACGTATCCACAAACTGATCGCATTGTGCATCTCCGAGCTCTTATAGTCTGCCGGCTGTTAGAATATCATAAGAAAAAGATAAAAAAAATATTTAAAAAATTATAAAAAAATATTGCAGCGCACATAGGTTGGGCAAAAGATTTTTATTCTTATTTATTATTATTTGCCAAAATTATTATTATATTCTAAAATTTACATTCAAAAATCCAAAACCACCGGCCGGTGTAATTAAACTTCTTTTATATATATTAAAAAAGAAACAAAGCACATGACACAGCCTATAAAAATCTCACATGAAAATACACTGAAATTTAATTAATATAACCACAGTGAATCACTTTCACCTGAAATAATTGTCTAAATAGACACAGAAATATATAGAGGCTCAGTTAGAAATTGATATCACTAAATTGCTACAAAATGTATCAATGTGGCACTCTGAATACTTTCTTTTGTAGCTATTAATCACACTACTCCTGAATAGCTTCACACTCTGCTTAGACACATTGAATTAATCAGTCCATTATATCACTGGAAGTCCATTCAGTGTTTAAAGATATTATGTCATTATATCAACGTGACATAGAACACTTTGATTCTGCGGCTGATTAGTGTCCCTGATATCCGTGATTGGATGTTTCTAAAACACAGAGTATTATAATGATCCGTTTGACATTCAGAGGACCATAAGAATAAGTCTGACAGGATAGACTTGTTTAAATCGTCTGGCCAGACAACGTGATTATTCTCACCGCACTCTCCCGTTTATTATGTCCACAGGACTCCTCCCGGCTGCTGGTGCTGGTAACCTTAGAATGCAGTCATCTCTGGAGAATATAGTCCATACAATGATGTGGAACGGCTTGGGGCTGCAGTTAGCGGTGAGCGTATCCACTGGCGGTGGTATGGATGAAAGTACCGTGAGTCTTTTTACGCGTTTCTCCGCCTCCCTCCGGGTTCAGCGGCTTCATCAGAAATGATGCCGCCCAAGATGAGCCCACTTTCCTTGTGGAATGGGCCTTTATTGATTTTGGCTGTGGCCGGCCTGCCACAGAATGTGCAAGCTGAATTGTACTACAAATCCAACGAGCAATCGTCTGCTTAGAAGCAGGAGCACCCAGCTTGTTGGGTGCATACAGGATAAACAGCGAGTCAGATTTTCTGACTCCAGCCGTCCTGGAAACATATATTTTTAAGGCCCTGACAACGTCAAGCAACTTAGAGTCCTCTAAGTCCCTGGTAGCCGCAGGTACCACAATAGGTTGGTTCATGTGAAATGCAGAAACCACCTTAGGTAGAAATTGAGGACGAGTCCTCAATTTCGCCCTGTCAGAATGAAAAATTAAGTAAGGGCTTTTATATGATAAAGCCGCCAATTCTGACACACGCCTGGCTGAAGCCAAGGCTAACAGCATCGACACCTTCCATGTGAGATATTTCAAGTCCACAGTGGAAAGTGGTTCAAACCAATGTGACTTTAGAAAACTCAACACCACGTTGAGATCCCAAGGTGCCACAAAAGGAGGCTGTATGTGCAGCACCCCTTTTACAAATGTCTGAACTTCAGGTACTGAAGCCAGTTCTTTCTGGAAGAAAATCGACAGGGCCGAAATTTGAACCTTAATGGACCCTAATTTTAGGCCCATAGACAGTCCTGTTTGCAGGAAATGAAGGAAACGACCCAGTTGAAATTCCTCTGTAGGGGCCCTCTTGGCCTCACACCACGCAACATATTTACGCCAAATGCGGTGATAATGTTTTGCGGTTACGTCCTTCCTGGCTTTGACCAGAGTAGGAATGACTTCTTCTGGAATGCCTTTTTCCCTCAGGATCCGGCGTTCAACCGCCATGCCGTCAAACGCAGCCGCGGTAAGTCTTGGAACAGACAAGGCCCCTGCAGTAGCAGGTCCTTTCTTAGAGGTAGAGGCCGCGGTTCGTCCGTGAGCATCTCTTGAAGTTCCGGGTACCAAGTCCTTCTTGGCCAATCCGGGACCACGAGTATAGTTCTTACTCCTCTCCTTCTTATGATTCTCAGTACTTTTTGTATGAGAGGCAGAGGAGGGAACACATACACTGACTGGTACACCCACGGCGTTACCAGAGCGTCCACTGCTATTGCCTGAGGGTCCCTTGACCTGGCGCAATATCTGTCCAGTTTTTTGTTTAGACGTGACGCCATCATGTCCACCTTTGGTTTTTCCCAACGGTTTACAATCAGGTGGAAGACTTCTGGGTGAAGTCCCCACTCTCCCGGGTGAAGGTCGTGTCTGCTGAGGAAGTCTGCTTCCCAGTTGTCCACTCCCGGAATGAAAACTGCTGACAGTGCTATCACATGATTTTCCGCCCAGCGAAGAATCCTTGCAGCTTCTGCCATTGCCCTCCTGCTTCTCGTGCCGCCCTGTCTGTTTACGTGGGCGACTGACGTGATGTTGTCCGATTGGATCAACACCGCCTGACCCTGAAGCAGAGGTTTTGCTTGACTTAGGGCATTGTAAATGGCCCTTAGTTCCAGAATGTTTATATGAAGAGATGTTTCCATGCTTGACCACAGGCCCTGGAAATTCCTTCCCTGTGTGACTGCTCCCCAGCCTCTCAGGCTGGCATCCGTGGTTACCAGGATCCAATCCTGAATGCCAAATCTGCGGCCCTCTAGTAGATGAGCACTCTGCAGCCACCACAGGAGAGACACCCTTGTCCTTGGCGACAGGGTTATCCGCTGATGCATCTGCAGATGCGATCCGGACCATTTGTCCAGTAGATCCCACTGAAATGTTCTTGCATGGAATCTTCCGAATGGAATCGCTTCGTAAGAATCCACCATTTTTCCCAGGACCCTCGTGCACTGATGCACTGAGACCTGGCCTGGTTTTAGGAGGTTCCTGACTAGCTCGGATAACTCCCTGGCCTTCTCCTCCGGGAGAAACACCTTCTTCTGGACTGTGTCCAGAATCATTCCTAGGAACAGTAGACGTGTCGTTGGAATCAGCTGCGATTTTGGAATATTTAGAATCCACCCGTGCTGACGTAACACTACCTGAGATAGTGTTACTCCGACTTCTAACTGTTCCCTGGATCTTGCCCTTATCAGGAGATCGTCCAAGTAAGGGATAATTAAAATGCCTTTTCTTCGTAGAAGAATCATCATTTCGGCCATTACCTTGGTAAAGACCCGAGGTGCCGTGGACAATCCAAACGGCAGCGTCTGAAACTGATAATGACAGTTTTGTACTACAAACCTGAGGTACCCTTGGTGAGAAGGGTATATTGGGACGTGGAGATAAGCATCTTTGATGTCCAGAGACACCATATAGTCCCCTTCTTCCAGGTTCGCTATCACTGCTCTGAGTGACTCCATCTTGAATTTGAACCTTTTTATGTAAGTGTTCAAGGATTTCAGATTTAAAATTGGTCTCACCGAGCCGTCCGGCTTCGGTACCACAAACAGCGTGGAATAATACCCCTTTCCTTGTTGCAGGAGGGGTACCTTGATTATCACCTGCTGGGAATACAGCTTGTGAATGGCTTCCAAAACTGCCTCCCTGTCGGAGGGAGACTTTGGTAAAGCAGACTTCAGGAACCGACGAGGGGGAAACGCCTCGAATTCCAGTTTGTACCCCTGCGATACTACCTGTAGAATCCAGGGATCCACTTGCGAGTGAGCCCACTGCGCGTTGAAATTCTTGAGACGGGCCCCCACCATATCTGAGTCTGCTTGTAAAGCCCCAGCGTCATGCTGAAGACTTGGCAGAAGCAGGGGAGGGCTTCTGCTCCTGGGAAGCGGCTGCATGGTGCAGTCTTTTTCCTCTTCCTCTGCCCCGGGGCAGAAAAGAGTGGCCTTTTGCTCGCTTGTACTTATGGGAACGAAAGGACTGAGTTTGAAAAGACGGTGTCTTTTTCTGCTGATGTGGAGTGACCTGGGGTAAAAAGGTGGATTTTCCAGCCGTTGCCGTGGCCACCAGGTCCGATAGACCAGCCCCAAATAACTCCTCCCCTTTATACGGCAATACTTCCATGTGCCGTTTGGAATCCGCATCCCCTGACCACTGTCGCGTCCATAACGCTCTTCTGGCAGAGATGGACATAGCACTTACTCTTGATGCCAGGGTGCAAATATCCCTCTGTGCATCACGCATATATAGTAATGCATCCTTTAAATGTTCTATAGTTAACAAAATATTGTCCCTATCCAGGGTATCAATATTCTCAGTCAGGGAATCCGACCATGCGACTCCAGCACTGCACATCCAGGCTGAGGCGATTGCTGGTCGCAGTATAACACCAGTATGTGTGTATATACTTTTTAAGATATTTTCCAGCCTTCTATCAGCTGGTTCTTTGAGGGTGGCCGTATCAGGAGACGGTAACGCTACTTGTTTAGATAAACGTGTGAGCGCCTTGTCTACCCTAGGGGGTGTTTCCCAACGCGCCCTAACCTCTGGCGGGAAAGGATATAATGCTAATAATTTTTTAGAAATTAGCTGTTTTTTATCGGGGGAAACCCACGCTTTTTCACACACCTCATTTATTTC
Source organism: Pseudophryne corroboree (assembly GCF_028390025.1). NCBI lineage: Eukaryota > Metazoa > Chordata > Amphibia > Anura > Myobatrachidae > Pseudophryne > Pseudophryne corroboree. The sequence continues at coordinate 169,983,256 of NC_086455.1, read as the reverse complement.
CTCTGACTCAGGAAAAACTATTGGTAGTTTTTTCTCACCCCACATAATACCCTTCTTTGTGGTACTTGTAGTGTCAGAAAGGTTCAATGCCTCTTTCATTGCCGTGATCATGTAACGTGTGGCCCTACTGGACATTACGTTTGTCTCGTCACCGTCGACACTAGACTCAGTATCTGTGTCAGGGTCTGTGTCGACCCACTGAGGTAACGGGCGTTTTAGCGCCCCTGACGGTGTCTGAGACGCCTGGACAGGCACTAATTGATTTGCCGGCTGTCTCATGTCGTCAACAGTTTTTTGCAAATTGCTGACATTATCACTTAATTGTTTAAATACAATCATCCAGTCAGGTGTCGACTCCCTAGGGGGTGACATCACCAACACAGGCAACTGCTCCGCCTCCACATCATTTTCCTCCTCATACATGTCGACACACGCGTACCGACACACAGCACACACACCGGGAATGCTCTGATAGAGGACAGGACCCCACTTAGCCCTTTGGAGAGACAGAGGGAGAGTCTGCCAGCACACACCCAGCGCTATATATATATATATATATATACAGGGATAACCTTATATAAGTGTTACTCCCTTATAGCTGCTGTTAATATATTTATTTGCTGCCAAACGTGCCCCCCCTTCTCTTTTTTACCCTGATTCTGAAGCAGGACTGCAGGGGAGAGTCAGGGAGCCGTCCTTCCAGTGGAGCTGTGAGGGAAAATGGCGCTTGTGTGTTGAGGAGATAGGCTCCGCCCCTTCACGACGTCCTTATCTCCAGCTTTTTCTGTGTAAAATGGCAGGGGTAAAATACATCCATATAGCCCAGGAGCTATATGTGATGTATTCTTTTTAGCCACCTAAGGTATATACTGTAATATTGCGTCTCAGGGCGCTCCCCCCCCAGCGCCCTGCACCCTCAGTGACCGGAGTGTGAAGTGTGCTGAGAGCAATGGCGCACAGCTGCGGTGCTGTGCGCTACCTTAGTCTGAAGACAGGATCGTCTTCTGCCGCCGATTTCACCGGACCTCTTCGTCTCTTCTGGCTCTGTAAGGGGGACGGCGGCGCGGCTCCGGTGACCCATCCAGGCTGAACCTGTGATCGTCCCTCTGGAGCTAATGTCCAGTAGCCTAAGAAACCCGATCCACTCTGCACTCAGGTGAGTCCGTTTCTTCTCCCCTTAGTCCCACGATGCAGTGAGCCTGTTGCCAGCAGGACTCACTGAAAATAAAAAATCCTAAACTAAACTTTTATTCTAAGCAGCTCAGGAGAGCCACCTAGATTGCACCCTTCTCGGCCGGGCACAAAAATCTAACTGAGGCTTGGAGGAGGGTCATAGGGGGAGGAGCCAGTGCACACCACCTGATCCTTAAGCTTTTATTTTGTGCCCTGTCTCCTGCGGAGCCGCTATTCCCCATGGTCCTTACGGAGTCCCAGCATCCACTAGGACGTCAGAGAAATATATATACTAATAATATTTATGCTTCCTTAATTATAGAACAAACATAACACAGTTTCACAATCGTAGACAATTACTAACATAGGCCCTCATTCCGAGTCGTTCGCTCGGTATTTTTCATCGCATCGCAATGAAAATCCGCTTAGTACGCATGCGCAATATTCGCACTGCGACTTCGCCAAGTAATTTAACAATGAAGATAGTATTTTTACTCACGGCTTTTTCATCGCTCCGGCGATCGTAATGTGATTGACAGGAAATGGGTGTTACTGGGCGGAAACACAGCGTTTTATGGGCGTGTGGTTGAAAACGCTACCGTTTCCGGAAAAAACGCAGGAGTGGCTGGAGAAACGGGGGAGTGTCTGGGCGAACGCTGGGTGTGTTTGTGACGTCAAACCAGGAACGACAAGCACTGAACTGATCGCACTGGCAGAGTAAGGTTGAAGTTACTCAGAAACTGCTAAGTAGTTTGTAATCGCAATATTGCGATTACGTCGGTCGCAATTTTAAGAAGCTAAGATACACTCCCAGTAGGCGTAGCCTTAGCGTGTGTAACTCTGCTAAATTCGCCTTGCGACCGATCAACTCGGAATGAGGGCCATAAAGTTTATGCTTGCAAGTATATAGTTACCACCCTGGGAACATCCCTCATTCCTCCTCCTGCACTTAGCTTCTTCTTAACTCCGCATCTTCTCTCCTTCTCCCTCCAACTCCTTCTCCTCCTGACTTCTCTCTCTCTGACTGAACTCATGTATACAGTATATACCTATAACTTATCCATATCAAACTGGCATTTTCCTGCTGGTTAACCCCTGTAACTGATAACTGCCAGATTCCAAAGAGTCGTAAAACATGTCCAATTGTTCTGCCTCAAGGTGGCAAACAGGACATGTAGTCTGGGGTCATAACATTTACTTCCTTATTCATCAAATATCTTCCTTTGGTTATTTGAAGGGGTGGCACTCAATATACCGGCTGTTGGAATCCTGGCGCTCAGCATACCGGGGCCGGGATCCCAACCGCAGGTATACCGACAACTATTCTACCTCTTGGGGTGTCCATGACACCCCTGAAGGGAGCATGCCCGAAGAATTGCGAGCGCAACGAGCCTGCATGGGGCTCTTTTTTGCTCATCCCGCTGCCAGCATTCCAGCTGTGGGGATCCCGCCCCCGGTATCCCGACAGCCGGCCATTCACAGTACACCCATTTGAAGTGTAACTATATTTGTTTGCCTCGGGTGTTAGCATCAACAATTGGGACTTGGTACAGTAGAAGTTCAGTGATCTTGTGTTGTCATCTCTGGCCCGCAGTATAACTGGACAATGGGGGTCATTCCGAGTTGATCGCTAGCTGCAGTTGTTCACAGCGCAGCGATCAGGACAGAAATCGGCATTTCTGCGCATGTGTATGGTGCGCACTGCACACGCGCGTCGTACTTTCACAAAAGCCGACGTAGTTTCACACAAGGTCTAGCGACGCTTTTCAGTCGCACTGCTGATCGTTGAGTGATTGACAGGAAGTGGGTGTTTCTGGGTGGTAACTGAGCGTTTTCAGGGAGTGTGCTGAAAAACGCAGGCGTGCCAGATAAAAACGCAGGAGTGTCTGGAGAAACGGGGGAGTGGCTGGCCGAACGCAGGGGGTGTTTGTGACGTCAAAACAGGAACTAAACAGTCTGAAGTGATCGCTAGCTAAGAGTAAGTCTCGAGCTACTCAGAAACTGCACAATCTTTTTTTGTAGCAGTTCAGCGATCCTTTTGTTCGCACTTCTGCTAAGCGAAGATTCACTCCCAGAGGGCGGCGGCCTAGCGTGTGCAATGCTGCTAAAAGCAGCTAGCGAGCGAACAACTCGGAATGAGGGCCAATATGCAGGCTAGTTTATAATTGCCAAAGATACTGTATTGCAAATCTTGATTCTGATTTAAATGTATGTACACCTGTGAATTCCAGTGTCCATTTGATTGTAAATGTAACCTCACTTAGCCTCATTTATGGTTTGAGCAGTATAAACTTGTTCCCTACACCATGTCTTACACAAATACACATCTATGGGGGTCATTCCGAGTTGTTCGCTCGCGAGCTGCTTTTAGCAGCTTTGCACACGCTAAGCCGCCGCCTACTGGGAGTGAATCTTAACTTATCAAAATTGCGAACGAAAGATTAGCAGAATTGCGAATAGACACTTCTTAGCAGTTTCTGAGTAGCTCCACACTTACTCGGCATCTGCGATCAGTTCAGTGCTTGTCGTTCCTGGTTTGACGTCACAAACACACCCAGCGTTCGCCCAGACACTACTCCGTTTCTCCAGCCACTCCCGCGTTTTTCCCAGAAACGGTAGCGTTTTTTCGCACACACCCATAAAACGGCCTGTTTCCGCCCAGAAACACCCACTTCCTGTCAATCACACTACGATCACCAGAACGATGAAAAAACCTCGTTATGCCGTGAGTAAAATACCTAACTGCATAGCAAATTTACTTGGCGCAGTCGCACTGCGGGCATTGCGCATGCGCATTAGCTACTAATCGCTCCGTTGCGAGAAAAAAATACAGAGCGAACAACTCGGAATGACCCCATATATGCACACATATACAAAACATTATTTCTTAAATCATCTAAACATTTACCTCATACATTCAAACTTATTTAATCTATTTCTCACTAGAAAATATATTTTTTCCATCCTGTTCACTATGGTTAAAATCACCTTTCATCATTAATGTTTTAATTCAGACAAGATACCTTATCCTTATAATATTACTAAATTATATTTTACACAAATGACCTATCTGACAACAACGTTGGGAGGTCAGCTACCAGTAACTGGCCACAGAATAAACATTACACAACTTTCATATAAACTAATTGAAATCGAATCTTGGAATGTTAAACATGGCTGCCAAGAATTGGGAACTGATATATTAGCTTGACGAGATTAGAGCTTGCTAAAATCGCTAGTTATCACAAACTCCTCACCGAATGTATGGTACAACACAAAACAGTAAGAAGATAGGAACGACTTATTTTTTGGCAGCACGGATGGTGTAGTGCAGGCATGTCCAAACTGCGGTCCTCCAGCTGTTGAGAAACTACACATCCCAGCATGCACTGACACAGCTTTAGCATTCTCTGACAGCAAAGCTGTGTCAGGGCATGCTGGGAAATGTAGTTTTACAACAGCTGGAGGGCCGCAGTTTGGACATGCCTGGTGTAGTGGTTAGCATTACTGCCTCACAGCACTGAGATCATGGGTTTGATTCTCACCATGGCCCTAAATGTGTGGAGTTTGTATATTCTCCCCGTGCTTGCGTGTGTTTTCTCCAGGGTGGTTTCTTCCCACAATCCAAAAATATAAAAATATACCAGGAGGTTGACTGGTTCCCAACCAAAATATTAACCCTAGTGTGTAAGTGTGCGCATGTACAGTACCATACCTCCCTACTGTCCCGATTTTCGCTGGACAGTCCCATTTCTATTGTCCCACCCGTGGATCACCCTGTCCCGTGGTGGTGGTGGGGGGGGGGGGGGGGTGGCAGTTGGGAGACCCTATCTCACCAGCTGCTCTGCTTACAGTGATGAATAGATGTTGTGTGCATACGCACATCGTCTATCCACTGGGAGAGAGGGACAGGGGGCAATGTCAGCAGTTCACAGAGCGCTGGTCATGCCCCCATAGTGATGAAAATGGGGGCGTGGCTCGTGAGAGAGGCTTTCTCGCAAAGCCACGCCCACTTTTCCAGAGACCACGCTCCTTTGCGTGTGCCTTCAGAAGAGTCCATCTCTCCAGGGACAGAATCGTTAGAAGGTATGCAGTACATGTGTTTAGCGTAGACTGTATGGGCCATAGTTCTACAGCATGTCTGCCTACCAGAAATTGTCACTCTTTTTTTGCTGAACGCCATTTGTATTTCTCAATCTGCATTCAGAGGCTTATGCCCACCATTGTGACATACAAAGCACTTGTACTGAGGCTTTTTAGGCCAAGTGTCCCTAGTGTGTAATGCAGAACTCTCAGCATCGGTTTCAACAGGCGTGTATTCCTGGAATTGCAGCAGCTTAGCCCATTATTATTACATATTCCCACCGTCCTTACACATTGGTGGTCATTCCGAGTTGTTCGCTCGCTAGCTGTTTTTAGCAGCCGTGCAAACGCTATGCCGCCGCCCACTGGGAGTGTATTTTAGCTGAGCAGAAGTGCGAACAAAAGGATCGCAGAGCTGCTACAAAATAATTTTGTGCAGTTTCAGATTAGCTCCAGACCTACTCAGCGCTTGCGATCACTTCAGACTGTTCAGTTCCTGTTTTGACATCACAAACACGCCCTGCGTTCGGCCAGCCACGCCTGTGTTTTTCCTGGCACACCTGCGTTTTTCCGAACACTCCCTGAAAACGGTCAGTTGACACCCAGAAACACCCACTTCATGTCAATCACTCTGCGGCCACCAGTGCGACTGAAAAGCTTCGCTAGACCTTGTGTGAAACTACATCGTTCATTGTAATAATTCGACGCGCATGCACATTGCGCCACATACGCATGTGCAGAAGTGCCGATTTTTTGCCTGATCGCTGCACAGTGAACGAAAGCAGCTAGCGATCAACTCGGAATGACCACCATTATCATCATCCATTCCTACCACATAGCAGGTAATATCTAGGTAAGGGAGGTTATTGGCTTTAGGTCAGCACTGGATAACACAGGGCTATAGTCCTGCTGGCGCTATACATGTGTCATTCTCTTCACAAAGGATTATTTCCTGGACGGATCATGCCGACATTTATTTTGGTATATTTTAGCTCACGCAGGTCCAGTCAGGACTCCCACGAACGTGTACACTGCCTGCATCTGGTCCAGCTATATGAAGCTGATTAACGGAAAGAGAATTCAGCATAACGGTCAATGTATTAGAAGTTACACTCCTACACATCAAACCTTAATTGTGGCAGATAGAAGAGGTTTAATGTATGATCCTCTGTGTCCGGTGAACTGTGATGAAGACTTTGTGTCTCTCAGGGTAATCTAACCCATTAATAGCTGCCCAGCGAACTCTACCAGTAAGTCAGTGAATGCCGGGAAGGGGGAGACGCTGAACGCAAACTCACGTTGGGAAAACTGCAAATAATCTGTTATACGAATATTAATGTACATGTATCTCTGTTGTTTTATCTATGATTTAATGATGGGGGAATTAAAACACTGTTTTTTGAGAACAGAAAATAAGATTTTACTTACCGATAAATCTATTTCTCGTAGTCCGTAGTGGATGCTGGGGACTCCGTCAGGACCATGGGGATTAGCGGCTCCGCAGGAGACAGGGCACAAAAATAAAGCTTTAGGATCAGGTGGTGTGCACTGGCTCCTCCCCCTATGACCCTCCTCCAAGCCTCAGTTAGGATACTGTGCCCGGACGAGCGTACACAATAAGGAAGGATTTTGAATCCCGGGTAAGACTCATACCAGCCACACCAATCACACCGTACAACTTGTGATCTGAACCCAGTTAACAGTATGACAACGTAGGAGCCTCTGAACAGACGGCTCACAACAATAACAACCCGATTTTTTTGTAACAATAACTATGTACAAGTATTGCAGACAATCCGCACTTGGGATGGGCGCCCAGCATCCACTACGGACTACGAGAAATAGATTTATCGGTAAGTAAAATCTTATTTTCTCTAACGTCCTAGTGGATGCTGGGGACTCCGTCAGGACCATGGGGATTATACCAAAGCTCCCAAACGGGCGGGAGAGTGCGGATGACTCTGCAGCACCGAATGAGAGAACTCCAGGTCCTCTTTAGCCAGGGTATCAAATTTGTAGAATTTTACAAACGTGTTCTCCCCCCGACCACGTAGTTGCTCGGCAGAGTTGTAATGCCGAGACCCCTCGGGCAGCCGCCCAGGATGAGCCCACCTTCCTTGTGGAATGGGCATTTACATATTTTGGCTGTGGCAGGCCTGCCACATAATGTGCAAGCTGAATTGTACTACACATCCAACTAGCAATCGTCTGCTTAGAAGCAAGAGCACCCAGTTTGTTGGGTGCATACAGGATAACAGCAAGTCAGTTTTCCTGACTCCAGCCGTCCTGGAAACCGATATTTTCAGGGCCCTGACAACATCTAGCAACTTGGAGTCCTCCAAGTCCCTAGTAGCCGCAGGTACCACAATAAGCTGGTTCAGGTGAAACGCTGACACCACCTTAGGGAGAAACTGGGGACGAGTCCGCAGCTCTGCCCTGTCCGAATGGACAATCAGATATGGGCTTTTGTGAGACAAAGCCGCCAATTCTGACACTCGCCTGGCCGAGGCCAGGGCCAACATCATGGTCACTTTCCATGTGAGATATTTCAAATCCACAGATTTGAGCGGTTTAAACCAATGTGATTTGAGGAATCCCAGCACTACGTTGAGATCCCACAGTGCCACTGGAGGCACAAAAGGGGTTTGTATATGCAGTACTCCCTTGACAAACTTCTGGACTTCAGGAACTGAAGCCATTTTTTTCTGGAAGAAAATCGACAGGGCCGAAATTTGAACCTTAATGGACCCCAATCTGAGGCCCATAGACACTCCTGTTTTCAGGAAATGCAGGAATCGACCGAGTTGAAATTTCTTCGTGGAGCCTTCCTGGCCTCACACCACGCAACATATTTTCGCCACATGTGGTGATAATGTTGTGCGGTCACGTCCTTCCTGGCTTTGACCATGGTAGGAAAGACCTCTCCTGGAATGCCTTTTTCCCTTAGGATCCGGCGTTCAACCGCCATGCCGTCAAACGCAGCCGCGGTAAGTCTTGGAACAGACATGGTACGTGCTGAAGCAAGTCCCTTCTTAGCGGCAGAGGTCATGAGTCCTCTGTGAGTATCTCTTGAAGTTCCGGGTACCAAGTCCTTCTTGGCCAATCCGGAGCCACGAGTACAGTTCTTACTCCTCTACGTCTTATAATTCTCAATACCTTGGGTATGAGAAGCAGAGGAGGAAACACATACACCGACTGGTACGCCCACGGTGTTACCAGAACGTCCACAGCTATTGCCTGAAAGTCTCTTGACCTGGCGCAATACCTGTCCAGTTTTTTTGTTCAGGCTGGACGCCATCATGTACACCTTTGGTATTTCTCAACGGTTCACAATCATGTGGAAAACTTCCCGATGAAGTCCCCACTCTCCCGGGTGGAGGTCGTGCCTGCTGAGGAAGTCTACTTCCCAGTTGTCCACTCCCGGAATGAACACTGCTGACAGTGCTATCACATGATTTTCCGCCCAGCGAAAAATCCTTGCAGTTTTTGCCATTGCCCTCCTGCTTCTTGTGCCGCCCTGTCTGTTTACGTGGGCGACTGCCGTGATGTTGTCCCACTGGATCAGTACCGGCTGACCTTGAAGCAGAGGTCTTGCTAAGCTTAGAGCATCATAAATTGCCCTTAGCTCCAGTATATTTATGTGGAGAAAAGTCTCCAGACTTGATCACACTCCCTAGAAATTTTTTCCCTGTGTGACTGCTCCCCAGCCTCTCAGGCTGGCCTCCGTGGTCACCAGCATCCAATCCTGAATGCCGAATCTGCGGCCCTCTAGAAGATGAGCACTCTGTAACCACCACAGGAGAGACACCCTTGTCCTTGGAGATAGGGTTATCCGCCGATGCATCTGAAGATGCGATCCGGACCATTTGTCCAGCAGATACCACTGAAAAGTTCTTGCGTGGAATCTGCCGAATGGAATCGCTTCGTAATAAGCCACCATTTTTCCCAGGACTCTTGTGCAATGATGCACTGACACTTTTCCTGGTTTTAGGAGGTTCCTGACTAGCTCGGATAACTCCCTGGCTTTCTCCTCCGGGAGAAACACCTTTTTCTGGACTGTGTCCAGAATCATCCCTAGGAACAGCAGACGTGTCGTCGGAAACAACTGCGGTTTTGGAATATTTAGAATCCACCCGTGCTGTCGTAGAACTACTTGAGATAGTGCTACTCCGACCTCCAACTGTTCTCTGGACCTTGCTCTTATCAGGAGGTCGTCCATTTTCTTCGAAGAAGAATCATCATTTCGGGCATTACCTTGGTAAAGACCCGGAGTGCCGTGGACAATCCAAACGGCAGCGTCTGAAACTGATAGTGACAGTTCTGTACCACGAACCTGAGATACCCTTGGTGAGAAGGGCAAATTTGGACATGGAGGTAAGCATCCCTGATGTCCCGGGACACCATATAGTCCCCTTCTTCCTGGTTCGCTATCACTGCTCTGAGTGACTCCATCTTGATTTGAACCTTTGTAAGTGTTCAAATATTTCAGATTTAGAATAGGTCTCACCGAGCCTTCTGGTTTCAGTACCACAATATAGTGTGGAATAATACCCCTTTCCTTGTTGTAGGAGGGGTACTTTGATTATCACCTGCTGGGAATACAGCTTGTGAATTGTTTCCAATACTGGCTCCCTGTCGGAGGGAGACGTTGGTAAAGCAGACTTCAGGAACCTGCGAGGGGAAACGTCTCGACTTTCCAATCTGTACCCCTGGGATACTACTTGTAGGATCCAGGGGTCCTGTACGGCTCCAGCGTCATGCTGAGAACTTGGCAGAAGCGGTGGAAGGCTTCTGTTCCTGGGAATGGGCTGCCTGCTGCAGTCTTCTTCCCTTTCCTCTATCCCTGGGCAGATATGCTTATGGGGACGAAAGGACTGAGGCTGAAAAGACGGTGTCTTTTTCTGCATAGATGTGACTTAGGGTAAAAACGGTGGATTTCCCAGCAGTTGCCGTGGCCACCAGGTCCGATGGACCGACCCCAAATAACTCCTCCCCTTTATACGGCAATACATCTTTGTGCCGTTTGGAATCTGCATCACCTGACCACTGTCGTGTCCATAAACATCTTATTGGCAGATATGGACATCGCACTTACTCTTGATGCCAGAGTGCAAATATCCCTCTGTGCATCTCGCATATATAGAAATGCATTTTTTAAATGCTCTATAGTAAATAAATACTGTCCCTGTCAAGGGTATCAATATTTTCAGTCAGGGAATCCGACCAAGCCACCCCCGCGCTGCACATTCAGGCTGAGGCGATCGCTGGTCGCAGTATAACACCAGTATGTGTGTATATACTTTTTAGGATATTTTCCAGCTTCCTATCAGCTGGCTCCTTGAGGGCGGCCGTATCTGGAGACGGTACCGCCACTTGTTTTGATAAGCGTGTGAGCGCCTTATCCACCCTAAGGGGTGTTTCCCAACGCGCCCTAACTTCTGGCGGGAAAGGGTATACCGCCAATAATTTTCTATCGGGGGAACCCCGCGCCTCATCACACACTTCATTTAATTTATCTGATTCAGGAAAAACTATAGGTAGTTTTTCCACACCCCACATAATACCCTTTTTTGTGGTACTTGTAGTATCAGAAATATGTAACACCTCCTTCATTGCCCTTAACAAGTAACGTGTGGCCCTAAAGGAAAATACGTTTGTTTCTTCACCGTCGACACTGGAGTCAGTGTCCGTGTCTGTGTCTGTGTCGACCGACTGAGGTAAAATGGGCATTATAACGTCCCTGACGGTGTTCTAGACGCCTGGACAGATACTAATATGTTTGCCGGCCGTCTCATGTCGTCAATCGACTTGCAGCGTGTTGACATTATCACGTAATTCCTTAAATAAGCCATCTATTCCGGTGTCGACTCCCTAGAGAGTGACATCACCATTACAGGCAATTTGCTCCGCCTCCCAACATCGTCCTCATACATGTCGACACACACGTACCGACACACAGCACACATACAGGGAATGCTCTGATAGAGGACAGGACCCACTAGCCCTTTGGGGAGACAGAGGGAGAGTTTGCCAGCACACACCAAAAACGCTATAATTATACAGGGACAACCTTTATATAAGTGCTTTTCCCTTATAGCATTTTAATATATGTAGTCATATCGCCAAATCAGTGCCCCCCCTCTCTGTTTTAACCCTGTTTCTGTAGTGCAGTGCAGGGGAGAGCCTGGGAGCCTTCCCACCAGCATTTCTGTGAGGGAAAATGGCGCTGTGTGCTGAGGAGAATAGGCCCCGCCCCCTTTTCGGCGGGCTTCTTCTCCCGTTTTTCTGAGACCTGGCAGGGGTTAAATACATCCATATAGCCCCCAGGGGCTATATGTGATGTATTTTTAGCCATAAAAAAGGTATTATACATTGCTGCCCAGGGCGCCCCCCCAGCGCCCTGCACCCTCCGTGACCGCTGTGTGAAGTGTGCTGACAACAATGGCGCACAGCTGCAGTGCTGTGCGCTACCTCAGGAAGACTGAAAAATCTTCTGCCGCCTGCTTCTGGACCTCTTCCATCTTCGGCATCTGCAAGGGGGGTCGGCGGCGCGGCTCCGGGACGAACCCCAGGGTGAGACCTGTGTTCCGACTCCCTCTGGAGCTAATGGTATCCAGTAGCCTAAGAAGCCAATCCATCCTGCACGCAGGTGAGTTCACTTCTCTCCCCTAAGTCCCTCGATGCAGTGAGCCTGTTGCCAGCAGGACTCACTGAAAATAAAAAACCTAAAAACTTTTTCTAAGCAGCTCTTTAGGAGAGCCACCTAGATTGCACCCTGCTCGGACGGGCACAAAAACCTAACTGAGGCTTGGAGGAGGGTCATAGGGGGAGGAGCCAGTGCACACCACCTGATCCTAAAGCTTTATTTTTGTGCCCCGTCTCCTGCGGAGCCGCTAATCCCCATGGTCCTGACGGAGTCCCCAGCATCCACTAGGACGTTAGAGAAATGATCTATTCAACTTTAGAGAAGATTGAGATGCATAATCCAGGTTACAGGAACTGATTGATTTATACTTTATCTCTCTCCACTTTTTCACTCTCCAAGACTTAGGGGGACATTTACTAAGCAGTGATAAGAGCGGAGAAGTGAGCCAGTGGAGAAGTTGCCCCATCAACCAATCAGCAGCTCTGTATCATTTTATAGTATGCAAATTATAGATGTTAGTTCAGTGCTGATTGGTTGCCATGGGTAACTTCTCCACTGGCTCACTTCTCCGATCTTATCACTGCTTAGTAAATGCCCCCCTTAGTACTGTATGTACAGCTCCCCCAGGCTCAGCTTTATCAAGCCTAGGGCACTGTAAGGTTGCATAATATAAACTCAGGGCACTGTAACACTGCACAGTATGTACTGGGGGCACTGAGTAGCATAAAGTGCACTGCTGGCAATACAATGGGGAATATAGTGAACGGGGCACCACAATGTGTTATAATATGAACTGAAGGCACTGTGTGGTATAATATGAACTGAAGGCACTGTGTGGTATAATATGAACTGAAGGCACTGTGTGGTATAATGTGAACTGAAGGCACTGTGTGGTATAATGTGAACTGAAGGCACTGTGTGGTATAATATGAACTGAAGGCACTGTGTGTTATAATATGAACTGAAGGCACTGTGTGGTATAATGTGAACTGAAGGCACTGTGTGGTATAATGTGAACTGAAGGCACTGTGTGGTATAATGTGAACTGAAGGCACTGTGTGGTATAATATGAACTGAAGGCACTGTGTGTTATAATATGAACTGAAGGCACTGTGTGGTATAATGTGAACTGAAGGCACTGTGTGGTATAATATGAACTGAAGGCACTGTGTGGTATAATGTGAACTGAAGGCACTGTGTGGTATAATATGAACTGAAGGCACTGTGTGGTATAATGTGAACTGAAGGCACTGTGTGGTATAATATGAACTGAAGGCACTGTGTGGTATAATGTGAACTGAAGGCACTGTGTGGTATAATATGAACTGAAGGCACTGTGTGTTATAATATGAACTGAAGGCACTGTGTGGTATAATATGAACTGAAGGCACTGTGTGGCATAATGTGAACTGAAGGCACTGTGTGGCATAATGTGAACTGAAGGCACTGTGTGGTATAATGTGAACTGAAGGCACTGTGTGGTATAATGTGAACTGAAGGCACTGTGTGTTATAATATGAACTGAAGACACTGTGTGGTATAATATGAACTGAAGGCACTGTGTGTTATAATATGAACTGAAGGCACTGTGTGGTATAATGTGAACTGAAGGCACTGTGTGGTATAATGTGAACTGAAGGCACTGTGTGGTATAATGTGAACTGAAGGCACTGTGTGGTATAATGTGAACTGAAGGCACTGTGTGGTATAATATGAACTGAAGGCACTGTGTGTTATAATATGAACTGAAGGCACTGTGTGGTATAATGTGAACTGAAGGCACTGTGTGGTATAATGTGAACTGAAGGCACTGTGTGGTATAATATGAACTGAAGGCACTGTGTGTTATAATATGAACTGAAGGCACTGTGTGGTATAATATGAACTGAAGGCACTGTGTGTTATAATATGAACTGAAGGCACTGTGTGGTATAATGTGAACTAGGTAACAAGGCAACACTATGTTCTATAAACTTAACTAGAGACTAGTGTGGGGCATAACAAAAATTAGGGCACTTCTATGGGGCGTAAAATGAACAGCCACTGTGGATGGCGATGTTTCTCTAGAAGCATTGGGATGGGGGCCTTAGAAAATGTTGCGATGGGGCCCACAAAGTTCTGTTATCAAACGTGGTATGACAGCAGCAACTGTAGCCATGATAATTGATAAATAGGCTCCTCCATGAAAAACACATTTAATACCAATACGGACATATTTATCAAATACATTTTGCAGGAGATTGCCCCAAAACAGTCATTTTGGGGGGACACCATCAAAAAGGCAGTATCTCCATGATTTAAGAACAGGCAGATGCAAACCCTCCAAAAGCAGCCTCCGTATGTTTCTAAAGGAGTTGCAAAATTCTGGTATTTCCCAAACTCCCGCAATGCAGCTTTCTGGAACTTGGCCCAAATAACTAAGGCCATCTTAAGATGGCATTAGCCATGCAACCTATGGGCTACATTACACAAAGTTTTTTTTTCGGGATGGCTCTTACACATGAGTGGTCTGCTGTGGATGGGTGCCTAGAGGTGGGATTACAGGGGACATTTCCAAAGCTGGAGATATTATTTGAGATAATTTTAATATGACCAGTATACCTTTCATATCTGTTAAGGTCTATTATTACTATGATATATAGGTAGTTTTTCGTTACGATCCAAATCCAGGCAACGTCTACGTTAAGCAGGTTGTTATTATTTGACTGCATAGGGCAGCACGGATGGTGTAATGGTTAGCATTACTGCCTCACAGCACTGAGGTCATGGGTTCGATTCCCAACATGGCCCGGTGTGGAGTTTGTATGTTCTCCCTGTACTTGCGTGGGTTTCCTTCGGGAACTCCGGTTTCCTAAATCCAAAAATATACTGGTAGGTTAACTGGCTCCCAACAAAATTAACCCTAGCGTGGATGTGTGTGTACATGTGATAGGGAATATTTGGGGTCATTCCGAGTTGATCGTAGCTTTAGCTACTCATCGCTCCCCGGCTCGCAGCGGCTGCTTGTGACGAAAATGCCGCCGTTCCGCCCCCTCCCACCCAGCTAACACCTCTGCCTGTCAATCAGGCAGAGGAGATCGCATTCCTGCTACGGCCTTCGGCCGTCTGGCATGCGCAGGTGCATGTGCAGTAGGGACCTGTTCGCTCGGCTGCGACAAAAAGCAACGAGTGAACGGGTCAGAATGACCCCCATAGAGTGTAAGCTCCACTGGGGCAGGGACTGTTGTGAATGAGCAAATATTCTCTGGATAGCGCTGCGGAATGTGTGTGCGCTATATAAATAACTGGTAATAAATAAATAAATTGTGTCAGGACACGGGTGTAATTCTCTTCACAATGGACTATTTCCTGGAAGGGTTATTCAAGCATTACATTTTTTTTTCCATTGACAATGGCTTTCACAGATCCAGTAAGAACCCCCTTAGAGAGTCAGCGAAACTGCATGGATCTGTTCCAGCAATGGCGACTTGTGAGGCTGATTTATAGAAAGGGAATTCCAGCTCACTACGGGCAGCGCCAATGTATAAGAAGTTGTACTCCTACTCATTAAACTTGGAATGTGCAGAAAAAAGGAGTTTAATGTACAGGCCTTCCTCCCTAGTGTGCTCAGAGTAATCCCGGAGGCCGTAGTGACCTCTAGTGATACGTAGCTGCCCAATACACACTTCCAGTATCTCAATGAATTCAAGGAAGGGGAAGAAGACAAATGCAAATATCACTTGGGAAAACTGTGAATGAGGCATAAAAATATTACTAACAAACTGTATGGGCATCGTTGTTGTTTTATCGCCACATTCTACTTATTGGAGATCTCAGTACCCCAGTTCTTGCGATAACTCCTGAGGTTTATCAGACGTGCAGTGCCCTGGCTAGCCCTGTTAGGTCACGGGGTCCAGAAAAGCTTCCCTGTGGTTGCATACTACAGCTAAGCAGCCTGCAATGGTGGCCATTTTGAGAGGGACATTTTTAATAAAGCGCTGCAGGCGGACGGATGTGGATGGACGGCGGAGGGCAGACGGTGGCATGAGCAGTCCGGGCCCTCCCCTCTCTGTCAGAGAGGCCGGTCCTGGGACAGCTGTACCCCCAGTACCCCCTGACGGAGGCCATGCTCATCCGTCCGAGGGTGGAGCATGCACATACTCCCAGTTATTTTTCTACTGTGCTTGCACAAGTCTGTGGGAGGATGGCTGTTGCACCATTATATAGTTAGTACAGGGGTGCAGGGGGTTTGCTGTGAGCCCCGCACTCCCTGTATGAATCATAATTATGCCACTGGATATATATGGTAACACATTATAGTTTTCCTACCTCCATATATTGTTACCAGGTAAATGTATTAGCCATAATCCTTGTGTTGAAGGAACCGTATCCACAAATCCTGCCGTCCTGCCACACACATACGTTATTGCCGTGTTACAGAGTTCCTGGAGGGGAGATGCACAGGGGCACTGGGTGGGGCAGAGTATATTGGGACAATGTGGTCCTGCCCCCTGTTGTGAGTGGCATCACAGTGCAGAGCGGGCAAGGCCGATGGGGACCTGACATGCTGAGAATGCCGTCATCAATCCCACCTTCCTTATCATTTCACTACGAAGTCACTGGCCTGCCCTCCTGGGAGACCGGAGGGACCCCCACCCCAATAAAAAACAAAACAACAAAATAATTTAAAAAAAGAAGAAAAAAAAACTTGGGAGTTCTGGGAGAATAGGTAAGGATGCCACGTTTGATATGTCCCTGGTGTTTAATGGCTGACCAGGCATATAGGAGCACCGTGATGTTATTTTAGTGTATAATCAATGTTTATTGGCAATCACCAAATGTTCCAAAGTAGTGAACCAGTAACAACATCCATAGTGTGAGTGCATTTTTCATTTTAGCAACACAAAAAACCCACAAAAAACAGAATGGACAGAAAGAAGAAAAAAATGGCGGTTCGATTAATGAACACAAAGGAACAGGGATTAGGGGAAAGGATACGGGTCGGGTAAAAAATGTGTCAGAAAAGATGTTTCATCGCAGAATCTAATACTATCTACGATCCAATCTACCCCAATACATATTCCCAAGGGAACCCCATATTGTTTTCCTGCACTGACTCCATGTACTACTTAAGGCGGGTACACACTGGCCGATATATCGGCCGTTCTCTTGAGCGGCTGATATATCGCGGGTCCGTCGGCCAGTGTGTACGGCCGATATGTCTGTGAACTCCGTCGTTCACAGACATATCGTGTCGGCCCCGCAGCACAGCCGACGACCAACATATCTACCGATATATTGGCGCATCGCTGTGTGTGAACGTGCGACCAGCCAGCCGCCCGTACACATGCTGCGGCAGCCGGCGGTGACTGACAGCTGAACTGGGACGGCGTGTGTCCCGGACGGATCGGCCAGTGTGTATTCTCAACACACTGCCCGATCCGTCCATAGATATATCTACAGATCAATTGATCGGCAGATTTATCTATCAGTGTGTACCTAATACTATCTGCAATCCAATCTATCCCAATAAATATTCCCAAGGAGCCCCATATTGTTTTCCTGCACTGGCTCCATGTACTACAAACTGGGTTGCAGGACCAAGTAGGAATCCTAAACATGAACACCTACCCCCTCTGCAGGAGGGGAGATGCTACTACATCTCCGAGCTATGTGTCAGGACCAATACCGGGGGTCATTCCGAGTTGATCGCTAGCTGCATTTGTTCGCTGTGCAGCGATGAGGCCAAAAAACAGCACTTCTGCACATGCGTATGCGGCGCAATGCGCACGCGCGACATACTAATGCAACGAACGATGTAGTTTCACACAGGGTCTAGCAAAGCTTTTCAGTCGCACTGCTGGCCGCAGAGTGATTGACATGAAGTGTGCGTTTCTGGGTGTCAACTGACCGTTTTCAGGGAGTGTTCGAAAAAACGCAGGCGTGCCAGGAAAAACGCAGGCGTGGCTGGACGAACGCAGGGCGTGTTTGTGACGTCAAAACAGGAACTGAACAGTCTGAAGTGATCGCAAGCTCTGAGTAGGTCTGAAGCTACTCTGAAACTGCACAAAAAAACTTTGTAGCCGCTCTGTGATCCTTTCGTTCGCACTTCTGCTAAGCTAAAATACACTCCCAGTGGGCAGCGGCATAGCGTTTGCACGGCTGCTAAAAACTGCTAGCGAGCGAACAACTCGGAATGACCACCACTATGTCTAACCATCCTCAAGATCTCCCAGCATGTTTTCCGGAACACCTCTAGCATACTTTTATATCTTTTCCTAATCTAGATCCACTTAAAAGAGGAAATATAGGCCCTCATTCCGAGTTGTTCGCTCGGTATTTTTCATCGCATCGCAATGAAAATCCGCTTAGTACGCATGCGCAATGTTCGCACTGCGACTGCGCCAAGTAACTTTGCTATGTAGAAAGTAATTTTACTCACGGCTTTTTCATCGCTCCGGCGAACGTAATGTGATTGACAGGAAATGGGTGTTACTGGGCGGAAACACGGCGTTTCAGGGGCGTGTGGCTGAAAACGCTACCGTTTCCGGAAAAAACGCAGGAGTGGCCGGAGAAACGGTGGGAGTGCCTGGGCGAACGCTGGGTGTGTTTGTGACGTCAACCAGGAACGACAAGCACTGAACTGATCGCACAGGCAGAGTAAGTCTGAAGCTACTCTGAAACTGCTAAGTAGTTAGTAATCGCAATATTGCGAATACATCGGTCGCAATTTTAAGAAGCTAAGATTCACTCCCAGTAGGCGGCAGCTTAGCGTGTGTAACTCTGCTAAATTCGCCTTGCGACCGATCAACTCGGAATGAGGGCCATAGTTAATTAAATATCTTCGTATTAACCCTTAAGTGGTCTATGCTCCTCAATATACCATGGCTTGGTATAGCAACAGAATTTACCATGGGACATACCCTTCTAAAGCAGGGCACTTACTCTAAGGAGTAACTACAGAGCAGACATACATCATATTCGTGGGTATTTAATGGGTGCTTAGTGTATCTTCCGATGACTAACATTTATAGCCTAATAATATGCCCTTGTGTGACTCTTATGACTTTTAATAAGCGCATAACTTTCTCTTTCACTTTTTCATCAGTGATTTCCAGCCACTTATTTGGTTAACAACGCAGTACATTGCTGTCGCTGTGTGCTCTCCGTCTGTATCAGAGACTAGCCTGGTGCTGTATCTGAGCACAATGATAATAAATACATCTGTGTATATCAGCACATGGCTATAATAGGCACTGACTATAGCTAGGAAGAGCAATGTGCTTAGTACATCTTTCACAAGTCAAGAAACAAGTCAGTACAAAAAAGAAACCCGTCCCTATTATTAACCCAAGACCCTGTCCCTGCTTTATTCCAAATAGTCTTCTTTTGAATTTGAGGTATATACAGCTACCCTTATAATATCTGTATCCCATGCCATACAGACGGAATGGAAAGCACGCCCAAAATATGTATTATTGGCAAATTCTTCTAGCAATGGACTGTAAGCTCCAATGGGGCTTATGTGAATGACTAATGCTCTTTGTACAGCGCAGCGGAATGGGAGGGTTAGGCTGCAGGAGGGTTAGGCTGTGGGAGGGGAGGGTTAGGCTGCAGGAGGGTTAGGCTGTGGGAGGGGAGGGTTAGGCTGCGGGATAGGAGGTTTAGGGTGTGGGAGGGGGAGGTTAGTGTTAGGCTGCAGGAGGGGAGGGTTAGGGTTAGGCTGTGGAAGGGGAGGGTTAGGCTGCGGGAGGGGGAGGCAGTGGCGGATTTAGGGGGGGGGCACTCGGGCCCGTGCCCCCCCTGTCATTTGGGAACACACCCCCCCCCGTGCCGCCGCCGCCGCATACGGAGATGACGGGCGCCCGCTGAGATTGTGTTACCAGCGGGCGCCCGTCTCACTGCACAGCGGCAGCCGGAGGCAGGAGCTCAGTACTGAGCTCCGGCTTCCGGCGCTGTCACTGTGCGCTATGGGAGAGACGTCAGTCATGACGTCTCTCTCATAGTGCTGAGTGACTGAGGAGCGGACGCCAGGAGGAGGAGGACTGCAGCGGCGCGGGAACGGGGCTCGGTAAGTATGTATTTTTATTTCCTTAATGCATCTACTGGGGGCTAACTATGGGGGACATTACTACTGGGGGCTAACTATGGGGGACATTACTACTGGGGGCTAACTATGGGGGACATTACTACTGGGGGCTAACTATGGGGGACATTACTACTGGGGGGCATCAACAAGGGGCATTACTACTGGGGGTCAAACTACTGGGGGCATTATAACTGGGGCATCTACTGGGGGCATCACTACTGAGGGGTCATCTATTGGGGGCAGCTACTGGGGGCCATCTACTGGGGGCATTACTACAGGGGGGTCATCTATTGAGGCAAACTCGTAGGGGGGCATTACTACTGGGGGGTCATCTATTGGGGGCAGCTACTGGGGGACATTTTTCCTGGGGGGCATCTACTGGGGGCATTATTACTGGGGGGCATCTACTGGGGGCATTACTACTGGCGGGTCATCTATTGGGGGCAAACTCCTAAGGGGCATTACTACTGGGGGCAAACTACTGGAGGACATTATTATTAGGGGGCATCTACTGGGGGCAAACTGCTGGGGGACATTATTACTGAGGGGGCATCTACTGGGGGCCAACTACTGGGGGACTATTACTGGGGGCCAACTACAAAGGTGCTAACTACTGGCGGTGTAACTACAGGGGCATTACTACTGGCGGCTTAACTACAGGGGCATTACTACTTGGGGGCTAAACTAAAGAGGGGGTAAACTACTGGGGTCATGACTGCAGGGGAATTACCACTGGGGGCATAATGACTGGGGGCATTACTACAGGCAACATTACTACTGGGGGCAATACGGGCATTGCATAAGGGGCACCACTACTATGGGGTCTATATAAGGGGCACTACCAGTACAGTGAACATTGCATAACGAGCGCTACAACTGTGGGCATTGTATAAGAAGCGCCACCTCACATGCACCGAAGCCGCACGCAAATGTACTTGCCCCTTCCATGGTGCCCCCCCTATCATTTTCTTCTGGATCCGCCCCTGGGGGGAGGTTTAGGGTTAGGCTGCGGGAGGAGAGGGTTAGGCTGCAGGAGGGGAGGGTTAGGGTTAGGCTGTGGGAGGTGAGGGTTAGGGTTAGGCTGCAGGAGGGGAGGTTTAGATTTAGGTTGCGAGAGGAGAGGGTTAGGCTGCAGGAGGGGAGAGTTAGGGTTAGGCTGCGGGAGGGAAGGGTTAGGCTGTAGTGGGAGGGATAGGCACAAGGAGGAGGTTAGGATAAGGTTGTGGGAGGGGAGGGTTAGGGTTTGGCTGAATGAGGGAGAGGTTAGGGATTGGCTGAATGAGGGGGAGGATAGGCTGTGGGTGGGGATAGTTAGGGTTAGGGTGTGGGAGGGGAGGTTAAGTTAGGCTGTGGGAGGGTAGGGTAGGATAGGGTTAGGCTGCGGGAGGGGAAAGTTAGGGTTAGGCTTTGGGAGGTTAGGGTTAGGCTGCGGGAAGGGAGGTTAGGCTGTGGGAGGGGAGGTTAGGGTTAGGCTGAATGAGGGAGAGGTTAGCGTTTGGCTGAATGAGGGGGAGGATAGGCTGTGGGAGGGGATAGTTAGGGTTAGGGTGTGGGAGGGGAGGTTAGAGTTAGGCTGCGGGAGGGGAGGTTAGGGTTAGGCTGTGGGAGGGGAGTGTTAGGCTGCAGGAGGTGAGGTTAGAGTTAGGCTGCAGGAGGTGAGGTTAGAGTTAGGCTTTGGGAGGTTAGGGTTAGGCTGCAGGAAGGGAGGTTAGACTGTGGGAGGGGAGGGTTAGGGTTAGGCTGTGGGAGGGGAGGTCAGGGTTAGGCTGCGGGAAGGGAGGTTAGGCTGTGGGAGGGAAGGTTAGGGTTGGGCTGTGGGAGGGGAGGTTAGGGTTGGGCTGTGGGAGGGGAGGTTAGGGTTGGGCTGTGGGAAGGGAGGTTAGAGTCAGGCTGCGGGAGGGTAGGGTGGGTTAGGGTTAGGCTGCTGGAGGGGAGGGTTAGACTGCAGGAGGGGAGGTTAGGGTTAGGCTGCGAGAGGGGATAGTTAGGGTTGGGCTGTGGGAGGGGAGGTCAGGGTTAGGCTGCGGGAAGGGAGGTTAGAGTCAGGCTGCAGGAGGGTAGGGTGGGTTAGGGTTAGGCTGCTGGAGGGGAGGGTTAGACTGCAGGAGGGGAGGTTAGGGTTAGGCTGCGAGAGGGGAGGGTTAGGGTTAGGCTGCAGGAGGAGAAGTTAGGGTTAGGCTGTGGGAGGGGGAAGTTAGGATTAGGCTTTCGGAGGTTAGGGTTAGGCTGCGGGAAAAGAGGTTAGGCTGTGGGAGGGGAGGTTAGGGTTAGGCTGCAGGATGGGTGGTTAGAGTTAGGCACTAGGGGGAGGTTTAATCATACCACCTGACCACCAGACCCTGAAGACATCGCTGGAGCCATTGGACCCGCCATACCAGGTAAGTCACCATTAGATCACCATTGACATTTTGACAAGCATGTCAACATTACAACCATGTAGACATTCGGGATGCGGTTATGTGACCGGCGGTCAGGAGACCGCAGGTCACAATACGGAGGCCGGGATCCCGAACCATGAATATCCCACCGGTCGGTATGCCGACCAACAGGGACTATACCCACTCGTAGGTGTCCATGACACCCATAGAGTGGGAATAGAACCTGTGGCGAGCAGATCGAGCAACCAAGCCCACAAGGGATTTCATTGCGCTCGTCTCCCCTCCCCCGCTGGCCATCTAACAGCCGGGATCCCAGCATCGGTAATACACATACCCAACCCAGACATTCTCATGTCGACATTTTGAAGATGCCCCTCCCATTAGTGCCCCTTCATGCTCCCCAGAACTTCCGTTGTAACCTGTCTGCGGCTGGGGTTACACAGAAGCGGGTACGGAGTTTCTAGTGCCGAGGCATCATGACCATTTATATAATTCTCTGCTATGTTACGAATGCTTCACCTGATTGGCATCTTCTACAGGCCACATATATTAGAAATCTCTTTCTAGGGAGGTCCTAAATTACCTGCTGCCAAGAGAGGGCTTTCTTCTACATCCTGGATAAGGTGACTAAACAGATAACAGGAGAACTCCGCCAAAAGCACTAGTTTGGGGAATCTGTTGACAGAAAAGGGGTTGTCCAAAAGTAGACAACTAATAAGTCTGTAAGTTTGGGACAAGCATATTTCTTTAAGTATAAGAAAAGAGTAAAATCTACCAATTACAGCATACGTCAGATACTCATAGAATAATACATGCAACAATCAAAAAAAAAAATAGATGGCTACAGCAGGTTACAGCCACAGAAGGGACTAATTCTGATTTGGGTGTATGGATGGCCATCAACCATCAATGATTTTGTAACCATCAGTGGTCTATGGCCAACGATGTGTTTTTTTTTTACTATCGATGTCACAACACCAATGCTGGACAACGTTATCAGTGCAGGTCCTATGTTTAATGTCTGCGTATTCAGTCATCGATGGCTAAACTATCAATGGTTTTCTCATGATGGTTTATACCATCGACCATTGATGGTAGAGTTGTCAATGACCATCGTGAGTTGGGTGAAAAGCAAACAAGACAGTAACTTTGTATCTGGAACAAACCATGTAGAAACGGAGGGGGTTTTTGCATCCCTGTATTGAGGAAGGGGGTGGACTGCACACTCTAATTTTAAAGAGCGGGATGTATTAACATACATCGCCGCACCTCGCCGGTTACCGCAGCGATGTTGATCGCGTATGTACTAACATATGCGATCAACATCGCAATGCGGTGACGGAGGCCCCCCGCGATACCTGTTAGGTGGTCTGCGGGGGGTCTCCGTCACCTCCATGGGGTCCCCACACAGGCTAGATGCCGGGAAGCAGCAGCAGGCTGCCCCCGGCGCCTCCTCCTCCCCCCTGCAGCCGGAAGGACGTCCGGCTGCGTTGCTAGGGGGAGGAGGAGATTACCTTCCGGGTCCGGGGCATCATGGAGGAAGGTAAGCTGGGGGGGAGGAAGGGGTCGGCGTCTGCGGCGGTGTCGGCGGGTTGCGGCAGTCGGCGAAAAGAAGCCCATAGGCTTCTATAGGGTATCGCCATCCAGAGATGGCGATACCCTGGACGCCGAAAACGCGGCGGTAGGGTGTTAGTAAATATGAAAATGCGGTAAAACCCCCGTTTTCAGGGGTTTTACAGCATTTTTGCTTTAGTACATCCCGCCCAATAAGAGGTGCCACCATACTGGGACTTGTAATATTATAAAAGGAAAAACAAAAAATCCAGGCGCACACTCTAAGCACTAAGAATACTAATATCAGTAATCCTATTGCTTAGAGTAGAGGGTTTCCAACTAGGGTCCTCAAGGAGAGCTGTTTCTGGACAATTAGGCTCCCATTGCAAACAGTAAAAATTGCCCCTGCCTGAAAAAAATATGTTTTACAGAATGTTGTTAAAGTCTTACTGTGTGAAAGTGTTTATTATTTTTCATTCATTGTTTGATTGCGCCACCTTGTGGTAGCTATTTTACATTTCAGTATAGGAAATATACAGTTCAGGGTTTTTTTCTCCAGTTACCACTGCTATGACGAGATACCTAAATGATGTTTAGCACCAGGTGTGGAGACAATACATTTGAAATCACTAAGAGCTGGAGACAAGCAGCACAGACTAATTCATTAATAGTCATTTTTCCCCACCTAATTATTTGCTGTACCATATCATTTGTATGTTTGGACTACAGTATGTTCATAGAAAATGTGATTTCCACCAGATATGTTGATATCAGTAATTAGTCCTAATAAAATCAGCTGTGTTTTTTTTTGTTTGTTTGTTTTTTTGGTGACACTTTCCCTTAAGGGGGTCTAAGATTTGTTTTTCCAACTCTTGTGGTAAAGTGTACGCTCCACCATATCGCTCCACCATATTGCAGGCACCGCTGTCTAAAAAAACCCAGTGACCATGCTCTAAGAAAGTTTTTAGGTTTAAGATAAGGGTACGAGGCTTACATAGAAGAAAAAAAACCCACTTACACACATACAAAAAGTTACAAACCAAAAAAAGAAGAAATTACAGAAACGTGAAGTGTATAATCCTGCCTATGTACTGGGGTGGACAGGGTTGGACATAGCATTTTGCATCATTGTGCCACATCGCTTCCCACCTTGAGGCGGATAAGCACTTTCCACGAGAGTGGTTTGTTCACTTGGTTCCAGACCCTGCGAGTCTCTGACTGAGAAGACATCTTTGAATATAATAATTTATGCATGTATATCGCAACGGTCCCAAATTAGGTGGCATAGTCCAGATTTGATGGGTCTACCTCACCTTCTGAGTTATGTTTCTTTTGTCCCCATGGTCAGTGATGGGCGGTGTGATCCACTATGGACAGCACAGTTGAAGGTATAATTAAACAAAAAGTACATACACTTCATTGCTGGTAGGGGGGACTCCTAAATAAATTCCTAAATGATTACAAGCCAGTGGGGCAGTGGGAACTTCACGTGATCACACTCCATGGGATGAAAGGTAAAGACACCTTATTTAGATTTCCTCATAACCCTGTGAGCAAGAGTAAGAAGAGATGGAGGCATCTCTTTTGTGGAAAAACTTGCCCTGTCCAATGGGAGGAGCTGGATGGATTGGCCATGCATGGATTGGGATGGATTGGTCATGCAGTGCTACGTGTGGCTGAGAACTCTTTACATTACCATGAGCTGGTGGGTTGGGGGACATTTAAAGAGGAGTTCCCTGGATAACGAGGGACACAGCCTTTTACTCCGTGCAAAAAAACTTAATTACTTGTGCTTTAAATGGGAGCCATTGTGCATCTTCCAGTTGTATTTTGATCAATATGATTTGTTTACACTGGAAAAGAGGCGGCTGAGAGGAGACATTATTAATATTTTTAAATACATTAAGGGACAATGCAAGGATTTATCAAAAGATTTGTTTATCAAAAAAACACTACATAGGACACTAGGACACCCCCTGAGGTTAGAAGAAAAAAAATTCCATACATTACGGAGAAAAGGGTTCTTCACAGTAAGAGCAGTAAGGATTTGGAATTCTCTGCCAGAGAAGGTAGTAATGGTGGCCTCAAACAATAAGTTTAAAAATGGATTAGATAAATTCCTAGCGGAAAAAAATATCCAGGGATACAGCATTTAATTAATATAAATTAAAAAAAATTAAAAATTAAAATACAGGTTGAACTCGATGGACATTTGTCTTTTTTCAACCTCAACAACTATGTAACTATGTAAAACAATCAAACACAGAAAAGTATCAAATAGGGACTGTCACTTCAGCTTGATTTATATTGTAAAGAAGACAGTGAGGCTGCATCTCTCAAAATAAGTCTTAATTACTGTACATGTTTAACATTTGTATGTTTAAGACCTCACGTTAATCAAATTGCACCTAGAAATGCCCTTTACCACAGAAGGGCAGCTGTAAAGCAGGGACTTCCCATAAATGCTGGGCCACCGGGAGATTCTTCACTTTGCCACCCTATATGGGGTTTGGCCGGGGCAGGTGCTAGAGTGTTCGTCGCCCCCCTGAAAACAAAAAATTTGCGCCCTCCTATACTTTTCAAAGGGACAGCGCGTGCTGAAAAATGGGGTGTGGTCTCACAAGGAAGGAGCGTGGCCACACAATAGTACCCCCATTTAAAATTACGCCACATAGTAGCACAATCTTATTCACATTACACTGCACCTAGTAGTGCCACTTATACACAACATGTCTCCAGTAGCAGTGTTGCTTATATACATAATGCCCACAGTTGTAGTGCCGCTAACACATACTGTCCCATGTAGTAGTGCCACTTACATATAATGCACCCTGTAGTAGTGCCGCTCATATATGCTACCTGTAGTACTTCCGCTTACATATAATGCCCCGTAGTAGTGCCGCTTACATATAATGCACCTGTATATTGGCGCTTACATATAATGCCCTAAGTAGTGCCGCTTACACATAATGACACATGTAGTAGTGCCGCTTACACATATTGACACATGTAGTAGTGCAGCTTACATATAATGCCCCTGTAGTAGTGCTGCTTACATATAATGCCCCTGTAGTAGTGCCGCTTACATATAATGCCCCTGTAGTAGTGCCGCTTACATATAATGCCCCTGTAGTAGTGCCGCTTACATATAATGCCCCTGTAGTAGTGCCGCTTACATATAATGTCCCTGTAGTAGTGCCACTTACATATAATGCACCCTGTAGTAGTGCCGCTCATATATGCTACCTGTAGTACTTCCGCTTACATATAATGCCCCGTAGTAGTGCCGCTTACATATAATGCACCTGTATATTGGCGCTTACATATAATGCCCTAAGTAGTGCTGCTTACACATAATGACACATGTAGTAGTGCCGCTTACACATAATGACACATGTAGTAGTGCCGCTTACACATATTGACACATGTAGTAGTGCCGCTTACATATAATGCCCCTGTAGTAGTGCAGCTTACATATAATGCCTCTGTAGTAGTGCCGCTTACATATAATGCCTCTGTAGTAGTGCCGCTTACATATAATGCCCCTGTAGTAGTGCCGCTTACATATAATGCCCCTGTAGTAGTGCCGCTTACATATAATGCCTCTGTAGTAGTGCCGCTTACATATAATGCCCCTGTAGTAGTGCAGCTTACATATAATGCCCCTGTAGTAGTGCCGCTTACATATAATGCCTCTGTAGTAGTGCCGCTTACATATAATGCCCCTGTAGTAGTGCAGCTTACATATAATGCCTCTGTAGTAGTGCCGCTTACATATAATGCCCCTGTAGTAGTGCCGCTTACATATAATGCCCCTGTAGTAGTGCCGCTTACATATAATGCCCCTGTAGTAGTGCCACTAACATATAATGTCCCTATATTGGGCAATACAGATGGTGTAGTGGTTAGCATTACTGCCTCACAGCACTGAGGTCATGGGTTCAATTCCCACCATAGCCCTAACTGTGTGGAGTTTGTATATTCTCCCTGTGCTTGCGTGGGTTTCCTCCAGGTACTCCGGTTTCCTCCCACAATCCAATAATATACTGGTAGGTTAATTGGCTTCCAAAAATAATAATAATAATTAGCCCTAGTGTGAATGTGTGTGTGTGTGTACATGCGATAGGAAATATAGAGTGTAAGCTCCACTGGGGCAGGGATTGATGTGAATGGCCAAATATTCTTTGTACAGCGCTGCGGAATATGTGTGCGCTATATAAATAACTCATAATAAATAAATAGTAGTACCGCTTACATATAATGCCCCTGTAGTATTGCCGCTTACATATAATGCCCCTGTAGTAGTTCCGCTTACATATAATGCCCCTGTAGTAATGCCGCTTACATAGAATGCCCCTGTAGTAGTGCCGCTTACATATAATGCCCCTGAAGTAGTGATGCTTACATATAATGCCCCTGTAGTAGTGCCGCTTACATGTAATGCCCCTGTAGTAGTGCCGCTTACATATAATGCCCCTGTAGTAGTGCCGCTTACATATAATGCCCCTGAAGTAGTGACGCTTACATATAATGCCCCTGTATAAGTGCTGCTTACATAAAATGCCCCTGTAGTAGTGCTGCTTACATGTAATGCCCCTGAAGTAGTGACGCTTACATATAATGCCCCTGAAGTAGTGACGCTTACATATAATGCCCCTGTAGTAGTTCCACTTACATATAATGCCCCTGTAGTAATGCCACTTACATAGAATGCCCCTGTATAAGTGCTGCTTACATAAAATGCCCCTGTAGTAGTGCCGCTTACATGTAATGCCCCTGAAGTAGTGACGCTTACATATAATGCCCCTGTAGTAGTGCCGCTTACATGTAATGCCCCTGTAGTAGTGCCGCTTACATATAATGCCCCTGTAGTAGTGCCGCTTACATATAATGCCCCTGAAGTAGTGACGCTTACATATAATGCCCCTGTAGTAGTGCCGCTTACATGTAATGCCCCTGTAGTAGTGCCGCTTACATATAATGCCCCTGTAGTAGTGCCGCTTACATAGAATGCCCCTGTATAAGTGCTGCTTACATAAAATGCCCCTGTAGTAGTGCCGCTTACATGTAATGTCCCTGTAGTAGTGCCGCTTACATATAATGCCCCTGTATAAGTGCTGCTTACATATAATGCCCCCCCTGTAGTAGTGCCGCTTACATATAATGCCCCTGAAGTAGTGACGCTTACATATAATGCCCCTGTAGTAGTGCCGCTTACATGTAATGCCCCTGTAGTAGTGCTGCTTACATATAATGCCCCTGTAGTAGTGCCGCTTACATATAATGCCCCTGAAGTAGTGACGCTTACATATAATGCCCCTGTATAAGTGCTGCTTACATATAATGCCCCTGTAGTAGTGCCGCTTACATATAATGCCCCTGTATAAGTGCTGCTTACATATAATGCCCCTGTAGTAGTGCCGCTTACATAGAATGCCCCTGTATAAGTGCTGCTTACATAAAATGCCCCTGTAGTAGTGCTGCTTACATGTAATGCCCCTGAAGTAGTGACGCTTACATATAATGCCCCTGTAGTAGTGCCGCTTACATATAATGCCCCTGTATAAGTGCTGCTTACATATAATGCCCCTGTAGTAGTGCCACTTACATATAATGCCTCTGTAGTAGTGCTGCTTACATATAATGCCTCTGTAGTAGTGCCGCTTACATAAAATGCCCCTGTAGTAGTGCCGCTTACATATAATGCCCCTGTAGTAGTGCTGCTTACATATAATGCCTCTGTAGTAGTGCCGCTTACATAAAATGCCCCTGTAGTAGTGCTGCTTACATATAATGCCCCTGTAGTAGTGCTGCTTACATATAATGCCCCTGTAGTAGTGCCGCTTACATATAATGCCCCTGAAGTAGTGACGCTTACATATAATGCCCCTGTATAAGTGCTGCTTACATATAATGCCCCTGTAGTAGTGCCGCTTACATATAATGCCCCTGTATAAGTGCTGCTTACATATAATGCCCCTGTAGTAGTGCCGCTTACATATAATGCCCCTGTATAAGTGCTGCTTACATATAATGTCCCTGTAGTAGTGCCGCTTACATATAATGCCCCTGTATAAGTGCTGCTTACATATAATGCCCCTGTAGTAGTGCCGCTTACATATAATGCCCCTGTATAAGTGCTGCTTACATATAATGCCCCTGTAGTAGTGCTGCTTACATATAATGCCCCTGTAGTAGTGCCGCTTACATATAATGCCCCTGAAGTAGTGACGCTTACATATAATGCCCCTGTATAAGTGCTGCTTACATTTAATGCCCCTGTAGTAGTGCCGCTTACATATAATGCCCCTGTATAAGTGCTGCTTACATATAATGCCCCTGTAGCAGTGCCGCTTACATATAATGCCCCTGTATAAGTGCTGCTTACATATAATGTCCCTGTAGTAGTGCCCCTTACACACATTATACCCAGACACACAAAAATACACACACACACACACACACACACACACACACACACACACACACACACAGATATACACACACATGCAAAAATACACACACACACACACACACACACACACACACACACACACACACACACACACACACACCTTTCTCCCACCTACTCTCTTCCCATAAAATTACCAACCACAGTCTCTGCTGTAGCATCCTGCACTGGACTAGGATGCTACAGCATAGCTGGCTGGAGCTGTGCTGTAGCATCCTGGTCCCGTGCAGCCCCACCCTTATGTCCCAAGTAGCTCCGCCCCAGTTCCGTGTAGCTCTGCCCCCTTTTCTTGCTGAACGCTGTTGCTGTCAGAGGGGAGGGAGGACGCTGCAATTGCAAGCTGCCGGCCCAGCGCTGCTGCCTTTCAGTGTGACAGGTGCAGCAGCAGGGGACATCAGCGGGGATGCAGAGCAGGGAGAGCACCTCTCCAGCCTGGCGCCTACCTGCGCTGCATCCCTTGGCTGAGCGGTAAGTGCCGAGCCTGGGTTTGACCAAGTGTGAAAGATGGGGCCATGCCCCTTTGACAATATCAGAGGCCTCTTTACCTGCAGCATGGCGGCACAATGCTGAAGGGGTGGGCGTGGCATATGTACTTTGTTCCTTATCCCCCCTGACTAAATGCAACTTCTCCACCCTTTTAATCTACTTTAAATTATTAACCCCTGCAAAACTAAGATTATTCCATCCAAATTGTCCCATCAGATGCACATCAGCAACTGCCGCCATCTTGACCCTCAAGTCCATGCACTTCTCCATAAAACCGGGTATAATTGAGCAAAACTAGACAGATAGCACAATTTTTCATGTGAACGGTAAATGATAATTATTGCAACTTTTCATAATAAGCAGTATTGCAACATTATCTCTATTTTCCAGTCACTCACCTGAGCTTCGTTAAACTGATGATGTAGACGACCGAATACTGAACGAAGAAAGCTGTGAATTTACTACCAGACCATTCTTGGAAAGCAGCCTGCAGTCTAAGGAAAAAACACAAAGGTTATCTATATATATATAAAAGGCAAAAAAGGAGATTGACTCACTGATTGACTCATCACAAAATCTCTTAAACCACAAGGCCCACAATCTTGAAACTTGGCAGGTAGCTTCTCCTTAGGGCCCAGGAGCTTGCTAAGAACCGGTTTTACAAATGTTACTGTCCATCCACGGTAATCGCCAAAACTGTATGTATGTATGTATGTATGTATTTATTTTCCAGCATAACTCTGGAATGCCTGCAGCAATTTACACCAAACTTGGTACACGTATGACTTACAATCTGGGAACAAACATTGTGGGGGTAAAACACCCCTAGCGCCTCTGGGGGAAGGAAAGCAGCACAGAGTATATCAGGTGAAGCATAACTCCGGAATGGCTGGAGCAATGTACGCAAAAATTGGTACACATATGACTTACAGTATGGGAACAAACATGGTGGGGGTCAGACACCCCTAGCACCCCGAGGGGTGAAGCAGCAGCACAGAGTATTTCAGCAGACACCATAACTCTGGAATGTCTTGAGCAATTTACACCAAACTTGGTACACATATGACTTACAATCTGGGAACAAACACTGTGGGAGGTAAGGCACCCCTAGCACCCCTAGGAGTGGGACAGGTTTATCACCTTGATCACTGGTATATCACTTCCTTATGCCATCTCCAGGTTAATACATCTGCCTCAAAGTACAGACTTCACGAGCAAGGAGTTGATATCTCAGGGTAAGCATGTGAGAAGGACTGAGAGAGGGAGCATTGGTCTTAATTCAGACCTGATTGCAGCAGCAAAAGTTTTCTCGAATGGACAAAACCATGTGCAATGCAGGTGGGGCAGATGTAACATGTGCAGAGCGAATTAGATTTGGGTGGGGTGTGTTCAAACTGAAATCTAAATTGCAGTGTAAAAATAAAGCAGTCAGTATTTACCCTGCACAGAAACAAAATAACCCACCCAAATCTAACTCTCTCTGCACATGTTACATCTGCCCCACCTGCAGTGCAGCATGGTTTTGCCCATTAGAGATAGATTCTACTGCTGCGATCAGGTCTGAATTAGGCCTCCAATACAAGTAAAGGGCCGTAACTAGGGGCATGCTAGCAGTACCGCTGTCCAGAGAACAGGGCTCTCTGGGCGCCACTGTCACTGCTCCATGTCCCTTGCTTGTGGCTAGCAGGCACCTGGAACCCTGCAGCAACTATCACTGCAACGGTGCTGCCCATAACGTTTTTTGGATGCTCCAGGCACTCACGATGCCGTCTGTGCATCTGCTTCTGCATCCTCAGGACACGCTGAGTGGTTATGCACTTTCCCCAGCCCTTCATGATGTCAAGCACTTAGGGGGTGGGGCTGACACATGGTGCTCAAAAGCCCTGTTACAGCACTGCTCTTGGTGCTTAGCCGTTAGGAATCCAGAAGAGATTTGGGGTTTGGAGGTGGATGCAGTGTCGCTGCTGCAGGCAGTTGGCCAATTTAGGTCTGTACATGCGTATGGGTCTCACACTGCATGGGTCCTGCTCAGATACACAGTTCAAAATAAGACTCGGGGTCTGTGGATTTTAGTTGGTGGGTGGGGTTGGCGAAGCCAATGTGGGAAATTCACAGGTATGTCGCTGAAACCGTCGCATCCACAGATGCACAGCCCTTCACAGGAGACCATACTCAGATGGAGAAACTGCACCTGCCGCTCCAAGACTGAAATGCAGTGTCTCAAGACCCTGCATGTGGGCATCACAGACGAGACTGTGGGAAAGAGGCACAGCTGTGTCTGACTCAGAATCAACCAGTTGCTCGTCTGTGGGAAAGAGGCACAGCTGTGCCTGACTCAGAATCAACCAGTTGCTCGTCTATGAGAAAGAGGCACAGCTGTGTCTGACTCAGAATCAACCAGTTGTTCGTCTGTGGGAAAGAGGCACAGCTGTGTCTGACTCAGAATCAACCAGTTGTTCGTCTGTGGGAAAGAGGCACAGCTGTGTCTGACTCAGAATCAACCAGTTGTTCGTCTGTGGGAAAGAAGCACAGCTGTGTCTGACTCAGAATCAACCAGTTGCTCGTCTGTGGGAAAGAGGCACAGCTGTGTCTGGCTCAGAATCAACCAGTTGCTCGTCTGTGGGAAAGAGGCACAGCTGTGTCTGACTCAGAATCAACCAGTTGTTCATCTGTGGGAAAGAGGCACAGCTGTGTCTGACTCAGAATCAACCAGTTGCTCGTCTGTGGGAAAGAGGCACAGCTGTGTCTGGCTCAGAATCAACCAGTTGGTCGTCTATGGGAAAGAGGCACAGCTGTGTCTGACTCAGAATCAACCAGTTGCTCTCCCCCTGGTATGTATCTGGTGCCCTTATCCCACCATTTTAGTTCGCATGGTACTTTCTTATGTAATCAAATAGAAATAGGAGATGATCTCATCAATTTCTTTTATGTGCGATCAGGATCCAAGTGGCACTTTTCAGACCTAAGCTGGGTTGTCTACCTGGGCTGCAGCTCCCGGGAAAACCCTAACAGCCAGCCTACTTACCTTAGTGTCCTATAAAGCAATTTTCTGGATGGATTAGAGGTAAGAGAATACAGATTGGGAAGCTGGGGATGAAACAATACAGCTTCTGACCAGCAAATGGCGGTGTTGGAACCATTGGAACCAGCCTCCCGATGCGGATTCCTTAGACTCCACAAATCTGTAGTGCATTTCATTTTACCGAGTGTAAACTCACTGTACATTATTTTTTGGTCTATTATATATTTGTTATGCACAAACTACGTGTGAACTGGCAGCTCTTGCCTGACAAACTGGGAAGATAGAACTTCCCAACTCGAAAATCCTACAATTGCCCCTGTATGAATAATAAATCTAGACACAAACCTTGCAGCAAATGCGCCCAATTCTTCCACACAAGCCTGAAATGACGAGGTCTCCAATTCTTCGGAAAGCTTAGCTGACTCTCTGACATGTTCTCCTATCATCTATAAGAGACAATATCGTTAGTACCGCACAAACTGGAAAACAGTTGCCAAAACTTTGCATACAAAAGCTGTCCAAATGCGCCAGTTAGTGATCATCCCCAACTTCTGGGTCAGTGGCATTCCTGTAGGAGGTATTGGAGAAGCACCAGTCATACAGAGAATCAGGGATGTCTCAGATACCGATGCATTCTTCACATCAGCATAATTCTGCTGAGCAATCAGAAGTCCAGAAAGGAAACCGTAAAATAGTAGTTGCTCATTTTCTTCTGATTTTGGGGTGCCATGCCCCTATTTCTGCACCCATATTTTCAGGTATGTGTATGATTTATTACATCATGATGGCTAATTCAATCTGGCATCAGCAGCTGGTTGTACAGCAGTGGTGGTGTTACCGCAGATTATGCTGCCCAATGGTGAATGCAGACAGCAGGTACTCAGGTACCTGGTTTATACACTCTCTACTATGGAGTGTATCTAACCAACTATTCAACAATTCTTCATACTAGGCGGATTGTTGTATCCAAATCAATCAATAATCTAATCCGATTAGAGGAACAATTTTCATCCCAAAGGATCACATTGAAACTGATTGAAGAGTGTGTAATAATAGAATAAAGGTATTGCAGTATAATAATTGGGCATGCAATAAGATTGTCTTTTTCGCTCTATTGAACCAAATAACTTTTTTTCTTACATATTACTACAATGATCTGATTTAAAGCAAATGGAATGTAGTATTCAGATTACGTCGTATGCTGATGCAAATTTGCAAGAAATAGAATTGTTCATTCCAAAAACAAAAGTATTTCACATGTAAGGCCGGTGTTAACGCATCACACGGGGCTGAAGCAGAATTGAACGCAAATCCATTTTACCGATGCATCTTGCGTTTTTTTAGTACTGCGCTTGCTCCAGAGCCAAGCGCACGCATCTATGGGTGATGCTGAGTCGAACGCAACTCAATTGCATCTCCACTTGTGATGGAAGGGGCATACTTCGCTGGTTAGGGGGCACTCGTTCCTGGGGAAAGTTGTGCATACGTGAAGATACACTTGTTTTTATATGGATAATTTACACAAACGATAGGGCTGGTGCAAGTGCGATCGGATAACGGTGGTCATTCCGAGTTGATCGCTCGCTAGCAGTTTTTAGCAGCCATGCAAACGCTATGCCGCCGCCCACTGGGAGTGTATTTTAGCTTAGCAGAAGTGCGAACGAAAGGATCGCAAAGCGGCTACAAAAAAATGTTGTGTAGTTTCAGAGTAGTTCCAGACCTACTCAGCGCTTGTGATCACTTCAGACTATTCAGTTCCGGATTTGACGTCACACACCTGCCCAGCGTTCACCCAGCCACGCCTGCGTTTTTGCTGGCACGCCTGCGTTTTTATGAACACTCCCTGAAAACGGTCAGTTGACACCCAGAAACGCTCACTTCATGTCAATCACTCTGCAGCTAGCAGTGCGACTGAAAAGCTTCACTAGACCCTGTGTGAAACTACATCGTTTGTTGTAATAGTACGTCGCGCGTGCGCATTGCGCCGCATACGCATGCGCAGAAGTGCCGTTTTTTAGCCTCATCGCTGCAGAGCGAACGAATGCAGCTAGCAATCAACTCGGAATGACCCCCAACATCTCTAATAGGAAATGTATGGAAATGTGCTATCGGCAGAGATGCATGTAACTCCTTATCTGCATTTTTCTCCATGCATGCAATGTGCGGGCAAATTGCAGCCAAAGTTCAACTCTGCACTAAATAGCCTGAGCTGGCTTCGACTATAACGGAAACCATCAGTGTGGGTAACTCCTGTATACTGAAAGCCATCACCTGACTGGGCGGCGCAGTACTGGTGTCTCTACACAAAGAGCAGTGCACTCCCACCACCCAGACACTACAAGCAGGGTGCTGAAAAGTACTGGTACGCTTTATCATATAAAGGCCACCGGGATGTAATGAGGTCCAAGTTCAAAGGTCGTGCGGGATGGCGGGCAAACTCTGACTTTTTTCAAAGGGGTAATAATGTACAAGGCTAAACCATGACTTGTCCCTTTAAAACTATGTCAGAGTTTGGCCGCCATCCTGCACGGCCTTTGAACTTGGACCTCATTACATCCTGCCCATAGACTTCCATTAACCCTCGTTCACCAGATTTGACATTTTCATTTCCATTGGGCCTAATTCAGACCTGATCGCTCGCTAGGGTTTTTTTGCAGTGCTGCGATCAGATAGTCGCCGCCCATAGAGGAGTGTATCTTTGCTTTGCAAGTGTGTGATCGCATATGTAGCAGAGCTGTACAAAAAAATATTTGTGCTGTTTCTGAGTTGCTCAGGACGTACTGAGCCGCTGCGATCACTTTAGCCTGTCCGAGGCCGGAATTGACGTCAGACACCCGCCCTGCAAACGCTTGGACACGCCTGCGTTTTTCCAACCACTCCCAGAAAACGGTCAGTTGCCACCCACAAACGCCTTCTTCCTGTCTATCTCCTTGCGATCGGCTGTGCGAATGGATTCTTCATAAAACCCATCGCAAAGCAACGATCCGCTTTGCACCCGTGCGACACACGTGCGCATTGCGGTGCATACGCAGTTCTGACCTGATCGCTGCGCTGCTCAAAAAGCTAGTCTGCGATCAGGTCTGAAAGACCCCCCATTGTTCATACATCTTTTTTTTTAGCTGTTTCTTCAATTTTTGTAGTGATGGGAATCCAGAGTGTAAAAATATAAAAAGGGGTTACCACACACACAACACTTAAATCCAAACCTGTGTACCCTAGCGCTGAATTTGGATAACATTTTATGGAACAGGTTTATAAAGTTACTTCTGAAAAATTCACAAATATATGA
This sequence comes from Pseudophryne corroboree, assembly GCF_028390025.1. Classification (NCBI taxonomy): domain Eukaryota; kingdom Metazoa; phylum Chordata; class Amphibia; order Anura; family Myobatrachidae; genus Pseudophryne; species Pseudophryne corroboree. The sequence continues at coordinate 169,946,085 of NC_086455.1, read as the reverse complement.
TACTGCGAAAGTTCATTCTATGCAATATTTCCTTCATGAAATCCAGCTTTCACAATTAGATCTATGGGTTTCTTAAATCCTTTGCCATTCTGAAGGGGTTAATTGCATCTGAAGTCACATATTTAAATTCCTAGACTTTATTTTCAACCTCCAACAATTAAAAGCACTTTGCGAGCCTGAATATCTGCTATGGTGATTCCAATGCACCATCCATTCAAATGCAAATTGATCTGAAATTGCAGTTTCAAAATCCCATCTATTGGGCTCTGCCAGGGAAAGGCTGCGAAACAGCAAATAATATGCACAAATCACAATAACAATAGGTTGCTCTATTTTATTAGGTAGATGACAAAATATTTGTATTGCACCGAACCGGCGGAGACACAAAATTAGCTTCAGTTACCAAATATCTAAGGACTGCTTCAGTTACAATGTGTCTTATTTTAGTTTTTAAAGTGCCAATATCTATATGTAATTGCCAGGATACACAGCATAGTGTAGGTAGACGAAGAAGAACACTAAAATCAAATATTCCTTTTTATAGTTAAAAATAAAATAAAATCAGTGATGCAAAAATCTGCTACTGCTGAGCGGCGTATGAGGGAAGAAGAAGCCAACATCCAACTTTGCAGATACAAGTGCTACATCCAAAGGCGCAGTATCAGATCACCATTACAACCATCGGTCATGGCATCAGCCATCTGAGTGACCCTCATAGGCAAACGCAGAGGGGGTTTCTGGTTGCCCGGAACCCCCCCCCCCTCCTCTTGGCAAGTGGCTCAAATTTTGAAAACAACAGCAATGGTATATAATACGATAACTAGAGCTACCACCACATAATGCAGTTTAAGGGACAGAGCAGAGCTGCTGCACATGCCCAGTGGTAGAATTTTCTTCTACCAAGTTTGCTGTGTGAATCCTCAATCAGTACACTGGACAAGAGAGTAGCTACCGGGAAGAAGAGACAGGAGCCTTACCATGAGGTGGGAGAATGTGTGCTTAAAAAGTGCAGTACTGGTTCTATTATGTTTGTGTATTTATTTATTATGGAATGTTTAATCTTTTTCCTGAACACTTATTTATATTATTTAAATGTATGATACAGCCTACATTACAGACCATCTATAGCGTTAAATATTAATACTGTATTCCATACAGTATACATTAATGTCCAGGGTCTTTACTAGGTTCTTCTACCGCTCCCCCAGACTCCCACAATTGCTCCAACGTTCTGCAGAGTGGGAGATTGTGGACTGCATATTGGAAACCCCGCCCTCTAGAAATCCTGCGTTTACCACTGACCGTAAGGACGTCTCAGCTCTGTAGCCATGGCCAGAAATCTGTGTTGGAAGCCCCAGACACTGGCCTTGCCACTCTCAGAAATGGGGCCAACAAGTCCTGTGTTTGAGAACACTGGCCGACTCCGCCCATTCCCCGCCGCCAAATGGCTGCAGCCTGTGAATCAGGCTATGGCTCAGGGGGTACTGTGTCCGATGGCACATGGCCCCCATCCGCACATGCGCAGTACACTAAACATTGGAGATGTAATAAACTATCGCCTTGCATACATCTCTGCAATCAGGCCCTAAATGCAAACATGCAAAATATGCAGACTCTTTGGGGTATATTCAATTAAAGTCGGATCCATTCCGACATGTATTTGTTGGAATGGATCCGACAACCCCTATTCAATCCCATCTTAATTCGACTTTTTCAAGTCGAATTGAGATGGGACGCAGAGGAGGAGTGGGGGGTGGGGGGGGGGGCGAGCCACTGGGAGACCAGCGGGGGGACAGCCGGCGGGCATACAGGGGAGATTAGCGCTACGGTAGCGCTGCAGCAGGATGTCACTCAGCCGCCCGACCTCACGGCAGCATCCACCCGGCTCCAGCAGCATGCTGGAGCCGGGTGGAAGCTGCCATGAGGTCGGGCGGGTGAGTGACATCCTGCTGCAGCGCTACCGTAGCGCTAATCTCCCCTGTATGCCCGCCGGCTGTCCCCCAGTCTCCCTGCGGTTCTCCCCTCTCTCCTCCTCTGGGTCCACATCCCAGTCCGACATCTTTTGATGTTGGACTGAGATGGTTGAAAAGGGGGCCAAAACTAGAGATGAGCGCCTGAAATTTTTCGGGTTTTGTGTTTTGGTTTTGGGTTCGGTTCCGCGGCCGTGTTTTGGGTTCGAACGCGTTTTGGCAAAACCTCACCGAATTTTTTTTGTCGGATTCGGGTGTGTTTTGGATTCGGGTGTTTTTTTCAAAAAACACTAAAAAACAGCTTAAATCATAGAATTTGGGGGTCATTTTGATCCCAAAGTATTATTAACCTCAAAAACCATAATTTACACTCATTTTCAGTCTATTCTGAATACCTCACACCTCACAATATTATTTTTAGTCCTAAAATTTGCACCGAGGTCGCTGTGTGAGTAAGATAAGCGACCCTAGTGGCCGACACAAACACCGGGCCCATCTAGGAGTGGCACTGCAGTGTCACGCAGGATGTCCCTTCCAAAAAACCCTCCCCAAACAGCACATGACGCAAAGAAAAAAAGAGGCGCAATGAGGTAGCTGTGTGAGTAAGATTAGCGACCCTAGTGGCCGACACAAACACCGGGCCCATCTAGGAGTGGCACTGCAGTGTCACGCAGGATGGCCCTTCCAAAAAACCCTCCCCAAACAGCACATGACGCAAAGAAAAAAAGAGGCGCAATGAGGTAGCTGTGTGAGTAAGATTAGCGACCCTAGTGGCCGACACAAACACCGGGCCCATCTAGGAGTGGCACTGCAGTGTCACGCAGGATGTCCCTTCCAAAAAACCCTCCCCAAACAGCACATGACGCAAAGAAAAAAAGAGGCGCAATGAGGTAGCTGTGTGAGTAAGATTAGCGACCCTAGTGGCCGACACAAACACCGGGCCCATCTAGGAGTGGCACTGCAGTGTCACGCAGGATGTCCCTTCCAAAAAACCCTCCCCAAACAGCACATGACGCAAAGAAAAAAAGAGGCGCAATGAGGTAGCTGACTGTGTGAGTAAGATTAGCGACCCTAGTGGCCGACACAAACACCGGGCCCATTTAGGAGTGGCACTGCAGTGTCACGCAGGATGTCCCTTCCAAAAAACCCTCCCCAATCAGCACATGATGCAAAGAAAAAGAAAAGAAAAAAGAGGTGCAAGATGGAATTGTCCTTGGGCCCTCCCACCCACCCTTATGTTGTATAAACAAAACAGGACATGCACACTTTAACCAACCCATCATTTCAGTGACAGGGTCTGCCACACGACTGTGACTGATATGACGGGTTGGTTTGGACCCCCCCCAAAAAAGAAGCAATTAATCTCTCCTTGCACAAACTGGCTCTACAGAGGCAAGATGTCCACCTCATCATCACCCTCCGATATATCACCGTGTACATCCCCCTCCTCACAGATTATCAATTCGTCCCCACTGGAATCCACCATCTCAGCTCCCTGTGTACTTTGTGGAGGCAATTGCTGCTGGTCAATGTCTCCGCGGAGGAATTGATTATAATTCATTTTAATGAACATCATCTTCTCCACATTTTCTGGATGTAACCTCGTACGCCGATTGCTGACAAGGTGAGCGGCGGCACTAAACACTCTTTCGGAGTACACACTTGTGGGAGGGCAACTTAGGTAGAATAAAGCCAGTTTGTGCAAGGGCCTCCAAATTGCCTCTTTTTCCTGCCAGTATAAGTACGGACTGTGTGACGTGCCTACTTGGATGCGGTCACTCATATAATCCTCCACCATTCTATCAATGTTGAGAGAATCATATGCAGTGACAGTAGACGACATGTCCGTAATCGTTGTCAGGTCCTTCAGTCCGGACCAGATGTCAGCATCAGCAGTCGCTCCAGACTGCCCTGCATCACCGCCAGCGGGTGGGCTCGGAATTCTGAGCCTTTTCCTCGCACCCCCAGTTGCGGGAGAATGTGAAGGAGGAGATGTTGACAGGTCGCGTTCCGCTTTACTTGACAATTTTGTCACCAGCAGGTCTTTCAACCCCAGCAGACTTGTGTCTGCCGGAAAGAGAGATCCAAGGTAGGCTTTAAATCTAGGATCGAGCACGGTGGCCAAAATGTAGTGCTCTGATTTCAACAGATTGACCACCCGTGAATCCTTGTTAAGCGAATTAAGGGCTCCATCCACAAGTCCCACATGCCTAGCGGAATCGCTCCGTGTTAGCTCCTCCTTCAATGTCTCCAGCTTCTTCTGCAAAAGCCTGATGAGGGGAATGACCTGACTCAGGCTGGCAGTGTCTGAACTGACTTCACGTGTGGCAAGTTCAAAGGGCATCAGAACCTTGCACAACGTTGAAATCATTCTCCACTGCGCTTGAGACAGGTGCATTCCACCTACTATATCGTGCTCAATTGTATAGGCCTGAATGGCCTTTTGCTGCTCCTCCAACCTCTGAAGCATATAGAGGGTTGAATTCCACCTCGTTACCACTTCTTGCTTCAGATGATGGCAGGGCAGGTTCAGTAGTTTTTGGTGGTGCTCCAGTCTTCTGTACGTGGTGCCTGTACGCCGAAAGTGTCCCGCAATTCTTCTGGCCACCGACAGCATCTCTTGCACGCCCCTGTCGTTTTTTAAAAAATTCTGCACCACCAAATTCAAGGTATGTGCAAAACATGGGACGTGCTGGAATTTGCCCATATTTAATGCACACACAATATTGCTGGCGTTGTCCGATGCCACAAATCCACAGGAGAGTCCAATTGGGGTAAGCCATTCCGCGATGATCTTCCTCAGTTGCCGTAAGAGGTTTTCAGCTGTGTGCGTATTCTGGAAAGCGGTGATACAAAGCGTAGCCTGCCTAGGAAAGAGTTGGCGTTTGCGAGATGCTGCTACTGGTGCCGCCGCTGCTGTTCTTGCGGCGGGAGTCCATACATCTACCCAGTGGGCTGTCACAGTCATATAGTCCTGACCCTGCCCTGCTCCACTTGTCCACATGTCCGTGGTTAAGTGGACATTGGGTACAACTGCATTTTTTAGGACACTGGTGAGTCTTTTTCTGACGTCCGTGTACATTCTCGGTATCGCCTGCCTAGAGAAGTGGAACCTAGATGGTATTTGGTAACGGGGGCACACTGCCTCAATAAATTGTCTAGTTCCCTGTGAACTAACGGCGGATACCGGACGCACGTCTAACACCAACATAGTTGTCAAGGCCTCAGTTATCCGCTTTGCAGCAGGATGACTGCTGTGATATTTCATCTTCCTCGCAAAGGACTGTTGAACAGTCAATTGCTTACTGGAAGTAGTACAAGTGGGCTTACGACTTCCCCTCTGGGATGACCATCGACTCCCAGCAGCAACAACAGCAGCGCCAGCAGCAGTAGGCGTTACACGCAAGGATGCATCGGAGGAATCCCAGGCAGGAGAGGAATCGTCAGAATTGCCAGTGACATGGCCTGCAGGACTATTGGCATTCCTGGGGAAGGAGGAAATTGACACTGAGGGAGTTGGTGGGGTGGTTTGCGTGAGCTTGGTTACAAGAGGAAGGGATTTACTGGTCAGTGGACTGCTTCCGCTGTCACCCAAAGTTTTTGAACTTGTCACTGACTTATTATGAATGCGCTGCAGGTGACGTATAAGGGAGGATGTTCCGAGGTGGTTAACGTCCTTACCCCTACTTATTACAGCTTGACAAAGGGAACACACGGCTTGACACCTGTTGTCCGCATTTCTGGTGAAATACCTCCACACCGAAGAGCTGATTTTTTTGGTATTTTCACCTGGCATGTCAACGGCCATATTCCTCCCACGGACAACAGGTGTCTCCCCGGGTGCCTGACTTAAACAAACCACCTCACCATCAGAATCCTCCTGGTCAATTTCCTCCCCAGCGCCAGCAACACCCATATCCTCCTCATCCTGGTGTACTTCAACACTGACATCTTCAATCTGACTATCAGGAACTGGACTGCGGGTGCTCCTTCCAGCACTTGCAGGGGGCGTGCAAATGGTGGAAGGCGCATGCTCTTCACGTCCAGTGTTGGGAAGGTCAGGCATCGCAACCGACACAATTGGACTCTCCTTGTGGATTTGGGATTTCGAAGAATGCACAGTTCTTTGCTGTGCTGCTTTTGCCAGCTTGAGTCTTTTCATTTTTCTAGCGAGAGGCTGAGTGCTTCCATCCTCATGTGAAGCTGAACCACTAGCCATGAACATAGGCCAGGGCCTCAGCCGTTCCTTGCCACTCCGTGTCGTAAATGGCATATTGGCAAGTTTACGCTTCTCCTCCGACAATTTTATTTTAGGTTTTGGAGTCCTTTTTTTTCTGATATTTGGTGTTTTGGATTTGACATGCTCTGTACTATGACATTGGGCATCGGCCTTGGCAGACGACGTTGCTGGCATTTCATCGTCTCGGCCATGACTAGTGGCAGCAGCTTCAGCACGAGGTGGAAGTGGATCTTGATCTTTCCCTAATTTTGGAACCTCAACATTTTTGTTCTCCATATTTTAATAGGCACAACTAAAAGGCACCTCAGGTAAACAATGGAGATGGATACTAGTATACAATTATGGACTGCCTGCCGAGTGCAGACACAGAGGTAGCCACAGCCGTGAACTACCGTACTGTACTGTGTCTGCTGCTAATATAGACTGGTTGATAAAGAGATGTCTATGTAACTATGTATGTATAAAGAAGAAAGAAAAAAAAACCACGGTTAGGTGGTATACAATTATGGACGGACTGCCTGCCGAGTGCAGACACAGAGGTAGCCACAGCCGTGAACTACCGTACTGTACTGTGTCTGCTGCTAATAATATAGACTGGTTGATAAAGAGATGTCGTAGTAGTATGTATGTATAAAGAAGAAAGAAAAAAAAACCACGGTTAGGTGGTATACAATTATGGACGGACTGCCTGCCGAGTGCAGACACAGAGGTAGCCACAGCCGTGAACTACCGTACTGTACTGTGTCTGCTGCTAATATAGACTGGTTGATAAAGAGATGTCTATGTAACTATGTATGTATAAAGAAGAAAGAAAAAAAAAACACGGTTAGGTGGTATACAATTATGGACGGACTGCCTGCCGAGTGCAGACACAGAGGTAGCCACAGCCGTGAACTACCGTACTGTACTGTGTCTGCTGCTAATATAGACTGGTTGATAAAGAGATGTCTATGTAACTATGTATGTATAAAGAAGAAAGAAAAAAAAACCACGGTTAGGTGGTATACAATTATGGACGGACTGCCTGCCGAGTGCAGACACAGAGGTAGCCACAGCCGTGAACTACCGTACTGTACTGTGTCTGCTGCTAATATAGACTGGTTGATAAAGAGATGTCTATGTAACTATGTATGTATAAAGAAGAAAGAAAAAAAAACCACGGTTAGGTGGTATACAATTATGGACGGACTGCCTGCCGAGTGCAGACACAGAGGTAGCCACAGCCGTGAACTACCGTACTGTACTGTGTCTGCTGCTAATATAGACTGGTTGATAAAGAGATGTCTATGTAACTATGTATGTATAAAGAAGAAAGAAAAAAAAACCACGGTTAGGTGGTATACAATTATGGACGGACTGCCTGCCGAGTGCAGACACAGAGGTAGCCACAGCCGTGAACTACCGTACTGTACTGTGTCTGCTGCTAATATAGACTGGTTGATAAAGAGATGTCTATGTAACTATGTATGTATAAAGAAGAAAGAAAAAAAAACCACGGTTAGGTGGTATACAATTATGGACGGACTGCCTGCCGAGTGCAGACACAGAGGTAGCCACAGCCGTGAACTACCGTACTGTACTGTGTCTGCTGCTAATATAGACTGGTTGATAAAGAGATGTCTATGTAACTATGTATGTATAAAGAAGAAAGAAAAAAAAACCACGGTTAGGTGGTATACAATTATGGACGGACTGCCTGCCGAGTGCAGACACAGAGGTAGCCACAGCCGTGAACTACCGTACTGTACTGTGTCTGCTGCTAATATAGACTGGTTGATAAAGAGATGTCGTAGTAGTATGTATGTATAAAGAAGAAAAAAAAACCACGGTTAGGTGGTATACAATTATGGACGGACTGCCTGCCGAGTGCAGACACAGAGGTAGCCACAGCCGTGAACTACCGTACTGTGTCTGCTGCGACTGGATGATAAATGATATAAAAAATATATATATATCACTACTGCAGCCGGACAGGTATATATTATATATTATATAATGACGGACCTGCTGGACACTGTCTGTCAGCAGAATGAGTTTTATTTTTATAGAATAAAAAAAAAAACAACACACAAGTGAAGTCACACGACGAGTGTTTAACTTTTTCAGGCAATCACAATATAAGTATACTACTAACTATACTGGTGGTCAGTGTGGTCAGGTCACTGGTCAGTCACACTGGCAGTGGCACTCCTGCAGCAAAAGTGTGCACTGTTTAATTTTAATATAATATTATGTACTCCTGGCTCCTGCTATAACCTATAACTGGCACTGCAGTGCTCCCCAGTCTCCCCCACAATTATAAGCTGTGTGAGCTGAGCAGTCAGACAGATATATAATATATATAGATGATGCAGCACACTGGGCTGAGCCTGAGCAGTGCACACAGATATGGTATGTGACTGAGTCACTGTGTGTATCGCTTTTTTCAGGCAGAGAACGGATATATTAAATAAACTGCACTGTCTGGTGGTCACTCACTATATAATATTATGTACTCCTGGCTCCTGCTATAACCTATAACTGGCACTGCAGTGCTCCCCAGTCTCCCCCACAATTATAAGCTGTGTGAGCTGAGCAGTCAGACAGATATATAATATATATAGATGATGCAGCACACTGGGCTGAGCCTGAGCAGTGCACACAGATATGGTATGTGACTGAGTCACTGTGTGTATCGCTTTTTTCAGGCAGAGAACGGATATATTAAATAAACTGCACTGTCTGGTGGTCACTCACTAGTAAACTCTCTGCACTCTCTACACTTCTACAGTACTCCTCCTAGTCCTAAGCTCCAGTAAATCTCTCTCTCTTATAATCTAAATGGAGAGGACGCCAGCCACGTCCTCTCACTATCAATCTCAATGCACGTGTGAAAATGGCGGCGACGCGCGGCTCCTTATATAGAATCCGAGTCTCGCGAGAATCCGACAGCGTCATGATGACGTTCGGGCGCGCTCGGGTTAACCGAGCAAGGCGGGAGGATCCGAGTCTGCTCGGACCCGTGAAAAAAACCATGAAGTTCGGGCGGGTTCGGATTCAGAGAAACCGAACCCGCTCATCTCTAGCCAAAACCTTTCGTTTTTGGCCCCGTTTTCGACACAAGCACGTGGATCGGCAGCTATTCCGCCGATCCACGTGCTTTTCGACCTATTGAATAGGTCAAATCAGGATTCGACCTTAAAAAGTCGAAAATTGACGTCTTTTTGACAGACAGCAGTTTTCGACTTCAATTGAATATATCCCTTTATCTTCCCCCAAAAGCTCTTTTATATATCCTGAGAGGTGTTGGGACAATATGTTTTATCTAGTCATTGGTTTCATCTCCCTTTTACATTTTTCAGGAAATTATCCATCTTACGAAAGCCAGGCATACACACATACAATGCACATTTATTGGTAAGCTGCTCAATCAGATTGTGATGTCACTCAGGTGCTAAAAGGGAGGGGTAATTCTGGGTAAGAGAAAAACATTTTGCTATCCCTAATGCACACTGAGTGAGAAATAACACTACATAATAATCAGATAATACAGAGATCTTAGTTGCGTATATCTGCAGATATAGGGTTAAGCCCCCAGGCCGAACGGCAAGGCGTCTCTGTCACTGGGGGTCCCTAATACTAGGTGTGGGTTCGGGGTGCGGGACCCCATCATGTCGGCACAGGTCGGCTACCCCAGGGCAGCACACAGGTGAAAATTAGTAAGGGTTAATAAGAAGCACAAAAGTGCTATGTAAGTGAGGTGTCCTTTTATACTGTGGTTGCACACAACCACAGTATAAAAGGACACATCTGTTCATACTGAAATTGGTCCAGTCAGATTTCAGATGTTCTTGGTGGGCTGTATGGTCCAATCAGGGCTGGTGCTGGGGTGTTCGGCAGCCTTCTTCAAACTATAAATTTGAACCATCCTACAAATATGTAGTCTTGACATGTACCTTTAAAATGTTTCATATTTACCCCTTATACACTTTACAAAAGACAATAGAGCCCCTTATACACTTTACGCCACACAGTAAAGCTCTGTATACACGGTAAACAACACAATAGAGCTCCTTAAGCACATTACACCACACAGCAGAACCCCTTATACATATTATGACACATAGTAGATCCCCTTATACTCAATACGCCACACAGCAAAGCCCCTTATACACATTATGCCACACAGTAGAGCCCCTTATACACATTACACAACACAGTAGAGACCATAATACACATTATGCCAAAGAGTAGAGCCCTTGTATACCACACAAAATAGCTCCTTATATACATTACACCACACAATACAGCCCCTTATAGGCATGATGTCACACAGTAGGGGCCCCCCTTTACCGCTTGCCTACTGGTAAGCTGGAAGAGGTCTTTGCTTCCCACCGCCAGCAGCACTCTCCGGTTCTTATTCTCTTTCTCCTTCCGCCTGCCCATCCTGGCCAGGTGCACTGTCCTCTAGCTTTTTCCATGACCAATGGAGCTCTTCATCGGATGACCTCTTTACTGACCGCCATACTGAAGGCTCTGCTCAGCGGTGTCTGACATCAGATGCCACAAGCAGCTTCTAATTTTCTGCCTGTCTGTAAGTCATGATTGGCAACGCCCGGTACCAAATTTCAAATAACCCCTGCTGCCTATTGGCTGTTTTAGGAGGAGGCGGTGCCTTTCCAGCACATCACACTCATGTAATGCTTACCCTGCTTACCGCATTGCACTGGCCCTGGGTCCAGTCACACAGCAATGTTGACCTGGGGTCAGCGTGATGTATGTAGAAAGAGAATGTGTACAGTTATATGTAGATTATGTCGAGGGGCAGTAACTGGGTAGAAATGGATAAATCCAGCTATTTGGTGGTCTGGTGGAATCGGAGGTTGATTGGGAATGGCAGAATGTTGATGTACCCACTGATTTTGCACTTAGTTCTAAAGCATGACAGCTCACTTACCTCTTCCGCGTCTATGAAAATTCGCAGATGACTGCTGTCCTTTAAAATCTCTTCCTCTGGCTCCTTTGCTGTTTCCCATATCCTTTTCTCTATAGCAATTAAGTTGTTGAAATATTTTTTTATTGTTTCCTTAATAAAGAGATTAAACATAACAAAGAGTAATAAAATATCAGACAATGTCCCATTGTATTATTTAATAAACAATGTACAAAAAAGGGATCTTCTGTGATTTTGAGCTTCCTAACATACAGCACTGTGTCTATTTCTGCTGGACGTGGATCATCAAATCGACAGTGTCTAGGTCGACAATGTTTAGGTTGACCACTATAGACCGATAGTCACTAGGTCGACAGAGTTTGAAGGTCACCAGGTTTCTAGGTCGACATGTGCTAGGTCAACAGGTCGATATGAGTTTTTTTGTTTTTTTTGGTGTCGTTTTCTTCGTAGAGTGACCGGGAACCCCAATTAGTGCACCGTGTCTGCTGGCCATGCTTCGGCAAGGTGCCTCGCTACACTACCGCTTCGCTCGGCACAGATTACCGTTCCAGTCGTAGTCCACGTGGATCGTTAAGTATGAAAAAGTTCAAAAAAAGAAATTTTTTTAAAAACTCATGTCGACTTTTTGACCTGACAACCTAGCACATGTCGACCTAGAAACCCTGTCAACCTTCAAACCCTGTCGACCTAGTGACTGTCGATCTATAGTGGTCGACCTAAACATTGTCGACCTAGACAGTGTCGATCTTCAGACCGGATCCCATTTCTGCTTCAGTTTTAATTAAACTATCACTTTACATTTTCTACACTTGTTGTTAAAGAAACAGGTGCAGTAAGGCAGAAACACTGGCGTATTTATAATGGGCGCAGTGTGTGAGGTGCACACGGGCCCCCAGGGTAAAAGGGGGCCCATACTGCACACCCTTCACCCATTATTTTTAATACTTACCCTCCGGAGTCCCGCGGTGCAGCAGCAGAAATCACTGGGAAAATGGCGCGGCGTATGTCTTTTGTGAAACGTAGTCCATTGCCAACCCCATCCCGCCCCCAAACGGCTGCAGACTGTCCATCAAATGATGTCTGCAGCCATACTACGTCCAGCGACGCAGGACCAGAACAGCACATGTGCAGTATGAGTCCGGTGCACGCGGCGCAATGTACCAAACATCACAACATGAAGCCTGTAGCTACAATAGCGTCAGACCCAGTACTCATTATTTTATGCCGGAGCTTGGGATCCCGACCGCTGGCATGCATGCAGCCGGGTGAGCGCAAAAGAGCCCCTTGCCTGAGCTTGCCATGCTGTGGGCACGGTGGCGCGCTATGCTCACTTTCTGATTTTCATGCACTATTACATTCCCCCCAAACTGTAAGATTGATATTAAAGGACTGCCATACTACAATGCATACATTATAACGCAATATAATAACTGCCATAATACAATGCATACATTATAACGCAATATAATAACTGTCATACTACAATGCATACATTATAACGCAATATAATAACTGCCATACTACAATGCATACATTATAACGCAATATAATAACTGCCATACTACAATGCATACATTATAACGCAATATAATAACTGTCATAATACAATGCATACATTATAACGCAATATAATAACTGCCATAATACAATGCATACATTATAATGCAATATAATAACTGCCATACTACAATGCATACATTATAACGCAATATAATAACTGCCATACTACAATGCATACATTATAATGCAATATAATAACCGCCATAATACAATGCATACATTATAATGCAATATAATAACTGCCATACTACAATGCATACATTTATAACGCAATATAACTGCCATAATACAATGCATACATTATAATGCAATATAATAACTGCCATAATACAATGCATACATTATAATGCAATATAATAACTGCCATACTACAATGCATACATTTATAACGCAATATAATAACTGCCATAATACAATGCATACATTATAATGCAATATAATAACTGCCATACTACAATGCATACATTTATAACGCAATATAATAACTGCCATAATACAATGCATACATTATAATGCAATATAATAACTGCCATAATACAATGCATACATTATAATGCAATATAATAACTGCCATACTACAATGCATACATTTATAACGCAATATAATAACTGCCATAATACAATGCATACATTATAACGCAATATAATAACTGCCATAATACAATGCATACATTATAATGCAATATAATAACTGCCATAATACAATGCATACATTATAATGCAATATAATAACTGCCATACTACAATGCATACATTTATAACGCAATATAATAACTGCCATAATACAATGCATACATTATAATGCACTCTTATGTTGGGGTGGTATAAAGAGGTAGCACTATATCATATAGCTGGATATTTGATAAAGCCACGGTATAATGGTTCATTCTCAGAAAATGTTTAGCACGTTATAAAAGCCATGTCGGCACGGCCGGCAGATCGCTGGTATACCATTTTAATTATACGGAGTGGTTTGGAATTGTTCTGTAGTGTCAGTAGCTCACACAGCATGTTATATAGCTATATACAGAGCAGTTGTGCCTTTATGGGTTATCGGAGGACACAAAGCAATGCTACTGTAGCTACTGGCTTTTGTTGAGAATCAAAGGCTACTTCAAAGGCTTTCTTCATTTAAGAGAACACACAGAGTTTTTGCTAAAAACGCATCCTCTCAAAATCATTCCTCCCAACTGTTAATAAGACAATCTGCAATGTATTGTTCATGAACTTTTCTGCTGTCTTCTGGTGGTATAATAAGCCTATATCAAAGATGTGCCTAGCCTATGTAATTGTGAGCTGTGATATCAGCTGGCATGTGTGAATAAACGGCCTAATTCCTGTTTGTATGGAATTACACGACCGCAAAGACGCAGCTGTGCAATTCCGGGTCATTATTTCAAATGCAGAAGGAGGTGCCTGTAGGTGTAGGAGACAGAGGCCTCCTGTTTGCATTTATGAGATCCGAGTGCTGTGTCTGAGTGCTCAGCCTCCAATCACCATTGCGATCACGACTGTTTTGGGCACCAGGCAGCCTGCGTAAGCTGGCCATCGGACCGGGGCACCCGGGTTCAGTAAGTCTGCGTCTGATGATGCGGTCCTTGGACCGGGTCAAGCCTTCAACACTCGGGCGACATGCCCCCATTTTGAAGAATGGCGCCGCCCAGCTCTGGCCCTAAAACCTCACAATATGTCAATAATGCTTCGGCTGACAGGGGGCTGTAAGCAGTATCACAAGACCCATTCTGCAGAGGTGCAGACTCCCAAACATCGTATTTGTTATGTATACCATCGGGTTTGCAACTTTGCATACATATATGAATTTGGCCCTAAGTTTGAAATGATAGGATTCTTGTCACTCTCCCTTTTCACTACAAGTTACTAGCATTGAAGTACCAGTGGAGAAGTTGCCCATAGCAACCAATCCGCTTTGAAGGAAGCCTTTATCAAGTACATTCTGTAAAATGTAAGAAAGATGCTGATTGGTTGCCATGGGCAAGTTCTCCGCTGGTCTGTTTCTCCACTGTTCACTGCTTCATGAATAGACCCCATAGTAATTTGCACATCTACCTTCTGGTCCTTGGAACTGCCCTTGTATAACCTGCATGCACCTGTTCGCAGCACGCCTTCACCCACTTGCTGCACGCCTGGTCTACCCTGGGGTCAAACTGACGTGCCTGTGGCTAGGGATGCAATCGGAATCCCAACGCCACTCAGAAGACAGGTGCCGGAACACCGGCAGCCAGCATCCCATAGTTGAGTTTCAGGGTACATGTTAGGATTATAGCCGCGGGAAGGGATTGGGGGGGGGGGGGGTTTAGGCACGAGGGGGGTGGATAGCCATGGCTGCCTCCCCCCCCCCCGTGGGTTAGCCGCTGCCACCCCCTTAAAGTTAGACTTAGCCTCCACCCTTGGAGGGTTAGGGTATGGGAGGGTAAAAATACTTACCTCATCCGCAGTCAGGATCTTCAGTTTCAAGATGCTACTGTCGGTGATGTCACCACTGGCATCCCGACCACCGGTATTAAATGCCAACCCTGTAGCTACTAGCATGTGGCTGCCTGAATCTTCAGCGGTAACCACCACCGATATCCAAGACTCGCTCCCTCTGTGATGATTATATGACTGAACCCAGCCCCAACCCCCATTTCCCAGACACAAGAAGTAGGTAGTTAGGACGTTACCTGCAGAGCAGAATTATAATGTCTTTTTACATTCTCTAGACATTCTCCAGCTAACAGAGGAGGGAGACTTGAGGAATTCACTTCTGGCTGAAGTTCAGGGTTGTCCATAAAATCATCACTGTAAAAGAAAACCGCTAAAAATAAGTCAAAGTTTTAATATAATTTTTTATGTTATATGCTTTTTAACGTACAGTGGGGGTAATTCCAAGTTGATCGCAGCAGGATTTTTGTTAGCAGTTGGGCAAAACCATGTGCACTGCAGGGGAGGCAGATGTAACATGTGCAGAGAGAGTTAGATTTGGGTGGGGTGTGTTCAAACTAAAATCTAAATTGCAGTGTAAAAATAAAGCAGCCAGTATTTACCCTGCACAGAAACAAAATAACCCACCCAAATCTAACTCTCTGCACATGTTCTATCTGCCTCCCCTGCAGTGCACATGGTTTTGCCCAACTGCTAACAAAAATCCTGCTGCGATCAACTTGGAATTACCCCCCGTGTGCGGTCTGTCACCAATGTTACTGTACAACTATGTTAGTCTGTGGGTATAAGTTCAGATCACGGGACCCCCTGGGCTAGCACTTTTACTATCCATATGGGCATCTACTGGGAATAGTAACCCACACCATGCAAGGGTACACGTTCAAATGTTCTCACCAAGTTTAATGATGTTCTGAAGCAGTTTATTTATTGTGCTAATCCCAGGGGTTCCGTGTTTTGAACTTGAACCCAGGTTGTGTATAGTGCAAGTAGATCTACAGGTGGTGCCGCTCTGACCGCTATAGGCCTGATTCAGTAATGGATGCAATGTCAATTACTATACGCTTATTGATGGTATCGCTGTTCCATTGTTTGTGCGCAGCTCGCCCGTGTTTCTACAAGAGCAGTTAAGTCTCACTTTTAAGATATAATGGGGTAAATTAAATAAACATTGTTTTTTTTTTCAAGGCTATGCAAATGAATGGCCATCACCAGGGATTGGCGAGGGGTTCTGACCCCAAAATATAGCATTCCCAACTTTCCCTAAGAGGTACACCTCGGACTAGTGCCAATAGCTTTAGTGCTTTTCCCATATCCATGTACCTGTGGGTATGGGGGAATATTTGAAAAAAGGTATACAGTATTACATGTTGTCCTTAGTGCACTAAAGATACCAGCATTACCTGGTGCCAAGATCGACTGCCAGGCCATGCCAGTACTTGGACAACCACAAGTGTCAGCATGCCCTGGCACCCAGGTTTACCAGAATTATAGCTCCCATGATCTGACCAATGGGGACAGCGATCTCTATTCTTAAGTGTGATTTGTTAGCATATTTGCTACAATCCCGCCTCTTAGTAAATATCCCCAATTGCATCTAGCTCTTTTCATTTCTGTAGACAGGCTGCACCCCCCTCCCCCCCCAGGTGTCCCTTATTTAGACCATGTGAGACCCATCTCTATGTCTCTGTTTATGACACACTGAACTTCATCCACCTCCTGGGTTTTAAATAATAAAGGGGGAAAAAAAAAAAGGCTACACGGTGCAACTGACCCGTTGACGACTCGCTATCCCGGAAGTCGGAAGCCGCGAAACCGGAAGCGACTGGCCTGCGTTCCACGCTTGCGGGCCAGACGGTACAAGCCGTATCGAGCTCTGGGAATCGGCTGTCCGGCTTCACCGAAGGCCCACGAGATACGGACCCAGGAGAGGAAGACACGGAGGACTCTGGACATTACTCATTTACAGGTACTGTCATCTAACGAGCACCAGCTCACACACTCGAGGTGTGTAGGAAAGAGGAGTGCTGGGAGTCACCCGGACATTAAGTTTAGTGACACTATCCCAAAAAAATCCATCAGCTATTCAATTGAGCTGCTGGGACAAGGTTACACACGGCTGTATGTCTATATAGGGAAGTCCCTATCATTTAAAGACTGTTTTTCTAAAAAGACATTAAGTGTCACCCGTGTGGGATAAACAGATCCCGGGACCTTTTTTCCTGTGCCCTATGCCTTCTGGGACGAATACGGAATTATAGCTATAAGTATTGGCACATTGATACAATTATTGGCGAAAGACATTAAATTGCCTTAATCATTTTATTGTTGTACTTAGTAGGTTATGCAAAGATAAATTGTGCTAACTTTTTATATATTTTTATAAGATTTTATAAATATGTCTAAATGTGTCTTAATGCATAAATAAATTTAAATTCAAATTAGTCTGACCATTCCCTTCTGGTACCCCTTCCTTTAACCCCTGGTGCGCCAAGGTATTTTTCTATTTCTGATACACGGTGCAGTGGTTTGCTTGCTGGGCCGCCAGGCCCCTAAGCCGCAGGGCCCTATAGGGCCACAGCAAGTGCACCCCTTGCACCCTCTATATTACAGCTAATGCAGATTTGTGATTAGCGCAGGATAACATATGGCAAACACATGAACGTGATGGTGAGTCTCAGTCCAAGTCCAAGTATCCTAAGTAATAGTTTACAAGTTTGTTTTATGTGTGGGAAAGTTCCAACAGGGAATGATGGTATCTCAGGGGCTGGCGTCCCAAAAACCCTTGTATCCACTCTGGCACTTGTACCTGATGTAGTCACCTCCTGGTGAATGCAATGGCTGTCCCTGATCTAGCTATCAATAGGGCTTCCTGACCCGGTTTTTAGTCTCCTGGTGTCCGAATTCCGGCGTGTGCTGAACCGCACCCTTACCGGCCTGGTTACCACAGTCTCTTACGGGTGCCACAAGACTTCTGGGTAGGGATGGCCATCGACCATCAATGATTCATAATCATTGATTGTTTATGGCCGATGTAGAATAATTTTGCCATCGATGGGGGAGAACCAGATGGTTTTCCTCCATTGATGGCACAGCATAACCAAAAAAAATTTCTTCCCAAGGTGCCAGGACACGGAGCATAGCTCCGCTCCCAACACCCGTGAAGGCCAATCAATCAAAGAAAAGGGATGAACATCGCACTGTATAGTAGGCTGCCATCAATGGCCACTTACAATATCACCATCGATGGCAACCATCAATGCTGACCACACCAATGGCCATCCATACTTCCAGGTATCTCAATCCTGCAAGACCACGCGATTCTGAGTCTACAGCGTTACTGTATACCCAATGTGTTTCGGCCATTACTGGCCTTTTTCAAGGATTGTATAGTTTCATCAGTAAGCCCTGTTGGCAGGCCCCCTGAGACACGCCGGGCCGCTATGCGACCACTTTGGTTTCATAGCGGTAAATCTGCTACTGCTCCTGATTCTACTCTGATAGGAGCCCGTCCCTGTGATGCATGAAAGTAAAGTGAACGCTGCCGGTGCGAGTACTTTACTCTTAGTTTTGGACATTGCTGGCTACACTACTGAGCATGTGTGGTCTGTTGACCACACATGTGTGAGCAGAGAGTGCCGGAGAGGGATTCAGAGGCTGCAACGGCTGACTCTATCTTGCAACCGGGGATGAAGCTCCAGAATGCTTCTCATTCCAGAGCTTAGCAAATCTGACACGGAAGCAGCCACCATGTAGGTTGCTTAACATTCGGAACTGGAGGGACCACGAAAGATATTGGAGATATCTACAGCAGGGGAATGTTAACATCTGGGGATACACCCCTTCCCCCCCAACACTAAAAATGGGTATTTGTATACATATATATATTACAGAATAAACATACAGTAGTTGGCATATTTCCAAAATGGTTTCCAAAGGCAGACATATTGGGCAACTGCATTAAAGCACATCCCTTGTGATACTTTCTAGGCGGCACCTAGGAGTACTACAAACCCTATCATACATTATGCATACTACATTTAATTTCCCAAAACATGCGCTTTAAACAATATAAATACCAAGTGGTATTCCTGCCATGGTATAGGTTAAGTGAGACATCTTATTACCCATACAAGGGAATGGACCCACCATATTGGAATCATTTCCCGAGCAACACATCAGTATGGAATCCTGAGAAAACGTATTTGTAAATGGAATGTCTACAGTTTTAAACTAATTGATTTTCACATCAGCTATATTATCCTCTTGAGTTCTGTTGCCATGGAGACAATTCAGGGTTACACTCTGACACGCGTGTTCTCACAGAGGGACACTTAACCAATAAGGGAACTACACTTCCAAGGTTATTTAATATACAGCGCCTTAGATACAGTATCACGTTGCTAAATGTACTTTTCTCCCTGTGGTAGGCAATACATGTTGAATGGCCTAGTGCTTTGATTACAGATATAGAAAAAAGCACTTAATGCAGTTCGGAAGACCTTCTGTTCTGATTCCATGCTATATACCCGCTATGAAACATCCAAATTTATTAAGCTTTCTCAGAGGTGAAACCAGCACACACAAGTCCAAGCCGCAGCCTTTCCCACTATTAACACTAAGTAGAGATGTGCGGGTTCACTTTTCCTGAAATGCAAACACAGCCGAACTTACGGGTGCCGTGTGGAATCGAGTCCCAGATCGGAATCACTTTGTGGTTCCTAGTGGAACCGAATCCTGGCTTGTGGCTGTTGTCAGTTTGGAACTCGGATTTAAAAATCGAATTCGAGATTTGATTTCATGTAAACTAAAAAGGTCCAAATGACACTATTTACATGTGGGTTTTTTTTTAATGATTTTATTTATATTATTATACAAATAATCAGATGCAAAGATAAGTGCGTGCACACAGAAAAATCTACAACATACCTAAATAACAAGTATAACTGTACACTTAAATACGTGGTATGAAAGATTAACCTGGTAAACAAAAAATCAAACAACAACGAAGGGCAAAATAATGAGTAGAGAGAGAACACTAGAAAACAACACTCTGAGCCCAGGATATCAAGTAAAAACAATTATTAGTGAAAATTAATCTAAGACGTTAGAAGAGGGGGGTATAGCGAGGGTATAAAAACAAGAGAGAGTAGGGGCCCAGAGGGAGAAAGAAGAAGGAAAGGATAAAAAGAGAGTAAAGAAGAGGAGAGGAAGAGTAGAAATAAAGAAGGTATATCTCAGGGAAGCAAGAGAGTAGAGGCCTGATCCGGGTCCATATGATAGTTGTAAAAAATACAAAAAATAAGAGAGTAAAAGATGAACAAGACTACCCCTAGAAGAGGTTGAAGAAAGAGACATAGCGATCAAAGCAAGAGATCTGAAAAACCAGAGGATAGAGCTCAACGTGGGGTAGGGTTATTGTATAGAAACCAATCGCACCAAGCCAAAAGGAACTTGTGGGAGGCGTTGCGGAGGTAGGCCCAAATCTTCTCCATGGCTGCCACATGCCAGATTTTGTTTATAAGATGCTGGCGGGAGGGGGGGGGGGGGGGGGGGGGGAATTACTACATTTCCATTACTTAGCAATGACAGCGAGCTGCGTTCAGAATATGTAGAGAAAGTTTGTTTGCGTGTGTATTAAGGTCTTCAATTAGGCAGCCAAGGAGAAACGACCATGGTGACTTAATTATAGGAAGCTGGAGGACTTCGCATAGAATGCGGGTTACCTCGTTCCAAATACACAGCAATTTTAGGACATGACCACCATATGTGTATGAAGGTGCCCTCCTCCCCGCCACCCCTCCGACAACGGTCTGAAGCAGAGCTGTACATTTTGTGTAACCGTGTAGATACGAAGTACCATCTATGGTAAATCTTGTAAGCATTACCTGTTTTGTCCTAAATCAATAATTATTGATTTTTTAAATTGATTTTTAAACCTAACCAAAACCAAATCCCAACCAAAACACGATGATGAATTTATTAGCACCAAAAATCAAAACAGGATGAATTTGCACCAAAAGCAAAATACAGGGGCCGGGGCACATCTCTAACGCTAATAGGGGTCTATTCATGAAGCAGTGAAAAGAGTGGTGAAGTGAGCCAGTGGAAAAGTTGCCCATGGCAGCCAATCAGCTGCTACGTATAATTATATAGAATGCATTTTATAAATGTTACCTCAACAATGATTGGTTGCCATGGGCAACTTCTCCACTGGCTCACTTCTCCACACTTTTCACTGCTTCATGAATAGACACCTTAGTCTCCTATTGGATAGGAGCACACCAATCCAAAGGTTGCAAATTGGCACTGGGATATATTATGTTGCAATGCGCGGGGTGTAAATGCACCTTTTATTTTGACATTTATGGAAATCCTGGCTGCCTATGAATGTGTTACACAAACCCAGGACGGCTGTCACTGAGGTAGAGTTCAGCCTAGGGAGCGTTCTCTTATCAACTGCAAATCAGTACCTTTACATTTGAACCCCTCCCCGGTCACAGATATGATTAAAGTTCCAACCAATCAGGGTCTGACTGCCTTTTTGTAACAGATTTAAGTAACAGGCTGTTATTGAAAAACGACAGAAGATTATTGGATGGTACTTTATCTCTCCACTTTCTTTCTCTCCAAGACTTAATACATCTACGGGCACTTCATTGTGTGAATGACTGTATGTATAGTTAGCAGGTATAGCATACTTGCCTACTTTTGAAAACGAGTTTCAGGGAGATTGCAGTTGGTAGTAGAATGTGCTGAGTAAAGCGCGGTGCGCCGTTGAGGGGGCATGTCATGTTCCACCCAAAGGACGTGTCTAGTACCACATATGGGCCAGTGGCGTGTGGTGAGGTAATTGGCTGGGGAGGCACTGACTTTTCTGCCCTTCTGCGCTATGTCCATGTGATATATATATATATTTATATATCAATGTAATATTGCACCTCCCTGCAGTCCATGTCACCCAGGTGGCTGTAGAGGATCTGGCGGTGAGCTGCCCTGTCACTTTCTACCCAGCATAAGAATTGGCAGCACTTATACTAGTATATTTCACCTCGATTCAGTGACTAGATTGACTATTCGTACATATAAAGGGATTATAACAATTTATTACATGGCAGCATCTCTTCTCCCTGCCCGCTACTATGACGAGGAGAAGCTGCCACCACCATGTGATGTGAGCGCAACAGTAACCGAGGTCAGCCTGCCACCCCTCCCCGAGTCCCCACCCTGTCACCCACTCCACTCCCCTCAGTTGCCCAGTCACCCACACCACTCCCCTCAGCAGCCCAGTCACCCACCCCCCTCAGCAGCCCAGTCACCCAATCCACTCCCCTCAGAAGCCCAGTCACCCACTCCACTCCCCTCAGAAGCCCAGTCACCCACTCCACACCCCTCAGCAGCAGCAGCCCAGTCACCCACTCCACACCCCTCAGCAGCTCAGTCACCCACCCCCCTCAGCAGCCCAGTCACCCAATCCACTCCCCTCAGAAGCCCAGTCACCCACTCCACTCCCCTCAGAAGCCCAGTCACCCACTCCACACCCCTCAGCAGCTCAGTCACCCACCCCCCTCAGCAGCCCAGTCACCCAATCCACTCCCCTCAGAAGCCCAGTCACCCACTCCACTCCCCTCAGAAGCCCAGTCACCCACTCCACACCCCTCAGCAGCTCAGTCACCCACCCCCCTCAGCAGCCCAGTCACCCAATCCACTCCCCTCAGAAGCCCAGTCACCCACTCCACTCCCCTCAGCAGCCCAGTCACCCACTCCTCTCCCCTCAGCAGCCCAGTCACCCACTCCCCTCAGCACATACATGCCGACATCTCCGGGAGAAAGCAGCCAGGTCGGCTCAGCAGGGGGGCGGGGCAGGGTTATGACACGGATAGGGGGCAGAGGCAGAACAGGGTCGGGCGGAGGCGGAACAGGGGAGGAGTTATCGCGGGCCATAATGTAAGCCACGCCCCCTGCTATGTAATGCCGCAGTTGCTATGATGACGCGATTCAGCAAGAATCGCGTCATCGACTGCCCGGACTGCCCACTTTACTCACTAAGTGGGCGGCCGGGCAGGGGGGCCCCTAAAAAATCAGGAGACTTGCCTGCTCTTCCGGGGGGGCGGGAGGGTCACCCGATTTTCGGGAGCCTCCCGCCCATTCCGGGAGAGTAGGCAAGTATGCCTCAGCAGCAGCCCAGTCACCCACTCCACTCCCCTCAGCAGCTGTCACCCACTCCTCTCAGCAGCAGCAGCCCAGTCACCAACTCCACTCCCCTCAGCAGCAGTCCAGTCATCGACTCCACTCCCCTCAGCAGCAGTAGTCTAGTCACCCACTTCTCTCACCTTCCAGGCCCCTCTCAGCCTCAGTATGTAATGTATCAGGCCAGTATTACACAGAGGGAGTCTGTGGATCTGCCACTGAATGCAGCTGCTGCTGAACTCATGTGCCCTGACTCATTGTGAATACTTTCCTCCAGGGCTTAAAGTGGTCCTGGAGAGGTGGTGGAACTCATTTACCCCGCCACCTACTCCCCCTTCCCTCACATTAAGCGGAGCCAGGGCCAGTGCTAGTGTTTTCGGCACGCCCCTGCAAACTATAAATTAGTGCCCTAATTACCATACTTTATTTATACATTGATCTCACAAAGATGCAGCGTGGTCACATAATAGTACCCCCAATTTAAATTACATCACACAGTAGCACAATCTTATTCACATTACACCGCATGTAGTGCCCCTGATTCATATTACACCACATAGTAATGCCCCTTATTCAGGTTACGTCACTCAGTAGTGCTTTTTTATTCACATTGCACTAAACAATGGTGCCCTCTACATATGTTATGCTACATAGTGGTGCCCCTTATATACAATGCCTACAGCAGTGCCCCTTATGCACAATTCCCACAGAAATAGTGCCCCTTACACATAATGCCCACAGTTGTAGTGCCCCTTACACATAATGACCACAGTAGTGCCACTTATACACAAAATGCCCACAATAGTAGTGCCGCTTATATTCAGAATGCCCACAATAGTAGTGCCACTTACACATAATGCCAACAATAATAGTGCCCCTTACACATAATGACCACAGTTGTAGTGCCCCTTACACATAATGCCAACAATAGTAGTGCCCCTTACACATGACCACAGTAAAGCATCTTATACACATAATGCCCACAGTAGTGCCCCTTATACACATCTCTGTCACTCCAGAAGCTCACCGCCTGTGTCCCTCCAGCAGCTCCATGCCCTGTATCCCTTCAGCAGCTTCCCTACCTCTCTTTTCCTCCAGCCCCCTCTCATCTTGTCTTCAAGATACACAGAGCCTGCTCCTCTTCATGGCTCCTCTTCACTTCAGCTGCGGTGACAGCATGACATAACATATGTCGTGCCGGAAAAGGAAGCCACTGGGACCTGAGGAGGGGATGAATGCTGCCCAACAGAAACAGCATGTGTGAGTACCAGGAGGAGTAAGCTGTAAATGGAGGAGGACCATGGAGCCACCAGGACCTGAGGAAGGAGGAGGTGGCTGTAGCTCACCAGTAACACTAGCACCGCCTGCATCATCTATTGGTGTAGGTGATGGATCAGGTCTTTCTGTTGGAATTACTGTGCAGGGCAATAAATGGAGGTGGTGGACTAGTTCCCTCTACCATTACAGGTGCTGGAACTCAGTTCCACCTCGTTTCCCCCCACTTCAACCCCTACTTACCTCACTGAGGAAAGCTGGAGTGTGCCTGTCCCACGTAGTGCGACGTCTTACCAGAGGCGTGGTCTGCTGGTTGTCTGGACTGCGGCGCCAATGTCCTCATGGTGGTAGCTGGTTGGCCTGGTTGGGAGTCCAAAGACCACAGTTTTCTCTGACCGGTGGCTGCTGGGCTGTGCGTCTGCTCCGTCACTGTTGTCTCTCATCAGCATACGGTGCCCGCCTCCCACACTGTCACCGGCGGTTGTCAGGATGGTGTCTCGGTGTCCGCGTACATTCATGGGGGGGTGCTGTCTATTTTGACAGTCCTGTGCCCCACGGTTTCTGACGGCAGCCCCGTGGGGAGCACCCAGCAATTGTGAAGGCCCACCTCAACATTGCCCAGTACATACAGGAGTGTCCCCCGGCAGATGGAACCTCTCATCTGTGGCCCTGCAGTCATTGTGACAAGGCTGAAAAAGCTCTGCCTTAAGTGCTACTGCAGGTAGAGAATATGGGGTATACTCACTAAGGACTGGGTTTAAAGAAGTGAAGATGTTGCCTATAGCAACCAATCAGATTCTACTTATTTATCTAGCACCTTCTAAAAGATAATAGCTGGAATGTGATTGGTTGCTATGGGCAACATCTCAAATTCTATAAACCTGCACCGTAGTAAATATACCGCTACATCTGCTGGCGACTCCTCCGTGCGTCTTTCCACCACCTGAGTGCCACCAAGGAGACAGAGAGAGGAGCCTCCATCAGACCACATGACCTCTCCCAGCGGCATGGCCACGTCAGCCTCAGCCACTAGTGGGGAGAGGGAGGGCCTCAGTTTGTGGCATTCATGTAAACTAGAAACACCACATAATATCTTGCATATGGAACCGGCTTTGGATGAGTCCTAAATTCTTCCCAGTACCACACGGAGTTAATACTACAGTTTCACTATAAACAACGGAATTACAAAACATGTAAATGAAAAAAAAAAGGTATTTATTTTCTTTCACAATTAATTATTTTTCAATGTTCACTTATATATAATTATACACAGCATACAAAACTAGTTCCCATAATTAAATGTAGCATTTGGCTTGGAGGGAATCTTGCAAATGACTGATAATGTTATAGTTTATTGCGCGTTCCTGACTCATGATTGCGTTATTTATAGATTGTGTGTAAGCCTGGTAAGATTTAGCACATCTTCTATTATCTGACTCATTGTGACTATATAGACACAGATACACAATCATCATCTGACAGAGGGGGGCGGCATCACGGCACTAACATGAAGGCTCAAATTGGAGACAGCGTGAAAAACAAGAGAGGTGCTGAGGAAAATTGCTTTGTTTGTAGAACACGAGGTACCTCCGCTGACTAATTAGTCACAGTGTGTAGGATCAGCAGCACTATCCAACCTTTATACAGTTGCCGAGATCCAGTCAGAATCCAAAAAAAGCACAAATGTCAAAAATTTAAAGTGGAATAATTGTAGAAAATGCCAGGCATCTAGTTCTGTGCAAGGGCGTACCTCAACAAATTGCATCAGGAGCAGGGGTAATGCAGAATTTCTAAGGGGGTGTATCCAGATGCTTAATTTTACTGCGAGTGTGGCCACCTCATGAAGAGGGAGCCGAATAATTGCTTTCTCCTGTACACAGGGGCGTATCAAGAGAGGAGGAGGCTGGTGTGCAGACTCCATCTGGGCCCCCTACTTTCTTGCCGGCAGCGTTGTAGACTCTGGACACGAGGGTCGCTAGGGGCGCTGTGTCAGAGTCTAGTGTGCATGTGCAGGTCCTCCAGGAAAATGGGGCGGCAGCATTTTCCCAGATATTTTTCTTACTGCACATGCGCAGAGCACCGGGAAAATGGCCACCACGCCATTTTCCTGGTGATTTCCTGCAGCGCTGCAACAGAAGACTTGGCATGGGCCCTGGACGTATACTGTATGTACAAACTGGTCTCCTTATACACTGCACTGTGTATGTAATACGGTATGAATACAGTAACTAACACTAGGGGGGAGAAGTACTTTGCACTGGAGAGTGATAGAGCTGAGAGAGATAGAGTACCAGCCAATCAGCTCCTAACTGCCATGTTACAGGCTGTGTTTGAAAAATTACATTTAGGAGCTGATTGGTTGGTACTTATCTCTCTCCACTTATCACTCTCCAAAGCTTATTATATCTGTCCCTATATGTGGTCTGTAAAACGTATTTATTTCGCATTAATAGCATAATTGGTCAGGGGAAAGGTTAAACGTCCCATGATAAATATACCTACATAATATAACCAGTTGGAAACAGAACCGAGCTTTCTAGGCACACATTCTCCCCCACCTCATGGTTAGATGCCTGTCTCTTCCTGCTTGAAAGCTGCTCTCTGGTCCTATGCTATGTTTGCGCACTTAGGGGGGTATCCAATTAGCCATGTTAACGCGGTTTTGCAATATTTTATCGCATTTGCGATAACTTTATGTGCAATTAGCTGCAAAAAGTTATCGGCGATAAGTCTCCATCGGGTTTACCGCAAATTTATCTTCACCATCTCTGAGCAGGGGATAAGCAGTGCAAAATCGTCTATTTTAAGGTAAAAATGTTGGGATTTGGTTCAAAACACCCCCCCTGCCTATGACTAATTAGGTACCTTGAAGTTTTTAATTATTTTTAATTGCCCAATAATGACACATGTCATTTTTGGGGTCAAAAGATGCAAAGTGATGGAAATTGGGGTACAAGGTATGAGACAGGGGTGGTTTATAAGTGGGTCAAGTCTTTTTAGGTTTGCAGAATGGAGTAGTCGGTCCGTTTCCACTTTATTAGTCCCCTAAAATGACACAAATATATACTCATACCCATTTTATGTACCCCGAATTTAATGAGAGCACTTACTTTGCTGAAAAAAAGTTTTCTATAATTTTTTCACGCTTTCCTATATTAGTTCGGCTTTCGGGGTACAGGCGGATTTCCCATTTTCTCCTATACTTCCCATTATCGTAATTTTGGAATAGGATAGGTGCGATAAATGGGAGCACACAGGCAGCAACAGGCTGATTTTTTAGGAGATAAGGGGGTCATTCCGACCTGATCGTAGCTGT
Organism: Pseudophryne corroboree; assembly: GCF_028390025.1. Lineage (NCBI taxonomy): Eukaryota > Metazoa > Chordata > Amphibia > Anura > Myobatrachidae > Pseudophryne > Pseudophryne corroboree. The sequence goes on along the minus strand of NC_086455.1, from coordinate 169,918,162 downwards.
GCTAAATTTAGCACGGCTACGATCACTGACACAGACATGCGGGGGGACGCCCAGCACAGGACTAGTCCGCCCGCATGTCTGGCCCGACCCCACCGCAAAAGTACAAAAGCGCTTTTGTACTTGTAGAGTAACTCCAAGCCAGCGCAGCGCCTGCGGCTGTCCGGGAGTTACTTGTCGCAGCCAGGGTCGCAGCGGCTGCGTGTGACGTCACGCAGCCGCTGCAGCCCGCCCCCCAGCATGGTCCGGCTACGCCTGTGTTGGCTGGACCGCGCCCCAAAAACGGCGGCCAAATGCCACCGTGCCGCTTCCTCCCACCCAGCGACCGCCTCTGCCTGTCAATCAGACAGAGGCGATCGCTAGGCAACGTCGGCCGCCTACTGAGGCACCGGCAAATGTGCAGTTCTGACCCGATTGCACCGCTGCGAAAAACTACAGCGTGCGATCGGGTCAGAATGCGATAACTTTAGCCGCTATCACGGATCGCATTATCGCGACTAATCGGATACCTCCCTTAGATCCACACAAACAGCGGACTTATAACAAATAAATGATATGTTTACTGAAGTGATCGCATTATGGGGGTAATTTTGAGTTGATCGCAGCAGGATTTTTTGTTAGCAGTTGGGCAAAACCATGTGCACTGCAGGGGAGGCAGATGTAACATGTGCAGAGAGAGATAGATTTGGGTGGGGTGTGTTCAATCTGCAATCTAAATTGCAGTGTAAAAATAAAGCAGCCAGTATTTACCCTGCACAGAAACAAAATACCCCACCCAAATCTAACTCTCTCTGCACATGTTACATCTGCCTCCCCTGCAGTGCACATGGTTTTACCCAACTGCTAACAAAAATCCTGCTGCGATCAACTCAGAATTACCCCCCTATGAGTGTGCATTAGGCCTTTCCTTCTGCTGCTGGTGTGTCGGTCCTCTTACACTTCTTTACTTATCAGATAAAACTAAGGTGGATGGGGTTGGGTGAAATACATTATGGTGACCACAATTCACACGGGGGGAGGAGAGTTGGAGCAATGAGAACGAGGAGGGTGGAGGAAATGAGGGAGGAGAGACGAAAGATCAGGGATGGGAGAGGGAACGGGGGGGGGGGAGAGTTAGAGCGGGAGAATGGGGTGGAGGAAATGAGGGAGGAGAGATGAAAGATCAGGGATGGGAGAGGGAACGGGGGGGGAGTTAGAGCGAGAGAATGAGGGGGTGGAAAGAATGAGGGGGGTGGAGGGAATGAGGGGGGTGGAGGGAATGGGGGGGTGAAGGGAATGAGGGGATGGAGGGAATGAGGGGATGGAGGGAATGAGGGGGTGGAGGGAATGAGGGGATGGAGGGAATGAGGAGAGAATGAGGGGGGTGGAGGGAATGAGGGGATGGAGGGAATGAGGGGATGGAGGGAATGAGGCGGCAGAAAGAATGAGGGGGGGTGGAGGGAATGAAGGGAGAGAGAGAATGGGGGGGGAGAATGAGGGGGTGGAGGGAATGAGGTGGGAGAGAGAATGGGGTGGAGAGAATGAGAGGGGGAGAGCAAATGGGGGGGGGGGTGAATGAGGGGGTGGAGGGAATGAGGGGGGTGGTGGGAATGAGGGGGGGAGAGAGAATGAGGGGAGAGAGAGAATAAGGGGGGTGGAGGGAATGAGAGGGGAGAGAGAATGAGGGGGGAGAGAATGAGGGGGTGGAGCGAATGAGGGGAGAGAGAGAATAAGGGGGGTGGAGGGAATGAGGTGGGAGAGAGAATGGGGGGGGAGAATGAGAGGGGGAGAGCGAATGAGGGGGGGGGGGAAGAATGAGGGGGTGGAGGGAATGAGGAGGTGGAGGGAATGAAGGGGGAGAGAGAATGAGGGGAGAGAATGAGGGGGTGGAGGGAATGAGGTGGGAGAGAGAATGGGGGGAGAGAATGAGGGATGGGAGAGGGAACGGGGGGGAGTTAGAGTGAGATAATGAGGGGGTGGAGGGAATGAGGGGAGAAAGAGAATAAGGGGGGTGGAGGGAATGAGGGGGGAGAGAGAATGAGGGGGGGAGAGAATGAGGGGGTGGAGCGAATGAGGGGAGAGAGAGAATAAGGGGGGTGGAGGGAATGAGGGGGTAGAGAGAATGAGGGGAGAGAGAGAATGGGGGGGAGAGAATGAGGGGGTGGAGGGAATGAGGTGGGAGAGAGAATGGGGTGGAGAGAATGAGAGGGGGAGAGCGAATGGGGGGGGGGGAATGAGGGGGGTGGAGGGAATGAGGGGGGAGAGAGAATGAGGGGAGAGAGAGAATAAGGGGGGTGGAGGGAATGAGGGGGGAGAGAGAATGAGGGGGTGGAGCGAATGAGGGGAGAGAGAGAATAAGGGGGGTGGAGGGAATGAGGTGGGAGAGAGAATGGGGGGGAGAGAATGAGAGGGGGAGAGCGAATGAGGGGGGGGGGATATGAGGGGGTGGAGGGAATGAGGGAAGAGAGAGAATGAGGGGGAGAATGAGGGGGTGGAGGGAATGAGGTGGGAGAGAGAATGGGGGGAGAGAATGAGGGGGGGGAGCGAATGAGGGGGGGGGGAGAGAATGAGGGGATGGAGGGAATGAGGGGGGAGAGAGAATGAGGGGGTGGAGGGAATGAGGGGAGAGAGAGAGTGGGGGGTGGAGGGAATGAGGGGGAGAGAGAATGAGGGGTGGAGGAAATGAGGGGGGAGAGAGTGATAGCATTGGGGTTTTTCTCACAAAGACCTGTAACACATTTGTAAATAAAGTAGGTTATGTAATATTCCTATGTTGTCCTACCTTCTGTACTTATTCATAACCCAGTCTAGCAGGCAGTACAGTTGACTGAATTCCATATCAAGATGAAGCAGATTTGTTTGTAGGTGAGATGAGAGGGCGTCATGGAAGGCTCTGACATAGGTGTCACATACATTATAGTCCAGGGGGTAGAGACTCTTCAAGGATTTCTTCACTTTCATCAAGCCATGCACAGTGTTTGTCTTCAGACACTCCAAGTGATCAGCAAGCCAGTTCCCTGTTGGCGGACTCAAGGTCACCGACTCTATTCGGTTGGCAATGCTACTCTTCACGGCTTCTCTCCATAACTCTTTCCACCGTCTAGGCTGGCCAAGGTGGGGAATGTCCGAGTTGGTAAGAGTCCTGCTTGGGTTTTTCTGGGTCAGTGCTTCCTTATTAATGACGTAGACCACAGCGGCCACCAATGGCTCATCTACGTGGTCGTGGTTGAGCGACTCTTTCACAATGGATCTTATTTCATTGAACAGAGACTTGTACAACAAGTCCACATCTCTACCTCGTATGGTGAACTCTGTTGCGTTCTCGTGAAAGTTCGAGCTGCGACATTCCTCTATGAGTTTCTCTTCCATTAGCTTGATACTTTCATAGGCCTTTTGAAGTTGCTTGCTATGGATAAGTTCATTGATTTGCATTACTAGAAGACAGAACATGGTTGAACAATTAGCGTAGGCCAATACAACATAATATGCATTTTGTGCAAAACATATTATAAGGGTCGTCTGTAATTTTCCTGCCTGATGAACTTTCATGGGTACTCTTTTAAAGTGAGCACCAATTAGTGAGCTCTACAGTGTAACACAGATGTGTCATTTTATACTGTGGCTTCCTTATTACGGACCTAGATTACAGTGTCTACCTATAGCTCCTCTCGGCTTGCAAGGTCCCGGGGGACTCTGTCGCTCAGAGTGTCTTATTTGCATAAATAAAACAACTGGAAACTACATTACTAGCGGAGTCTGAATACATGTAAAAAAGGGATCCGATATTTACACCCACGGCTTTTCCCCGCTGTTTAAGGGTTAAAGTCCAGCCCCCTGTCCACTTAAGGAAACAATTCCAGTCAATTGATGGTGTTGCTAAAGAATCCAGGGGGGTAATTCCAAGTTGATCGCAGCAGGAATTCTGTTAGCAATTGGGCAAAACCATGTGCACTGCAGGGGAGGCAGATATAACATGTGCAGAGAGAGTTAGATTTGGGTGTGGTGTGTTCAATCTAATTTGCAGTGTAAAAATAAAGCAGCCAGTATTTACCCTGCACAGAAATAAAATAACCCACCCAAATCTAACTCTCTCTGCAAATGTTATATCTGCCTCCCCTGCACTGCACATGGGGGGTCATTCCGAGTTGTTCGCTCGGTAAAAATCTTCGCATCGCAGCGATTTTCCGCTTAATGCGCAATGTCCGCACTGCGACTGCGCCAAGTAAATTTGCTATGCACTTAGGAATTTTACTCACGGCTTTTTCATCGTTCTGGCGATCGTAATGTGATTGACAGGAAATGGGTGTTACTGGGCGGAAACAGGCCGTTTTATGGGCGTGTGGGAAAAAACGCTACCGTTTCCGGAAAAAACGCAGGAGTGGCTGGAGAAACGGGGGAGTGTCTGGGCGAACGCTGGGTGTGTTTGTGACGTCAAACCAGGAACGACAAGCACTGAACTGATCGCAGATGCCGAGTAAGTCTGAAGCTACTCAGAAACTGCTACGAGGTGTGTAATCGCAATATTGCGAATACATCGTTCGCAATTTTAAGATGCTAAGATTCACTCCCAGTAGGCGGCGGCTTAGCATGAGCAAATCTGCTAAAATTCACTTGCGAGCGAACAACTCAGAATGACCCCCATGGTTTTGTCCAACTGCTAAAAAATTTCCTGCTGCGATCAACTTGGAATTACCCCCCAGGTGTAAACAATTCCTTACTGGCGCAGGTTCCCCCAAATGAAGAGTCTGTTTTACTTCTTGAAAAGCCAGTACTTTATTAAGGACGCGTCACAGGTCATTACTTAAATCACAATTCCCAAATCACAGGGTAATAAAAGTACTGCGTTTTTGCAGACACTCCTTGAAAACGGTCCTTTGCCACCCACAAACGCCCCCTTCCTGTCAATCTCCTCGCGATCACCTGTGCGTTTTCGCACTATCCCGCTGTTGCCTGGCGGTCCCCGTTGCTGCAGTCCATCGTGCCTGCGCATTGCGGTGCATACGTATGCGCAGTTCCGACCTGATCGCCTGCTGTGCGAAAACGCACAGCAGCAATCAGGTCTCAATTAGCCCCCCTGACAGAGTTCCATTGAATGAGTAAAATGACTGGCATTCTGAAAGCAATACAAGCGCACTATTATTACCCCACGATTCTGAATTTTGATCTTCAGAAAGGAATAAACTGTCTGAAGAAGCGGACATCGGTTACATGAAATGCGTCACAAAAGTTACGCAGATTTGACATATACTGTATCTGATAATCTCTTTTAAGACACGGATGTGATTTAGTTAATGACCTATGATGAATCCTTAATAAAACACTGACTTTTTAAGAAGTGTCGACTCTTCAATTGCAATGTGACTAAGATGCCAAATGTAAAGTAAAATAGTGTCCTACTGCGGATAAGGATATGTCTGTATGTTCTATTAAATAAAATATATTTTTGTTTCATACTGTGTGGATAAAGATTTGGGGTGGCTTTTAATTATATGGGGGAGATGTAGTAAGCCTTGGCGTGAGATAAAGTGGTGAGAGATATAGTAACAACCAATCAGTTCCTATCATGTTACACTCTGTGTTTGAAAAATTAGAGGAGCTAATTCCAGGAGCTACAGAATGTTATGGCCGAGGCCTGATGACAATTTTAGCCTTTATTTATTTATAATTGGGAGATTTCTGTTTGGGGACCAGTGAGGGACACTTGTTAGGGTCTACACTGCAGATCCATAGTCGTTGATTTAAAGTCCTCAGTTAGCAGGTGGTGCTCATCTCAGAGGACAGAACCATGAAGTTGTTTGTTCCTGGAGATATACCACACTGCTCCCTCTCTGTCTCTGCATAACCAGTTGTGTCTCACTCTGTCGGACAACACAGTCTTCAGGAAGGGTATCGGTAAGACCTTCCCTGGCTACTCATGAGATTTATGTAGACGATGAGGCAACTGAATGGCATATGTACATTATGTAGACAATAGTGATTGGACACTGACAGCCAATAGATCAACGAGATTTTATTGATGTCAGTACTTTGTAGGTCCACTACGTGCAGTGATTACTGCAGACACCCTTCTTGGCAAACTGTCCACAAGTCCCTGGACAACAGCAGGCGGTATTCTGCCCTAAGTACAGTGACCAACTGTGACACTGAAGATGGTCAAGTTGGTTTAGAATACACCCATCACTCCAATTTGTCCCGGAGCTTCTCAGTGGGGTTAAGGTAGTACCGCCCTGTTGTCTTTACCCAAACACATTAAGTGCATGTACCTTGCGTGCACAAGGCATCATCTCCTTTAACATTATCCCCTATGGACAGTGGGGAGTCATCACTCCTCTGTGCCCAACCCCACCCAGAGTGTTAGGAACAGCCAAGGTGCTGACTTGTCTAGGGAGGGAATAAGGTTCCCTCCAAAACAACTTCCAGGAATCTGCTGAGGGACCAAGCCTGCCACCTCTAGCCTGAATCCAAGCTCCAAAGGTGGGCAACCAGGGTCCCTGGCAGAGTCTCCTGCCCACCAGGGGGAAGTCCCTTGGGGCTCCCTAAATACGCTAAGCTAGTTGGTGTGGGAAGCTGTACCTCATTTAGGAAGCTGCTTGGGAAGGCATTACATTTTCCTGAGAGCGGGGCTGGGGGTCCCATCTCCAGATTCCCCCTGGACCCCCAGGGATATTAATAACTATTTTTATTTTAAAATACACCTGAAATACATTTAAAATGCATTTCACATAAATGCATGCTTTGTACCTGGTGTGCTGCACCAGACTGCACATGCCCAGACGTTTTTCCATTTTTCATATTGCCCAGCGCACAGCACTGGGCCCCCTTAGCCGTGCAGTCTGGGACTGCTGTGGCTCTTTCCTGGTGCAGAATAGCGCACCGGGGGTTAGCAGCTCTGGTGTCTGGGCAGCCGCCACTTCCTATCCCCTGGCATGCCTCCGCACAGCCTGCAGCCCTGTAGTGCTGGGGCGCTGGGACAGAGACTCCCAGTCCCCAGCGGTGGGCACTCACAGCTCTGCAGCCACAGGATTGCGTCCGGCTACAGCGGTTCTTTATACCTGCTCCTACATCGCCACACAGAGAGCTGGCTTGCCCAGTCCCCCCATGCGTGGCACTCAGTCCTGCTGCCTTTTAGTGCTGGGTCACTGGGAGCGAAGCTCCCGGACCCCAGCATTTGGCACACCCAGGGTTCCCAGCTGTCGCAGCTCCTCAGTACACAGCATCACCTCCCCCGCGGTACAGCGTACAGAACCGGGGGTTACCCCATCACAATGCTGCAGCCGCTGGAGAGGGTCTGAGGCTGCGGCACATTGAAACATTAAAAATACATTTTTAAACACTTGTCACCTAGCGCCGCTAATACACTTTGAAATTGGCACCCAGCAGTGATAAGGGCAACTAAAGATGGCGCCACAGCACGGGGTTGACCCCTTCAGTGCCAATGCAGCCATTAACCACGTGGGGGAGCGAGACGGAGAGAGTGGAGTAGCAATAATCATGGCTCCCAGATTACAGGCCCGGGGGCCCAGCTGCCACCCCTATATACAATATGGTCTCAGGGACAGCATAAGGATAATGGAGAATAGATAATAGCTAGGCCAGGCATAAGGGTGCAGACAAAGGTACGGAGTGAGGACATGCATGGAGGCAGACAAGAGACAAGGAGCAGATTTTGGACATCCCTCCCAAAGGCAAAATCCATGGCCTGTGTAACAAGGGAGGTGACGGGGCAAACATTGTGCACCTGAGCCAACGGCCCTCTACCCAAGTCATTAGATGGACGGGGAATTCCTAAAAGGTACATACGGAGCTACAAGAAAAATACAAGCAAGCATATAGCATATATGTCCCTCACCATAAATTTGCAGTTGGGTCAGTATAGACCACAGCCAAAGCGACTCAGAGTCTTCCTTCCAGTCACCCGGCCACCATAGGTGTGCGCAGGGGGGGTGCCTGGTGCGCACAGGCACCCCCTAATGTCTGGCACTCCGATCTCACATGCCTGATGTAGCGATTGCCGAGCAGGCTGATTACTGTCCCCTCTGCACTGCACCCTGTCAGGACTGCATTACTGACCGGACGCCTGGGTTAATCAAGGGTGCCACTGCCACCGGCTTTCAAATTCCCAGCTCCACCTCCATGTACAAAAACAGTGTGATGTGATGTGATTACGTCATGCTGCTCGCACGCCCATCCGTCACACGCCCACCTCTCTCCTTCTATGCTATGCCAACGCCAGCCACTGATGAGGAGCAGCATGCAGCCAGCGTTCCTCTTAGGAAGACAAATTCAATACTGGCAGACGGCCGGCAGCAGCATTGACAGGTCACTTGTTTTTCCAGCAGCAGCAGTAACTAGTCTGTGACTGTCAGTGTCAGTGAGTGACTGACTTGTAAGTAAGCTGCTGTAGCTTGCAGGGGAAAGAGAGGGGGAGCCAGACCAGGCTGAGGAGGAGCAGTGTAATTGCATGAGTGCCATCAGGGGTGCTTGTTTGGTGCACACCACAACATCTGACAATGTATCTGCTTTATTAGGATTGGTACAAAGGTGGATATTTTATATGCGTTGACCATCAATAGATGGTGCTAGACACGCCCAAAAGGCGGTGCTAGACACACCCCTCCCACGGTGCACCCCCTAATAAAATGTGCTGCGCACGCCAGTGCCGGCCACAGGCACCTACTATATACTAAAAAACTTCTGTCTGCACCAACAATGGACTTTATAGGCTGTATTCATGAAGCAGCTGCTGCTAGCCATCGCTTCCCGGTGGGTTGGAGGTGCCGCTTCATAAATAGAGCCCCCCTCAAGTCTATAGTATATTTTGCTTATATGGATAGTTCATGTTTTCTTTTAAGTAAGTTATTTTAAGGCAATTTCTAGGTGCTGTCACTGTGCAGAACAAAAACATCAGGGCCGTATTCCGAGTCACAGGCTGCTGTTCTTGCAGTAATCGGGCCTGCAACTGTATGCTAGTGCTACTATCGGTTTGCGGTTAAGATGCTGGTTGTCAGGATCCCCGCAGCCAGAATCCTGATGCCGGAATCCCAACGTCAGAACTCTGATGGGCCAGGATACCGATGCCAGAATCACGACAGCCAGCATCCCGACCGTTAGGGCTGTAACACACGCGCTGGTTTCTCCCGGATGGCAAAAAGATGGACAAACTTTGTCTGGCTTCTTGCCATACGGGAGGGTCTTTCACACACAACGGCTTTGAGCCGTGTGTGATTCTGTGCGCATGCGCAGCAGCAGACACGTCTTGAAAAAAAAAACGTTGTGTGTGAAAGCTCCCCTTCACACACACGGTCCACTGCCTGCAAAGACGGCCCCGCAGCTGGACCTTCCAGTGGATATTTCCGGCTGCAACCCGGCAGCCGGCCCGGGGCCGTGCAGTGTGAAAGGCCCCTACCCCTCACACTGAAAACTACAATACCGGCACGGGTCCCAGCCGGTAAAAGCCAGCGTGTGTGTTTCAGCCCGAAGTATAGCTGCACGGTTAGGTTTAGGACTGGATGAGGGGGGAAGATAGGTTTAGGCATCCGCCAGGGGGGGGGGTTGTTTACGATTAGGCTACGGATGGGAAGGTTAGGGTTAGGCAGCGGGGGGGGGGGGGGGGGGGGTTACGGTTAGGCACCCCTGGGGGAGGTTAGGGTCAGGCTGCAGGGGGGGAGGAAAGGTTAGGTTTAAGCAGCGCGGGGGGGGGTTAGGTTTAGGCACCTCCGGGGGGTGGTTAGGGTTAGGCACTAAGGGTTAGGCCGCAGTTAGAGTTAGGCTGTGGGTGGGGAGGGTTAGGGGGGTGGGGTAAGGGTAGAACACTCTTAACTCACCCCTGTCTGTGTTTTTAACTTCTGAATCCCGGCATCAGTATTTCAAACACGGTATCCCGAGTGCCGGTATAACACACTGAATCCCTAGTATCGGCCCCTCCCCTAGCGCACATCCATGTGTCTGCAGGGACTGATGCGCCCACTTCCAGCACCTATAGCTGCACCCAGCACATTTCCAGTCTGACACTGCGCCTCTCAATCACCACCGCGCCTCTATACGTACACATTGCGGAACACATGCAATATACCAGGCTTTAGGGATTTTCATGCATGCGCAGCAGCAAAAGAATCGCTTAATTCCATGAACATCTGCTCTGTGAGCGACTCGGAATCGGGCCTGGAGTACATTTAATGTTTGTTAATGCAAAGTTAATCGATATCGGTGATGGGCACTGGGTGTAAGAGCAAACGGAGACCTGCTGTTGTACAGACTGAGCAATCGTTAGTCCAAAGGTACGTTTTATAGATATTTCTTCCCGTGCAGCTGGTGAAATGGGTCATAGTTCAACAGAACAAGGCGGTACTGTAAGTATGTTCCATAGCACGGCATAGTGGAACTGCAATGCATGGAATGTGTGATGTGAGCAAATACATTGATTTATCTTCTTAAATGCGAAGCACCAATATTCCGAAATAACTGTCATTACAGAGATTTACTAAACAGCACATAATGCATGATGGAAAGCGGAAAAGGAACACGTGATTAAGGGGCCAATTCAGTAAGGATAGCGGATGCTGCTAATCAGCAGAATTTACCATCCCTTTTGCACGCATGCTGGGATTTGACCATCGCTGGGCAAGGCCGCCCAGCATACTGACCGCCGCCCCCCCCCCCCCCCCCCCCCACTGCTGCAAGCAGAAATTGCGATCGCCTCGCAATTTCTGCTTGTCTCTTGTCAGCAGAAATTAAGGTTGACTCCTGCAGGCGCAGCTTAGCTGCCGCTGCAGGAGTCCCAGCTCCATCCTACCTGTCGCGGGGTGAGGTCACGCAGCCGCCGCGACCCCATCATGCCCCCGTTTGCACCGCACAGCCCACCGTTCGGGTTGCGCCGCCCCCGCAACGCTTTGTTTCCTCCCTGAAAAGGGAGCGTTGCCGCCCCCCTCCCACCCTGCGCCCCCCGCAGAAAATGCGGATGCATGCGTAGTAGGGCCCGCTGCGCATGCGCCGTGGCACCCCCGCAAAAAATTCCGTCCGGATCGCGATTTGCGATCCGACCTGAATTAGCCCCTAAACCCGCACTGTGGTGTATATTTACTGAAGTGGAGTGTTGCCCATAGCAGCCAATCATATTCTGTCTGTCGTTTCTCTATTACATCCAATTACATCCTAAAAAATGATAGACAGAACCTGATTGGTTGCTATGGGCAACATCAACTTTTCATTTTAGAACCTTTAGTAAATTTACCCATCTGGACATAAGAAAAACATGGAAAAGTAGCATTACTGCTATCAGATATCACAGTATTATCAGCCAAGAGGGAATTGTAGAATATTGAAGCAGTTATGTAAATATTCTGATGGTTCCTAGTCTAGCGTTATAATGTCACCGTCACATTGGATTGGTACTAATCTATGATATAATACTTTAATATATTTATACTGAGCATTTGCCTTCAGCATCCAGCACAACAGAGGTAATCTTGTCCCAGAATATCGACACCAGAATGTCAACATGCTCTGACTACCGACATGCAGAATGTTGACACGGCTGTTATCTAAACATGCCAAACTTTTTTATATTGTTTGTGTTCATCATTGTCATTTCCCTATATGATGCTACAAACACTTGGTGGCGCCTTTTAAATAAAATATAATAATAATGTTATGGATATGGGTTGCTGTTTAATACACGGCAATGATCTCAGACTTGGGCAAAGCATTGTACAATATAAAGGGCACAGGCTGTTCATTGTTCACATTAGGAAAGTACCTGCTTTTACATGTGGCATGACGAAGCTATACAACTACAGTCAGATACAGGGACTGATTCGGATTTGGAACTGAAGCAAACATGTAAGTAACTTTGCACCTGGAACAAGCCGTGTTGCAAAGCAATCAGTGCAAACACATTTATTATTTTGCATACAGGGTAAATACTGGCTGCTTTTGCACGTAGCTCACAGATGCTGGATGGCTTTATTCTTACACTGCAATTTTTATTGTAGTTTGGATACACCCCGCCCAGTGGCGTATCTATAATGGGTGCACCCATTTCGTCTATACTTACCTTTCTGGTGTCCATCGGCGTCTCCACGTGTGGGCCCCCTCCTCCTCCGTAGCCAGCAGCGCAGTTAGGGTAGTTGCTAAATCCTAGTGGGTTAAAGGACCTTTCATGCCCAGGGAGAGAAGCAAGGCCGAGGACTTGCAGTTTCACTATCCACGCCACCACTGGTTGCCTTTAGTAACCAGGTGGCGGGCGAAGCGGAGCGAGCCACCGTGCCCAAAGCGTGGTGAGCGTAGCGAGCCCGCGAGGGTCCGTTTGGGTCCATTCTTCCTACCTTGCTCCTCCCCCTCTCCTACCCTGTCACGTGACAGGTCCTTTAGCCCACTGGAATTTAGACCTAACCACGCAGTTAGTGCTCTGAGCACTAGAGAGACTCTGGCACTGTGCCAGAGTCTAAAGCGCTTGTGCGGGTCTCAAGAAAAATGACCGCCGCGCCATTTTCCCGGACACCTGCACAAGCACTATTGTATTTGGCACTGTGCCAGAGTCTCTCTAGTGCTCAGAGCACTAACTGCGCTGCCGGCTACGGAGGAGGAGGGGGCCCACACGCGGAGACTGCACACGGGTCCCCTCCTCCGTAGATACGCCCCTGACCCCACCCAAATCTAACGCTCTCTGCACATGTTACATATCACCTCCTGCAGGGCAGCATTGTTTTACCCAGTGGTGAATTGGGATGGAATACCAGCCCGGGAATATTATGGAAGCAGCCCTAATGGGGTGCGGTCTGATGAGGGGGTGGGGTTTGTTGAGGGGGCAGGATCCCTCATTATAGATCCTGATTGTACGCAATTGCTGGCCTCCTTGCATCTTCTGCTGCAGTTGTGTCTGAGACCAGGGGCGGATTGGGAACTAAGGGGGTAATTCACAAAACTTCCAATTTTAAACTTTTGCGCTATAAAAAATATATATGATATGGCTGACAATAATAACAAACTCCTATTAAATAAAAAATGTTTAATATTGCATGAATAATCTCAAATAATAAAACAAGACCGGTCTTAATAATTTGAACATCTAAGATAACAAATAAAAATGCTTTCCATTAAAAGGAGGTGGACTTGAGCATATTCTGTGCACAGAAGTGTATAAACTAGCTCTGTAAGCAAATGACTCAATGTATATAAAAGTCAAACTAAATCAAGTGTAGCTGCTGGTGGAACCCGTATATTAGATGTTTCCAATACTCAGTCACTTAATAACAGACTTCCTTTATACGTGACAGTCCAACACAGGACAATAATGAATGAGAGCCGCTCCAACCGGAATCTTACGTGAGATATAAGCAAGTAATGTCAGCAGGAAGAAATCCCGACATCTGCCACGCTGGCTTCTGGCTGCGGGGAAACCGGCACCTGCACTGGCGCCTGCTGTAACCCGTCCTGCTCGATCTGAATGCTCCACAGATCTCCACCTCTACGTGCCGTTTGCAAGCACCGATGCGCGGCTCCTCTCCACTCTATAATAATTCAACCAGCAGATAGATCTTGCAGCTGGTATACGTTACGGGTCTAGCTCCAGCAGGGGTCCAACCGTAAAGCTTCTGACGCGTTTCGCTCCTCCTACAGGGGCTTCATCATTTGATGAAGCCCCTGTAGGAGGAGCGAAACGCATCAGAAGCTTTACGGTTGGACCCCTGCTGGAGCTAGACCCGTAACGTATACCAGCTGCAAGATCTATCTGCTGGTTGAATTATTATAGAGTGGAGAGGAGCCGCGCATCGGTGCTTGCAAACGGCACGTAGAGGTGGAGATCTGTGGAGCATTCAGATCGAGCAGGACGGGTTACAGCAGGCGCCAGTGCAGGTGCCGGTTTCCCCGCAGCCAGAAGCCAGCGTGGCAGATGTCGGGATTTCTTCCTGCTGACATTACTTGCTTATATCTCACGTAAGATTCCGGTTGGAGCGGCTCTCATTCATTATTGTCCTGTGTTGGACTGTCACGTATAAAGGAAGTCTGTTATTAAGTGACTGAGTATTGGAAACATCTAATATACGGGTTCCACCAGCAGCTACACTTGATTTAGTTTGACTTTTATATACATTGAGTCATTTGCTTACAGAGCTAGTTTATACACTTCTGTGCACAGAATATGCTCAAGTCCACCTCCTTTTAATGGAAAGCATTTTTATTTGTTATCTTAGATGTTCAAATTATTAAGACCGGTCTTGTTTTATTATTTGAGATTATTCATGCAATATTAAACATTTTTAATTTAATAGGAGTTTGTTATTATTGTCAGCCATATCATATATATTTTTTATAGCGCAAAAGTTTAAAATTGGAAGTTTTGTGGATAGTTGCATTTGGGTGGACCAGTGCAATGTGATTGACCTGCTAACCCCAGGTCATCTAACTTTTTGCAGCTGATTGTTACGATATCCAAAAGGATTTTTTGATAGTACTTGCTATTAGCGCCTGGTAAAAAGGTTTTTTAAGGGGGTAATTCAGACTGCAACGCAGCAGAGATCGCAGTCTGAATTACTTTGTGGAGTGTGCACGCACAGCGGCTGCACTGCGCATGCGCACTCTGGGAGCCCAGTGAGATGCTATCAGCATCTCACTGGTGCGATCGCCTCTGCCTGACTGACAGGCAGAGGCGGTTGCAGAGCGTACCAACGGCATTAGAACGCCATTGGTGGGGCACGGTCCGGACAACGGAGGCGTGTCGGGACTGTTGGGGGTGGGGCGGGCCGCATGACATCACATGCAGCCGCTGCGACCCAGGACGCAGCGAGTAGCGGCCTGCCAGCGCGGCCTGCCAGGGACAATGCGGTGTACTCAGTGCGGTGGGCCGCCTGACATGTGGGGGGTGGGGTCACATGACAACACACAAAACAGGCCCCACAGACACGTCAGCCTGCCAGGAATCTTCCTGGTGAGTCCTATGGCCAATCCGCCCCTGGTCTTACCTAACTCTGAATGAGCCTCATAGACATAGAGCCATCTTACCTGACAGTATCTCATTTGCCGACTTTGTTTCTTCTGATTTAGGGCTGTTCTCAACCTCATTATATTCTATTTTCTTCTTCACCTTAATACTATTTTTCAGTTTGGTAACTAGAGACCCCGCCCTTGCAGGCGACCCCTTCTTGTTCGGAGAGCTGGCCTCTTCTCCCTCGTCATGTTTGTTTACAGTTTTCTTATTTAATTTAAAACTTAGACGTGATGGTCCAAAAAACTCATTTAATTCTGTGGAGTCTGACGCCTCTGCATTGTTCTGTCGTTTCAGGAGTTTTTTACTGGATCTAAAACCCAGAACTGGTCCCAAAAGTGACTCGTTTTTCTCCGGAGAACTACGTTCCTCCTTTTCCTCAAATTTCTTAGAATTTCTTTTGCTCATCCTGAAATTTCCGAATATTTTCTGAGAATTTAGATTTTTCTGCTCCACACTGAATTCTTTATCGCCTGGCTGATGTCCACTTTTAGTGTCTTCTTGTGTCTTGTCCACCTTAGATATTGGGTGAGATGCAGGCGATGGAGTATCCATGTCTTATCAGCACGGCATTCGTTGTACTACACCTGAAATACAGAAAATGTTCAATCGTGTTAATTAATTCATCTATACTTCCTGCTAATTCCCATAGGGAAGCTTTACACAATTTGTGATGACTAGTTCCAAAAACGCTGATCTTGGTGAATGATGTAGATAGTTTCCTGGTGTACAGGATAAAGGGGTATATTTACTAAGCTTTGTATGGAGATAAAGTGGACGGAGATACAGAACCAGACAATCAGCTCCTAACTGTCATTTTTCAAACACAGCCTGTAACATGGCAGTTAGGAGCTGATTGGCTGCTACTTTATCTTTCCCCACTTTATCTCAATCCAAAGCTTAGTAAATAGGACCCAAGTCACAATAACTGGTAATGTAGGATTCAAAGAGTGCCGACCCTCATCATCATTCCCTTACTGTAATGTTTTGAAAGAAATGCGGATGTACTGTAGAATTACCACGGACCTCTTCAACTGGCCAGGGCTGCACGTAGACTTTGTTTCCCAGATATATGGACAGAATATATCGACGTGAAACAATTTGTGATTCAAAACCTCATAGTTCCTGTTTTGTAGAACTCCTCCTTTATGGTGGTCATTCCGAGTTGATCGCAGCCAGCAACTTTTAGCAGCTGCTGCAATCAACAGTCCACGCCTATGGGGGAGTGTATTTTAGCTTAGCAGGGCTGCGATCGCTTGTGCAGCCCTGCTATGCTAAAAAAAATTAAAGCAGAACTAGAGTACCCCTGGACATACTTACCCTGTGCGATGGATCCAGCGATGATGGGCCCGGCTTTGACGCCACACCTCCGCCCTCCGTTGTCCTGGACACGCCTGCGTTATACTCACCACTCCCCGAAAACGGCTCCAAACGGTCCGGATCCGCCCAGCCACGCCTCCTTCCTGTCAATCTTCTTAGCGGTCGCCGCTGCGACTGCTTCCGTCGGTAGCCGCGACGCAACTTGGTGACCCCTGTCGCTGGGCAACGTCACGCACGCGCACTGCTGCAGCCGCGCATGCGCATTCCGCACCCGTTCGCACCACAGCGAAAAAACCGCTGCGTGCGAACGGGTCGGAATGACCCCCTATGTTCCATACTGATAGTTTGCAGACTCAAGGTGGAGACGTTCCAAAAGCAACCTACAGTATCAGCTTCTAACTGTCATTTATCTTTGAAATAATAGTTATGAACTGATTGGTTGCTTTCAGCAACTACAGATGGAGCCATCTTTATCTTGTCCTTTAATAGGATGAATTGAGCCAGGGCAGTCAGACTTAATCCTCTGCTGTAATGACTTAATCCCCTGCTGTATTGTTCTCTCTGTATTGTATTGCAGCTGAGAACAATAGTTGAAGGGTTTATGCTAATATACCATGGTGTGCCTAGGTGCAGCAGAGAAGCCAAGATAAGCGTGGCTCCATGTGTACTCCACTTTATCTCTCGCCACGGCTTGATACACCCCACCCTCAAAGTTTGCTAACCTCTGTAGAGGAAGATGCAAGGTGCTTTATATAGACTCGTTATAACACAATGGAGCTCATTACGAGGCCTCTTCATTAAGGTGAACAGTAGTTTCTGTATGTTTTTAATTAACTGGCTCATTACTTTTGCATTACTAAATATAGCAATGTGAGTGCCAGTGTTAGGAATTGCGGGAAAGCTTCTTTTCAAAGCTGTCCCAAGACCGGAGCAATACATCATTGGTCTGATACATTTGTATAAATAGTATACGCCACCGCAGCTCGGAGAGTTGGATGGTTAATTAACAACGAGCTATCTAGGATTAATAACGAGGAGGCTCATTAGAGTTGGACACAAATCAGTTTGTTTGTGGAAAAGACTTATATGCATCTACATTGAAATGAGCCCCATTATCAGTATAGACAAGAGGGGAAAGAGACCACAGTCCGGACACACAGATAATGAGACATGCACCACTACAGCTTGAGTATCCCTTATCCAAAATTCAAAATCCCACAGTTTTGGGTCCTCTACTGAGATAATGACATAGATATTATATATTATATATACACAGATATATTGTTTAGATCAGTGGTTCTCAAACTCGGTCCTCAGGACCCCACACAGTGCATGTTTTCCAGGTCTCCTCACAGAATCGCAAGTTAAATAATTAACTCCACCTGTGGACCTTTTAAAATGTGTCAGTGAGTAATTAATACACCTGGGCACCTGCTGGGTTACCTGCAAAACATGCACTGTGTGGGGTCCTGAGGACCGAGTTTGAGAACCTATGGTCTAGATCAGTGGTTCTCAAACTCGGTCCTCATTACCCCACACAGTGCATGTTTTGCAGGTAACCCAGCAGGTGCACAGGTGTATTAATTACTCACTGACACATTTTAAAAGGTCCACAGGTGGAGCTAATTATTTCACTTGTGATTCTGTGAGGAGACCTGCAAAACATGCACTGTGTGGGGTCCTGAGGACCGAGTTTGAGAACCTGTGGTCTAGATATATAATATAATATGTACATATTTGTGTTATCTCAGTAGGGGAACCAAAAATGTGTGATCTTGAATTTTGGATAAGGGATAGTCAACCTGTATATGCCATGTTCCCAGTGCCCAATGTGCATTGCATACATACTGTATCAATGATTGTTATGCTCATTGAAGGCTGTGATATGACTGATTGGTATATGATGCAAGTGGAATGCAGCAGTTTATATAAAAATGACATACACCCAACTGGAAATCCCATATTGGCAATCCTCATAACAATAACTGTGTACACTGGAGACCTGCGAGGAGCCGGTACAGGAGTTAATATATACATAAGCGCACCGTGCACATCAAACATAAAATTGGGACTATTTGGAGGGATATAGGGAAAGCGGACTGTGGGGGTGATACAGATCTGATCGCTGGGCTGCTAATTTTGCTAATAGTAGATGAAATATAACAAATGGCCGTCAGAGTACATACAACACTACTGTTTGTGCGCTTTGCTAACATCATTCAGTGCTTTAGAAGTGCAAGAGTTAAATATACTTTTGCTTCTGTTAATAATTTCCAGGGAAGTTCCAAGTCGGAATAATTTCGGCTTCACCATTCCCACGTTCTGTAGCTGCGCAGTTCCCTGTCCCTTGTTTTCCAGGTATTTCCCAGCAATGGCTCTACTTACAGTAAACATATATTAAATGGAGGAACAGTAATCACAGGGGCTGTAACCTCCAAAATTCCCTTTATTAATGCGCTGTAAGGGAAAATGTGGATGCTAAACTTACTTTTATCTCTTCTCTCTGTACGAGCTAAGAGACATCTCTCTACTGTCCTGTATCGTCTTTAAGGTCTTTATTTCAGATATGTTGTCCAATGATGTCACACATACACCCTCACACTGTGCCATGCCCCATACTATTGTATTGTAGAAGTGTCACTATATAATATGGGGCCTAAATATGAAACTATGTTCTGGAAAACCTTCAGAAAACTGCATTTTGTTAAGTCTCCCCCCATAGGCGTGCGCAGCTATTTTTATTAGGGGGTGCACCGCCGGAGGGGTGTGTCTAGCACCGCATTTTTGGTGTGTCCAGCACCGGCCAGGGACATGTCTAGCACTATTTTACATTCTCTCAGTAAAATCACATACCTTAATCTAACTTCTCTCTAGTTCCTAATAATGAAGTAGATTAAAATGAAACATAATGGTGCGACCACTGGCCGGTACTGCTATGCCATAACCCCGAGTCCTCGCTGCTGCTGTACCCTGTCGCTGCTCACACTTCCCAAACCTATCCCTGACCCAGTGGCGGAACTATATAGTGGGGCTTACTGCATATACATTCACCTCCCCCCTCACACACCCCACCACTTTCACCCCCCAGCACCTACACCCTGATTTTGAGCTGGCCACTCTGAAAAGTACAGGAGATTTAGGGAGCCCAACATTTAAGTTTTAATATGACACAAGTACAGTTTAAAATTTACACATATGCCATCAGAGCCACATCTGCCTCTTTCTATGCCATCAGACTCTTCCTCCGCAGGACACCCCATGTCCCCATGCTCACCAGCTACTGACAGTAGTGCCCCTTATTCACATTATGCCACACAGTATGAGCCGAATTCACATTACGCCACACAGTATGAGCTGAATTCACATTACACCACATAGTCTGAGACAAATTCACATTACGCCACACGGTATGAGCCGAAATTCACATTACGCCACACAGTATGAGCCGAATTCACATTACGCCATACAGTATGAGCTGAATTCACATTACGCCACACAGTATGAGCCGAATTCACATTACGCCACACAGTATGAGCTGAATTCACATTACGCCACACAGTATGAGCCGAAATTCACATTACGCCACACAGTATGAGCCGAAATTCACATTAAGCCATATAGTATGAGCCGAAATTCACATTACGCCATACAGTATGACCCAAAATTCACATTATAGCACACGGTATGAGCCAAATTTACATTACACCACACAGTATGAGCCAAAATTCACATTACGCCACACAGTATGAGCTGAATTCACATTACCCCACACAGTATGAGCCGAATTCACATTACGCCACACAGTATGAGCTGAATTCACATTACGCCACACAGTATGAGCCGAAATTCACATTACGCCACACAGTATGAGCCGAATTCACATTACGCCACACAGTATGAGCTGAATTCACATGACGCCACACAGTATGAGCCGAAATTCACATGACGCCACACAGTATGAGCCGAAATTCACATTACGCCATACAGTATGAGCCAAAATTCACATTATGCCACACAGTATGAGCCAAAATTCACATTGTAGCACACGGTATGAGCCAAATTTACATTATACCACACAGTATGAGCCGAAATTCACATTATACCACACGGTATGAGCCAAATTCACATTACGCCACACAGTATGAGCTGAATTCACATTACACCACATAGTATGAGGCTGTTATTCCCCCTGGCTGGCCAGGCCAAATACAGTAAGTTACAAAAAAAGAAAAGAATGAGATCTATAGGTGCACTAAGGAAACTACTGAGTGTTTGGCTCTCTGGCTAATATATTTATGTGACCTTTTTTCTTTTAATTTTATTTCCCTGATTGCACACACAGATCTCTTTTTTTTATTTTATTGTAACTTCACTTCATTTCTACATGTTATTTTATTCCCCCTGGCTGGGCTGGCCTGGCCCCTCTCTTTTACCTGCAGGAGCAGGTTGCAGCACTGAGCGTTTCACATACAGACTTACTGCCTCAGTGACACACTCCGAGTCCTCAGTGAACTTTCTCTCTCTCTCCCTCTGTTTTCTTCCTAGTCCTCATTAGAGTCATGCTGCCCGTGATGCTGGCGGGGTGGCCGCGGCACATGAGGAATTGAGTGCCGGTGAGAGAAGAGAGACTGAGCGCGGGCAGGGAGGGAAGGAAGGAGCGCAATGTGACATCTTAAGGTCACACCGCGACGCGGAGCCAGGAGGATGCATCCATTTACCCAGTGCGGCCAGCAGCCAATAGTACAGATATAGTGCTGTGTCCGGCTGCGGTGGCGGCGGGAGGCGGGCATGAGGCGGCAGGAGGGTTGGGGCACAGGATGGCCATCGATCGCTGTGCTGCAACAGGCATGGGGGGTGCCAGACATTAGGGGGTGCCTGTGCGCACCAGGCACCCCCCGTGCGCACGCCTATGTCTCCCCCTAATGTTTCAATAGGATACTGTTAAGGTGCAGACACACCCAATGTGTATGCAGAGAGATGATCTGAAATCAGGGCAACGGACGGTGGATGGTGATGATGCGGGAACGCGCATCAGCGCTCACCAGTGTCGGACTGGGGCAAGAATGGCCCACTGGGGTAATGCCGTGGTAGGGGCCCATGCTAACTGTAAGAGTGCATTGGCTGGGCCCATAGTCCTGTGCAGTATAAGGTAACATATGTATAATGTATAATTAAAGTGCACTAGGATACAGTTTGGAACCTAATCCCTAGAGGAGGAGGTGGGCCCACAGGCAGTGGGGTCCACCGGTGGTTTCCCCTATTCCCCTGTGGGCCGGTCCGACCCTTTCGCTCACCGCCCGGCCATACACACTAGGCGATTTTGAGCTTAAAGTAGCTCAAAATGCCAAAAGTGAGCTACTTAGAGCCCAAAATCGCCCAGTGTGTATGCACCTTAACAGATATCCCTCTCTTTTCGATTGCACAGAAGTCCCCATACAAGCCTATAGGGGATGTGGTCAAAATACCAGCAGTCAGGATCCCGACACTCAGGAGAGACTGATAGTGGGATTCCAAAAGACAGAATCCCGACACATCCCAGAGGTAAGTACCAGGGCTGGGGTTAGGGTTAGACACTAGGGAGAATATTAACATTAGGATACAGGGGTGAGGGAGGTTAGGATTAGGCTGAAGGAGGGGCGGGTAGGGTTAGGCTGCGGGAGGTAAAATACTTCATGGAATGTGCCAGGATTCAGGCTGTTGGGATCACGCTGTCAGTCTGCTGAACCACCCCCATGTGGGGACTGTAATATTCAACGCTGCTAGTCAAAGCCTTAAAGTAGGTCTAAGCAATCATTTTGCTTTAAGAAATTATGTGTATTGGGGTTAAAATGCAGCCAGTGGTAAATCACCCCTGACAGAAGAACTCTGGGAGGGACAAATAAATGCCGCCCAACATTTGAATACACGAAAAGGGGGCATGGTCTGTGTGAAAGGGGTGTGGATTCACGGCAGTGACACATTGCAAGCCACACCCCCATTTCCCGTCACTAAGGGGGCATGCCCAGTGCTCTGTGAACTGCTGGCATGCCCCCAGTCCCTCTGTCTCCATTGAATAGACGCTGTGCATCATACTGTAGTGCCACTTACGTCATACTGTAGTGCCACTTACGTCATACTGTAGTGCCACTTACGTCATACTGTAGTCCCACGTACGTCATACTGTAGTCCCACGTACGTCATACTGTAGTCCCACGTACGTCATACTGTAGTGCCACTTACGTCATACTGTAGTGCCACTTACGTCATACTGTAGTGCCACGTACGTCATACTGTAGTGCCACGTACGTCATACTGTAGTACCACTTTCGTCATACTGTGTACCACTTATGTCATACTGTAGTACCACGTACGTCATACTGTAGTACCACGTACGTCATACTGTAGTACCACTTATGTCATACTGTAGTGCCACTTACGTCATACTGTAGTGCCACGTACGTCATACTGTAGTACCACTTATGTCATACTGCAGTACCACTTATGTCATACTGTAGTACCACTTTCGTCATACTGTAATACCACGTACGTCATACTGTAGTACCACGTACGTCATACTGTAGTACCACTTATGTCATACTGTAGTACCACGTACGTCATACTGTAGTACCACTTATGTCATACTGTAGTACCACTTTCGTCATACTGTAGTACCACTTTCGTCATACTGTAGTACCACGTACGTCATACTGTAGTACCACTTATGTCATACTGTAGTACCACGTACGTCATACTGTAGTACCACTTATGTCATACTGTAGTGCCACTTACGTCATACTGTAGTGCCACTTACGTCATACTGTAGTACCACTTATGTCATACTGCAGTACCACTTATGTCATACTGTAGTACCACTTATGTCATACTGTAGTGCCACTTACGTCATACTGTAGTACCACTTTCGTCATACTGTAGTACCACGTACGTCATACTGTAGTACCACGTACGTCATACTGTAGTACCACTTATGTCATACTGTAGTACCACGTACGTCATACTGTAGTGCCACGTACGTCATACTGTAGTGCCACTTTCATCATACTGTCGTGCCACGTACAATTTTGGATTATACAGAGTGAGGCAAAAAAAAAAACTTCCCAGATTGTAAAGGTTAACAAAAAGTTTCAATAGCATTTACGGGATCAGTACGCGATACCGCCGGACGGAATCCCGGCGGTCGGAATACCGACACCGGGATCCTGACAGGCACAATCCCGACAGGGGGGCGAGCGCAACGCAGCCCCTTGCGGGCTCGTTGCGCTCGCCACGCTGCGGACACAGTGCCTCGCTACGCTCGGAACACTAATTTATTCTCCCTCTATGGGTGTCGTGGATAAATGTGACAGTGGGACATAATGTGTATGTAAGAGCTGACAATCACTTGCTCTGGGGATTGTCCCCCCTGTCGTTTTACCTCTACACTGGGGTCTATTCATGAAGCAGTGATAAGAGTGGCGAAGAGAGCCAGTGGAGAAGTTGCCGATGGCAACCAATCAGCTGCTACATATAATTTTATAGAATGCTCTTGATAAATGTTACCTCAACACTGATTGGTTGCCATGAGCAACTTCTCCACTGGCTCACTTCTCCATACTTTTCACTGCTTCATGAATAGACCCCATAGCCAGCTGCCTGGGAGCGCCTCCGTGTTGTCCCCTGCTTGTGCAGTGCCAGTCTCCGGTGTTCTGCCGTTTCTTCCTTCTCTACTCTTTTCACTGTTTCATGTCTCATATCTATCCCGGTCACCTGTCAGGAACGAAACTAGGGGGTTGCATCTGCCGCCAAAGCGTCCTAAGCACCCTGAAGGAGTCTGAATACATTACACATACCCTTTTCAGACAGAAAACCCAGAAATTACCCGGCATTTCAGTGCCGGGTCGTGTTGCCGGGCTCTGTCTCTGACCCCCTTTCACTCAGACAGGCAAATTACCGGGATGAGAATTTCGACCCGGTAATTTGCAGATAAACACGTCTATTTTATCTGTGTGAAAGGGTCAACCGGGTCAAAATTCCCGCTTCTCCAACCCTGGTAGATTCCAGGGTCGAAGTCCTGTGAATTTCAACACGGGTTGACCCTATCACACAGAAAAAGGACCCACGTTTTTCATGAAATTACCGGGTAGAACCGCTTCACCCGGTAATTTCATTTTCTGTGTGACAGGGGTAACAGCGATCTGATGAGCTGTCAGAGTGCAGCAATAAGGGTCCATCACAGAAATTACACAAACAGTGCCAAGGTCATGACCTGTGGAGGACCCACCTGCCCCTAACAATATGATATGGTGGTTTTGACTATGGCATACCTCCCAACTGTCCCGATTTTCGTGGGACAGTCCCGCACAGCGTCTATTCCAGTGAGTCAGGGGGACTGGGGGCATGGCCACTGGAAGGACCCACTGTGCCGAAAAAATGGAGGCGTGACTCACGGTCGCGGCACCGCTTTTTAATAGGCCACGCCCCTTTTTTTCAGCGCTGCATCGGGGAGTCCCTCCTAGAAGCCTCCAATTGTTGGGAGGTACGCTACGGTATCCCAAATGTTTCTGAAAGTTGTTCAATTAGGAGAAAAATTCTAAAAATGCTGCAGTGACCTCTATGGATATGTTAAACATAGGATTACTGTACTATCCCTTTAAACTGGACATTTATGAATTACACAGGTTCTGTGGCTGATTAAAACAAGGTAAAATGCAAACTTGAACCAACCAGCCACAGAACCTGTGTAATTCATGAGTGCCCTGGATTAAAGGGATAGTATGGTAAGCCTACGATAAACAGTATGACTAATTCAGACCTGAGCGCTAGGCTGCATTTTCGCACAGCGGGCGATCAGGTCTAAACTGCGCATGCGTATGCACCGCAATGCGCAGGCGCGTCGCATGGGTACAAAGCGGATCGCCGCTCAACGATGGATTTGTGCGAAGGATCTGTTCCCACGGGCGTTCGCAAGGAGATTGACGGGAAGAAGGCGTTTGCGGGTGTCAATTGACCGTTTTCTGGGAGTGTTTGGAAAAACGCAGACGTGTCCAAGCGTTTGCAGAGAGAGTTCCTGACGTCAGTTCCGGTCCCGGACAGGTTGATGTGATCGTAGCGGCTGAGTAAGTCCTGGGCTGCGCAGAGACTGCACAAAATCTGGTTGTACAGCTCTGCTACACATGCGTTCGCACATTTGCACAGATAAAATACACTCCCCTGTGGGCGGCGACTATGCGAACGCAGAACTGCAAATAACCCTAGCGAGCGAACATGTCTGAATTAGCCCCAATATCACAGTAATCTGAATGTAATAAGGAATCTGAATACAGTAACAATTTACCAATCCACATGGAAATGCTCACAATGGAAGCAATTTACAGTATTTTGTTGTCTTTATGACCCAGCCATGTAGTGATAATGGAAAGACAATACAATTATGACCGGTACGATTCAGTACTGTGTTGCAGTTTACTCATTAGTTATTCTTTATGCAGATACGACACATTCAGACTCTGCAGCTGGGTACACGAGATGTGCATGACATCTCGGCTAACACACTAGTACGAACACAACAAGGGTTAAACGTTTCACTGCCAGTGTAACACAATAGCATACCTCCTAACATGACCCTCTCTAGGAGGGACAGAATGTTCTGTTCCTGGACTTCCCTCTTAATGTATTATTGCCCTCACCTGTGCTGTACACCTTTCTTATCCATTTACCTGTTCAAAACAGGTGATGGCAATCATACATTAAGAGAAAAGTCCAGGAGCAGAGCATTGTGTCCCTCCTGGAGAGGGTCATGTTGGGAGGTATGCAATAGGCCAGTGGTTCTCAAACTCGGTCCTCAGGACCCCACACAGTGCATGTTTTGCAGGTAACCCAGCAGGTGCACAGGTGTATTAATTACTCACGGACACATTTTAAAAGATCCACAGGTGGAGCTAATTATTTCACTTGCGATTCTGTGAGGAGACCTGCAAAACATGCAGTGTGTGGGGTCCTAAGGACCGAGTTTGAGAACCTGTGCAATAGGCCACAGGTTCCCAAACTCAGTCCTCAGGACCCCACACAGTGCATGTTTTCCAGGTCTCCTCACATAATCACAAGTAAAATAGTGAGAACCACCTGTGGATCTTTTAAAATGTGTTAGTGAGTAATGAGTACAGTAATGTGCAGCTGCTGGGTGATCTAGAAAATGTGAACTGTGTGGGGTCCTGAGGACCGAGTTTGAGAACCACTGCAATAGGCCTTAGCTGTAAATCACTAGTAGTGGGCTTACCATATGATCCCTTTAAACTGGGACGCTCATGGATTACACAGGTTCTGTGGCTGATTAAAACCAGGTGAAATGCAGGCTTGAAGTCAGCCAGCCAGCGAACC
This sequence comes from Pseudophryne corroboree, assembly GCF_028390025.1. Lineage (NCBI taxonomy): Eukaryota > Metazoa > Chordata > Amphibia > Anura > Myobatrachidae > Pseudophryne > Pseudophryne corroboree. Next base: position 169,891,530 of record NC_086455.1, on the reverse strand, counting down.
TGTGTAATTCATAGGTGTCCTGGTTTAAAGGGATAGTTTGGGAAGCCTAAGTAGTAGTAAAGAGCAGTAAACGGGCCAATATCCGGTCGGTGTTTGTGTACTTACCATGAGTTTAAGAAGAGGCGTCTGCAACTTGGTTATATTCAGGCAGAAGAAATAAGATTGTGTAATGAAGTCAGGTTGAGCAGCTTCTGAGCATTCCACAGGAGAATGGAGGGGAGATTGCCGTCTCTTCCCACCTGCAGTCCTGCACTTGCACTTTCACTTCTAGCTGGACAAATCCTGTTGCACCTGAGGATTTTTCAATCATTAACAGAATGTTCCCGTATTCCAACAGTTTAGTGTCAATAGAAGTGCAATTCATAAAATAATGGACACTATGCTGGTATCTACATGTCAGTGATACAGTGCCGGGAAATATCTTGGCGCTTTCTTTATTTAGTGTGGCAGCATTATGAAAGGGATACTTGTATTATACGATGAGAGTATTAGCAGGTAAATGGATAATTAATCACTGCAGGATTTAGAGTTGGAGGATTCTTGTCGCATGTTCTGTGTTTATAAGACTTCTTGCAGAGTAGCCGATGAGCCACCCACCTGGACCTCCAGGATATTCCAGTAGCGACCACTGAAAAGATGGATAGTATGTTTGTTTAGTAGTCTCCTTAGTAACTTAGCGGTTCCCAAACCTTATTGAATGACGGCGCCCTAGAGAGTCAGCGGTTTTTTCACAGCACCTCTAGGCCAAACATTTCTTAATGAGCAATTCAGCAAAAATGATTAACTACAGTAAATTGTGCTTCTATGTGATCCTTGTGTTCAGTTATATGTAGAGATGTGCGGCCGGCACTTTTCGCGTTTTGTGTTTTGGTTTTGGTTCTGGTTCCCCGCTCGTGTTTTGGATCTGGATTGGTTTTGCCAAAACCACTCTTTCGGGTTTTGGATCTTGATGATTTTGAAAAAAACACACAAAAACAGCTAAAATCACAGAATTTGGGGGTAATTTTGCTCCTACGGTATTATTAACCTCAATAACATTCATTTCCACTCATTTCTAGTCTATACTGAACACCTCACAATATTGTTTTTAGGCCATAAGGTTGCACCGAGGTAGCTGGATGACTTTGCTAAGCGACACAAGTGTGCGGCACAACCAAGTGGCCCATCTAGGAGTGGCACTGCAGTGGCGGCACAACCACCGGGCCCATCTAGGAGTGGCACTGCAGTGGCGGCACAAACACCTGGCCCATCTAGGAGTGGCACTGCAGTGGCGGCACAAACACCTGGCCCATCTAGGAGTGGCACTGCAGTGGCGGCACAAACACCTGGCCCATCTAGGAGTGGCACTGCAGTGGCTGAATGTCGAAAGTGGCCGTGCAGTAAAATAATACAAAGAAGATACTTATGACACACATTCTGTATATATATGTAATAATATATATATATTCATTCAGTGCCTCCCCAGCCTATGATCTCACCGCAGTCACTGCACTGGACTGATGCAGCACAACACAGCACTATTGGACTGGACTGTATTTACACAGCAGCACTGGACATTTGGAAGCACAAGACACCACCACTGGACTGACGCAGCACAAGACACCACCACTGGACTGACGCAGCACAAGACAGCACCACTGGACTGGACTTATACAGCAGCACTGGACATATGGAAGCACAGGACACCACCACTGGACTGGACTTATACAGCAGCACTGGACATATGGAAGCACAGGACACCACCACTGTGACTGGACTGATGCAGCACAAGACACCACCACTGCACTGATGCAGCACAAGACAGCACCACTGGACTGACGCAGCACAAGACAGCACCACTGGACTGACGCAGCACAAGACAGCACCACTGGACTGGACTTATACAGCAGCACTGGACATATGGAAGCACAGGACACCACCACTGTGACTGGACTGATGCAGCACAAGACACCACCACTGCACTGATGCAGCACAACACAGCACTGGAATGACACATAAGAGCAGGTCACCACCCCACGAGCCACACCACTTTCACGCACAGACACTGAGGAGACATGTCTTCTCGCTACACTCTCCAGGACTGGAGTGAAAATGGTGGCGACGTGCAGCTCCTTATATGGAATCCAAAACCCGCGAGAATCCGACAGCGGGATGATGTCGTTTTGCCTCGTTCTGGTTTCCGAGTCTGGCGGGAAAACCCGAGCCTGACTCGGATCCGGGCTCGTGACGTGAAGTTCGGGGGATTTCGGTTCTCAGGGAACAGAGCCTGCTCATCTCTAGTTATATGTTGGCTGACAGATTTTCACTTCTGTTTGTCTATACAAGTTATGATTGGGCAGCACTGAGGTCATGGGTTCGATTCCCACCATGGCTCTACCTGTGTGGAGTTTGTATATTCTCCACGTACTTGCGTGGGTCTCCTCCGGACACTCCAGTTTCCTCCCACAATTCAAAAATATACTGGTAGATTAATTGGCTCCAAACAAAAATTACCCTAGTGTCTGTGTGTGTGTGTGTGTGTGTGTGTGTGTGTGTGTGTGTGTGTGTGTGTGTGTGTGTGTGTGTGTGTGTGTGTGTGTGTGTACATGTGGTAGGGAATATGGATTGTAAGCTCCACTGGGGCAGGGACTGATGTGAATGGCCAAATATTCTCGGAATATGTGTGCGCTATATAAATAACTGGTAATAAATGATTTGCAGCCACCAGCCCTGGATTTTCCTATCACATTGACACTATAGAATTTTATTTGGCCTTGTCACTGATAGGTACAAAAAAATCAGGGCCGATGAGATTCTTGGTCCCTCTGCAACTGCCTCTTGCCCTCAAGGGCTGAACCTGTGGGCCTATGTTCAGTTGAGCTATCACCATGATGCTCCATAAGTGAAGCATTTGTCCTTTACCAAGATGGCCATTGAGTCTTCTGCGTATGCGCCACCGCTATCTTGGCACTGTGTTTGAGCGCCGAGCACAGTGCTATGCAGACATGTAGTACTCAGCTCCAGTCTGCCCTACATATCCTGCATGGTACCGCTACCATGGCTGGTCCACTGTATGTTCCGCTCCATCTCTGTTTCTGTGCAGTAGCATAACTCCTGGAGACAGTCTCCAGCTGTCAGGGGGGCACCAAGGAGGAAGACCGAAGGGGCTGCTGATCTAGAACAGATCTCTCTCCACTCATTTCACTTTGCTACAGTCACTGCTCACTGCTGTCCTTGCTCACAAGACCCCTTTGTAGCCCCCTTGAGCTGAAGAGTCTTGGAATGTGTGATAGCTCTGTTGTTGTGTCTTATATGATAGAAAAAAGAAAGGAGAGCAGAAGTTGTTTTAAGGAAGTGCATCTGTTTATTTATCATTCACAGCCAGCACCCAAAAATCCAGTTCCCTTATCACTGCGCATGTACACAAGTATCAACAGGCTATGGGCACAGACACCCAAATACCCCAGACACCATATAACGCTGTACATGAGACAAACAGGCCGCACAATGCATACCTCCGTACTTTTGAGTCTATGGATTCGGGACCTGCTGCGTTGGCGTGGCTGAAAAGGGTGCGGGGAGTTTGGGCGGAGGGGCGGGCCTAGTGCCGCGATCACCATTTTCATAATTTTGGGGGCTTGCCCAGTGCTCCCTCCCTTTACTGATAGATACCGCGCACATGCACACGGCATCTATTCAGTGATCACCGACTGCTGAGCAGAGCAGCGGTGATCACTGGCTATCCCAATCTGCTCCGCCGCCCACTGGACACTCTGGGCCATGGGTGGGACAGTGTCCAATTAGCGGGACTGTTCCACTGTATTCAGGACAGTTGGGAGGTATGAGAGTGACTCGGCGCACACAGTAGCTGCATCCACAATGAGCTTCATTAAACGTAAAGGCTCAGAAAACGATGCTACAATACTGTATATGGCATTACCTTTCATCCAGCATCAAAATCTGTTCTTCACATACATCACTGACTTTCTCTATTCCCTCTCTCTGCCATAGCAGCTTTCTCTGTAATTGATTTCATCTCTGCATTTCAACTGATACAGCCTGATTCAGACCAGGACGTAGTCCCAATTCCGACCAATGTTTTCGGGACTGCACATGTGCCGGAGCTACAGTACAGTGCACATTTGTCACGATGGTGCTGCGGTCACAGTGCCTAGCCTAGGCATTTGGGGCTGGCGCTAGAAGTGTAGCCACTGGTCGCACAGGATGCGACCAGTGGCGGATTCTACCTATGGGCTGCTGGACTGCAGCCCTCCCAGGTAAAATCCACCAGCGTCAGTGAAGTCAGATGCAGTCCGTGACTGCACTGGCATTACTGCGACTGGCAGTCACTTCCTATTGGAAGTCCTACCTGCCAGCCACCCGCAGGATAGGCAGTCTCATTGGAAGGTGTATCTTCCATCCGGGACTGCCAGACCAGACTTTGATAAGCAGAGGGCTGGCTTCCTGTTAGAAGCCATTTCCTGCCTCATCGTCAGCCCCACCTGACTTCTATGGGCTGCAGCTGATGCAGCCCATAGAAGCCGTGTGCATGCGCATGTGCACACAAGCCACCGCTTGTGCGCATGTGCAGGTCCCGGCACCTGCTAGATCCATTACGCAGGCGTTGGGCCTGGCTGGATGGGGACGGCAGCTGTCACCTCTCTCTTTCCTACACGGGCAGCGGCAGCCCCCCTGCCCACCAAAGGTAGGAGCCGCCGCTGGATGTGACCAGTCTGATACACAGTGTTTGCTGCTGCAGGGAGGAGAAACTTCCCTCTGCTGCTGCTCTCAGGGGGTCCTTCCAGTCCCTCTATCTTCCCGAAACCTCCCCCAGTGTTTGCCGTGCTGCCGATCATTGCTGATTGACAACCAATGTTCCAATATTTGGGGAAAAAAATATTTGTTTTTCACAAATCTAAAAAAATTATATTTTAAGTTTAAATGCATGTTCTTCACCTAATTCACTCATTAAAAAAAAAAAAACAATTTCTGAGCGTTTTTTGGAAAAAAAATTATTAGTCAGTTAAGTGGTTAATGAGACCCACTCCTGCCAGAAAACATTCACATAATAACTTTTCGAAGTTGCAATGTAGTATTTTATATCAAAAAACATGTATTTTAGCTATAATTTGTGTTCATTATTGACGTTGCTTTTACTTGACCTTTAAAATTCTGCCTCATATTTTCTCCCTTTAGAAAACATTAATAAGGAATAAAGTATATGTGTAAAGCTGTCCACTCATCTAAAGGTTGTCATTCAAACCTGCCAATTACAGTAGTTGGCTGGTTGGTAATAAATTCCGGTATGGGAGCATGCGACAGTGCGCCGTTTCCACCCAAATGCCAGAAAACGACCATTCAGATATGTTGTTTACAGTAGATCAATCCGATGTAAAACAGGAACTATTAAATTCAAACTCTCATCTTAAGCTTAACTATAGGGGGTCATTCCGAGTTGATCGCTCGCTAGCAGTTTTTAGCAGCCGTGCAAACGCTATGCCGCCGCCCACTGGGAGTGTATTTTAGCTTAGCAGAAGTGCGAACGTTTTTATCGCAGAGCGCCTGCAAAAATGTTTTGTGTAGTTTCAGAGTAGCTCAAAACCTACTCAGCGCTTGAGATCACTTCAGAATATTCAGTTCCGGATTTGACGTCACACACCTGCCCAGCGTTCGCCCAGCCACGCCTGCGTTTTCCATGGCACGCCTGCGTTTTTCCGAACACTCCCTGAAAACGGTCAGTTGCCACCCAGAAATGCCCACTTCATGTCAATCACTCTGCGGCAAGCAATGCAACTGAAATGCATCGCTAGACACTGGCAAAACTGCATCGATGGTTGTGCCCGTACATCGCGCATGCGCAGAACTGCCGTTTTTTAGCATGATCGCTGCGCTGCGAACAAATGCAGCTAGCGATCAACTCGGAATGACCACCTATGTTCAAATAGGCAAACCATGCTTTTATTTTTTTTCCCCTCTAAATAAAATCATTACTTATGAAGATGATTTATCAAAACCAAAAACTGATGGTTTCAAGTATAAATGAAAAGGGGAATATTTATCACACTCCGCATCTTGGATGCGGGGGAAATGTAATAAATTTACCCGAACTCGCATTGCGATATTTGAATACATCGTAAGGATTTACCCAGGGGCAGACTGCCCATAGGGCCCACAAGGAGGATTCCCGGAGGGCCGATGAGCATGCAAGGCCTGTTTTGTTTGTTGAGATGTGATTGGTGGTGCTGCTGCCATGGTTACATAGAATAGCTCTGGTGCTGCCCATTTGAGGCTACCTATATACATTTTTCCAGGGCCACCTATAGTTCCCAATCTGTCCCTGGATGTACCTAATATCGCATACAGGTGCAGAGCTTGCAAGAAAACACAGTCCCTATGCATCCTCTCCCCGCAGTCATCAGGGTATTTTTCATAAAAAAATACTCTGAAACCTTAACCACACATGCGCAGCCGGTTACCCCAAACCCCTCCATCACCACCGCCAACCCTTCCTCCCACTGAGTTAACACTTACCTGCAGACTGCTTCAGTCATTGATCAGTCCCCGGCTCATTCTCTGGTTGTCTCCAGACAGCTGATGCTGTGAAACTCCAGGTGGCATCTCACTGAACATGTCGGGAATCTGCGTAAATCACACCTGCACTTACCTATGTGCAGTTCTGCGCTGTCCTGGAGGAGTCCCCAATGTCTGAAAAGGTGTCACAGCGATGTCTCCAGTGTGTCTGCCATGTGGGGGTTCAGAGGTTCCTTGCAGCATCTCCATTGTCTCAGTGTAATGGCTGCTACCATCTTGGATCTGGTCAGCTGATCGATAAAACGCCAATAATATTCCAGATTTGCCTCATGTGATTCTCTCCACAGTCCAGCCTAGTTTCCACCAATCCTAGTGCACCACAGGGGATAAAAGGGCACCAGTAATTACAATCTTTGCCAGAACAATGTTCATATTCAGCCACGTCCTTGTCTCCCTGACTTCTGGCAGTCAGGTGAATTCTCCAGACTCTACTACGTTCCCTGTGTCTCCAGCGTCTTCAGAGAACTACATGAACAGCGTGCCCACTGCACAGAGCTGTAAACATCATTTCTATGTCTGTTGCTTGTGGAACTTCTGCTGGACCCAGCCAGCTATCAACTTCCTAGTGTGTCTCCTGAATCAAGCCTGCTGCTAAACTGCCTTCTAGGACTCCGGTCCCTATCCCATACTTGCAGGGACCTTCAGGGGGCAGGGCCAGGCTGTGACATCATCAAGTCCCACCCCCACATCGGTAAAACACAGCAATTCACAAGTCCACTGGAAGGGTGGAGCTAAAATGACGTGATTCGCGTCTTTTCAGCCCCTCCTTCACCCCACAGACACGCAAATACCGGAGAGTATCTCTCCATCCTGCCTGATTCACTAGGGTGTTGGCAGAATACAGGAGATGTTCCTGCTCTTCCCAAAAATCGTGAGCCTCCCGCAACTTCCGGGAGAGTAGGCAAGTATGCCCTATCCCTCTATATCAAGTAGAATCCTGTATTAGCCTGGTCGTCTAAGAGATATCCTGTGTAGCTGGTGCTGCTCTGCAATCCAAGTGTAGCTGCTTCTGCTCCACAATCCATCATAACCTGCTCTCTGGGTTTAACCAAGTACACCAAGTATTCCAAACATATCCTGCTCTCTGGGTTTAGCCCAGTACACCAAGTATTCCAAGCATATCCTGCTCTCTGGGTTTAGCCCAGTACAACAAGTATTTCAAGCATATCCTGCTCTCTGGGTTTAGTCCAGTACACCAAGTATTTCAAGCATAGCCTACTCTCTGGGTTTAGCCCAGTACACACGTATTCCAAGCATATCCTGCTCTCTAAATTTAGCCCAGTACACCAAGCATTCCAAGTACATTCCACCCACTGGGTATCGCCCAATTCCCTGACATCCAAAGAATACCTCATCTTTACCATAGACTCTCTTGCTACATTCGTCCCTCTTCTCTCTACCGTTTTAACACTGCCCCCTAGCGGCTCCACTGGGAACACCATCCACCAGTAGCGTGACAGTACAGTACTGATGCCAGCCGGGAGTTTCACAGCATCAGCTGACCAGGGACACACAGAGGAGCCGGGCACTGATCCGTGGTTGCAGCAGCATGCACAAATGTTTTCTTTTATTATTTTCATTTTGAATTATTTGTTTTTTTCAGTGTTCAGCCTGTGGTCTATTTATAGTTATACACACATGGCTGATCACAGGCAGCATCTATGACCTCAGCAGACAGGGAAGGCTGGGTTAGACTAGGGAAAGCAGGGGGAAGCCGGGACAATACTATCTGAAAATAGCGTTTTTATCATAGGGCTCCCACCGGTATTTTTTTTTACATTGCTGTTAGTAAATTCAGGCATATTGCATATCACATTACAAGTTTGTGATCTTGTTACTAAAAAATATGCAAATTAAAGGGTTTGTAAGAGAATTTTGAGAATTCTCCAATTGGAGAGCATCCTACCCCTGTAAGTGGAAGCAGGGGCATAGCTAGACCTACAGGGGCCCAATAGCAATATTTCCACTGGGCCCCCTCGGGCAAGGCCTTCACTAGTGACAGTGATGAGGGCACAACCTATGACCCAATTGGTTCAAATTGCTTGAACAAGTGCTAGAAAATGGACTTGTCCTTCAAGATTGCTGTTATAAGGAGCCACATTCCAAATATGTACTAAGGTGTCAATAACTAAAAACTAAGGTCAAAACAATGAATAAATATATTTATAGGGGCACAATTATTTACTGAATTTAATTATATATGTAATTTAAAAATAAAACAAAAATACAATTGTTATTGAGTAGACCATACAATAATGAATATTAAGGGTCCATTATTTATTTGTAAATGAATGGGGCAATATTATTGTTATGTTAATTGGGGCCATTTTAATTACTTAATGATGCACGTATCTACAGCATTGACATAAAATATTATTTTAATTATAAAATTATATTGCCTCCTAATACCTGTTAAGTATTATATGGTGTCCTTTTAAAAATATCAAAATGTTAACAAATAATGCATACAGTATACGGGAATATTTATTAATATTATTTTTACTAAAATAATGTGAAAAGGCCTGTGTGTGAAAAATGACAGTTAGGAGCTGATTGGCTGGTACTTTATCTCTGTCCATTTTATCACTATCCAAGCGATGATGCATCTGACCCATATCCACCACATTCCCATTCTACCTGTGCACTGGAATATATAATAGAATGTGCTAGAAGCCAGCAAGTGGCCACTGCACGCTGACACCTGTTCTCTCACCTTAGGTCACAAACCCTGACGGTGGCCTGCTATCAAATGAATCAGTGAATGTGAGAATCTGAGTGTATTATATGAATTCCTTATTATTGCTTATGCCTTGTAACATACTTGTATTGTTTTGTTGGTCAAGTATGTAGATTGTGATGAATTATGCAACATTTGGGACTCTCTACACTACGTGCCTAGTCACAGAGCTTCATCAGGAGTACACTTATACGTACAGCTACATGTCGGCATGATGCAGCTGGCGTCGTCAGGACAAGATAATACAGCAGGTTTAACTCCTGCCTGGAACAAGTGAGATGAGAGATTCTGCATCCTCATGCAAGGGTCTGAACATGGGTGTGGTGTGCAAGGTCGACAGTAACTAGGTCGACCACTATTGGTCGACAGGGTCTCTAGGTCGACATGGTCTAGGTCAAAAGGTCAACATGAGTTTTTGTATTTTTTTTGGGTGCAGTTTTCTCCGTACAGTGGGGGTCATTCCGAGTTGATCATAGCTGTGCTAAATTTAGCACGGCTACGATCATCTTCACTGACATGCGGGGGGACGTCCAGCACAAGGCTAGTCCGCCCCGCATGTCGCTGCCACTGGCCGCAGCGGCTGCGTGAGACGTCACGCAAACGCCGCGGCTCGCCCCCCCCAACGGTCCGGCAATGCCTGCGTTGGCCGGACCGCTCCCCCTAAACGCCGGCTTAACACTGCCATTCAGCCCCCTCCCGCCCAGCGACCGCCTCTGTCTCAGAGGCGATCGCTAGGCAACGAAAGCTGCCATGCGCCGGTGCACTGCGGTGCCGGCGCATGCGCAGTTCCGACCCGATCGCTGCGCTGCGACAAACTGTAGCGAGCGATCGGGTCAGAATGACCCCCATTGACCAGGAACCCCAATTAGTGCACTGTGTCCCCTCGCATGGCGAGCGAACGGGCAAGGTTACTATTCCCAATTGTAGTCCACGTGGATCGTAAAGTATGAAAAAGGTTAAAAAAAAAAGGAAAAATGTGTGAAAAACTCATGTCGACCTTTTGACCAGTCGACCTAGAACAAGTCGATCTAGAGACCCTGTTGACCTAGTTACTGTTGACCAATAGTGGTCGACCTAGAGACCGGATCCCTCTGAACACAAGCCTGAGGAGGTGCCGGGTGAGGCCAGTTTATGTCCTAGTGATGTGACAGGAGTATGCTCTCTGTCTAGAGGGAGGGTGCGGAGCAGTAGACTTTGCTGACACACCAGTCTCCGGAAACATGGCACCTGCCCTGTTCCCGGCGACTAATCTATTGCCCATGAGCAAACACTGGGAAAATGGCCGCCTCAACATTTTCCAGGTGATTTCTGCTGCAGCAGATGCGCTGACGCAGGACTGCGGAGAGGGAAATTATTGAACAGGCATGCAGGGGTGTGCGGAGTGGGTCCCCCCCCCTGGACCGCACACGCTGCACGCATTCACCATCAGCACTCGGAGTCTGCACTGTCTGCGTCAGGTCTGATACAGCCGGCAGGCACTAGGACCCGCCGTTACTCTAACAGCAAGTCCGCCCAGCAACATGCGTTACTGCACATGCACCGCAATACCACAGTCACCAGACACATGAGATGCCAAAAGTTAGATGGCGCTGCTGGGGGACGCTGTGAGGTGATTATTGGAGGGACCAGGGGTGGGAGTGCTGTGGGCTGGACATTGAAGGGGGTGGGAGCTGTGAGGTGCTTAATGAAGGGGGGAGAGTGCGCTGAAGTTGGGGAGTGCTGTGAGGTGGACAATGAAGGGGCTAGGGGGAGAGTTTCTCTGAGGCGGTTATGGAAGGGGAGAGACTGCTATTATATGGACACACCCTGGGCTACCTAGGCCCTGCTACAGCCATGATGCTCATAATCTCAATATCACCACTGCTTACGTGCACGTGCAGCCTGATGGTGCATTCTGCATGAGGCACACTACAAAGCCCAGCAATTCCTGTTTGCACTGTAATACCACCGTGTGCATTACCTGCCCTGACCCTGTACCTGCTGTAACCAACAAACCCAGTACCCCGGTGAGTGACTTTCACATCTGCTGTACACCTATTGTAATCACGCTCCCAAAAGGCTTTAATATATTTCAGGCCCCTCCGTCCCACTCTCAGTGTAGGCGGCCTAGTCATCAATTAATCTGAATAAGCCGCTGTTGTACCCATGTATCCCAATTGCTTTTCAAGTGCGCTGTCCCTGCCTTATTTTAGTGACTGACTGTATTGCTCATGTGCCTCAGCTCAGCTGCACAGACTGGGGAGAGAGGAGACAGCTGCCGTCACTTGGAATAACCGCCAGGAGGTTGCTGTCACTGACGGGGAGACCAGACCCAAGGTATGGCAAGCAGGTAAGGGTCTTGGCCTTGTTTATCTGTATACCTCATGCCCCAACATGATGGAAAAAAAAGTGTTGCATATCCTGTGAGGCCACTTCTATGCATGGAAATATCCCTAACACCGCCCTTCCCGTAACGTGGTGCACCCCCTGTCATTTTCTTCTCAATCTGCCCCAGCACACACATTGTTGGAAATGATGTGTGTGCCGGTGTTGATATTGCAGAGTTATGTACTGTAGATACACACTAGCGAATGACTCACACTATGAACAGCCCAGTTACACAAGCGGTATTGGCTTATTGTTAGATAGTATGTACAGCCGTACTCACTGTTACATGTACACTGCTGATGGAGCAGAATAGCTTTATAACAGGTATTAGCCAGGTCTCTCATAGGAACTACAGTACGTGGGAGAATTCTGTCTCCCACCATGTCACTGTACACAGTTAAAAAAGACAGGATAGCCCCTGCACATGCTCAGTAGTGATCTCAGTGGCCATCTTGGGATAGGACATGAAGCCTCCCGGAAGAACAGTAAGACTGGAGTCTGTGCATTAGTGCACTTCTCGTTCCACACATATATGACTGCTGCATGAAGAAATTGAAACAAGAGGCAAATATATGCAAGCTTACATGTTTTGCTCAAAATAGGAACAAAATCTCCTGTGTAATTTGCTAGACACACATCTGCAGTGTATTTTAGTTGGCTTCAATAGCAAAAGTCTTCCTGTTTTGTATGCAAATGTATGCAAGTCCAGCATCAACCCCAGTGATTATCACGCTGTGAGAATTGTGGTTGTTTCCCACCACTTGTGGTCTGGGACCTGCCTCAACCAAGCTTAATATAGTGTATTTACATAATTGGCCTAATACTTGCAGCACAGTATAATAATCTTTAGAGACACTTTTCCTGAACCACTAAAGGAAGCAACTGTTAGACATCTTCTAAAGAAAACAACTAATTTAGATATTGAATGCATGACCAACTTTCTAGGAAAGGTTATTGAGAAGTAATTGCAATTCATCTAGAAACGCATCTCTCAGCCCATGATATTTATGATCCATTCCAGTCAGGATTCAGGAGTTGACCTCCTAACCCTCTCTATCCACAGCCTAACTCTAAACGGTATCCGTTCAGATGGTCGACCATGTTATGGTCGACAGTCATTAGGTCGACCACTATTGGTCGACATTGACATGGTCGACATGGACACATGGTCGACACATGAAGATGGTCGACACATGAAAGGTCGACACATGAAAAGGTCGACATGATTTTTTAAAACTTTTTTTTCTTTTGGGGAACTTTTCCATACTTTACGATCCACGTGGACTACGATTGGAACGGTAATCTGTGCCGAGCGAAGCGGTAGCGGAGCGAAGGCACCATGCCCGAAGCATGGCGAGCGAAGCGAGCCATGCGAGGGGACGCGGTGCACTAATTGGGGTTCCCAGTCACATTACGCAAAAAACGACACCAAAAAAAGTAAAAAAACTCATGTCGACCTTTTCATGTGTCGACCTTTCATGTGTCGACCATGTGCCCATGTCGACCATGTCAATGTCGACCAATAGTGGTCGACCTAATGACTGTCGACCATAACATGGTCGACCATTCATACCGGAACCACTCTAAACCCCCCTCCCTGCAGCCTAACCCTAGCCCTCCCCGGTGGTGCCTAAACATAACCCCCCTCCCCGCTGCCTAACCCTAACACTCCCCGGGAGTGCGTAAACCTAACACCCCCTTCCCGCGGCCAAAACATAGGAGACCCCGACATACTTACGTTCGGGATGACGGTGGTTGGGATTCTGGTGTCGGCATTCCAAGTGATGTCAGAGTTCCAGCATCCTGACCGCAGTGACGTGCAGTAAGGTCTACGGCTGGGGAGGCACTAATTATAACCTGCGTAGCCCCCACCCCCTCATTTAAAAAAAAAAAATGTACAGTTTCCCTTGTTCAACAATAACCAGCACCAGGCACAACCAGCCGGGAGGGGGGGGGGCGGGGGGGGGGGGGAGCCTTGTGGGGGGAGAGAGAGAAAGAGAAGTGACTTCTTCTGCAACAGCCTCTCTCCCCAGCCCAGCAAACATGCTGCAGTGTGCTGCGCTGGGGAGGGAGGCGGCTGCAGAAGAAGTCACTCCTCTCTCTCACTGATGTGTGAGTGATCGATCGCACCCACCACCCGCCCATCTGACCCCACGCCGACACTGTCTGGCAGCTAACGAATGTTTGTAATATATCATAAGGAGGGGGGCTGGCCACACCTCTCTGCATTGGCCACGCCCCCTCCCATTACCTGGGCCCAGCACAGCTGTCTGCACCCAGGGCAATAGAGAGTCTGGCTGGGCCCGGGTACTTTTCAGGGGTTGTGGCCTAAACACAGGAGTGCGTGGCCATGCTCCCTTAAACCAAAAAATACAGAAAACATTGTATTAAAAGCACCTCCCTGGCCACACCGTGGCCCAGCACACAGCAGCACGTGGTGGGCTGAGGAGAAGAGCTGCAGCTGCTGCTGCTGCCAGGTAAGGGGGCAACGACCTGGCCCTCTCCATCAGAGCTGGGCCCAGTTGATTAATACCCCCCCCCCCCACTCTTCTCAGTGCCACTGTCTGCGCCCCTGACACTCAATCATGCATTTATATCCTGATGTTTGGAAAACTGCAATGCCATCTCCATAAGTCTCTTAGCAAAAGAATTGCTCATCTTGCAGTCAGTACAAAGCACTATGGGGGTCATTCCGAGTTGATCGCTAGCTGCATTCATTCGCTGCGCAGCGATCAGGCAAAAAAAGGCCTTCTGTGCATGCAGTCTTACTATTGCAACGAACGATGTAGTTTCACACAGGGTCTAGCGAAGCTTTTCAGTCGCACTGCTGGCCGCAGAGTGATTGATAGGAAGAGGGCGTTTCTGGGTGTCAACTGACCGTTTTCAGGGAGTGTTCGAAAAACCGCAGGCGTGCCAGGAAAAACGCAGGTGTGGCTGGGCGAACGCAGGGCCTGTTTGTGACGTCAAAACAGGAACTGAATAGTCTGAAGTGATCGCAAGCGCTGCACAAAAAAAATTTGCCGCCATTCTGTGATCCTTTCGTTCACACTTCTGCTAAGCTAAAATACACTACCAGTGGGCGACGGCATAGCATTTGCACGGCTGCTAAAAACTGCTAGCGAGCGAACAACTCAGAATGACCCCCTATATGAACAGTAGTAGTAGTAGTAATAGTAGTAGCAGCTAATTAAATCATTATTTTGTCACTGCACTTAAACACTTTGGCCACCAGATGGCAGGGTTTCATTAAAGTGGAATATGTAAAAGTTCAGCGCACACCTATGTTTATGTTCACCTGCCAGTAATAATTGCTACATTTACATGAGGTCACAAGAAGTAGAAAAAACATGTCCTCCACAGGAAACCGGCTTTACGAAAGGCCCCTCTGCATTAAATCCGGATAACCTGAAGTAACCTCCCTGCAATGCCATCGGTCCACAATGGCACCCTATCTCATGTTATCTGTCTGCGGCCCTGGTGCCAGCATTGCAAGGTGCATACGGCAGGAGGTGGCAGAGAAGTGGCAGCAGGTGGCTGACATGAGTGGAAATTGCACACTAAACCGGGGCCGCTTTCTGGTTATTCTGAAACCTTCTAACACAGCATATTATTTGTTTTAAACATAGTTCTGTTCTGTGCCGTGACATTTAGAGGCAGCGAGAAAACACACACCTTGCCTCCACATCCCACTAATTTATTGGGTCAGATTTTCGATGTTTTGCAATTTTGCACTACAGGGAACGAGTCGCACTTCTGACAAATTGCCATTCGTAACCATGTTATTACTTTATGCGTTCTGAGTTGCATTGAGTAAAGAACAGCGTGCCATTAAATTGCAAGACACTCGTCTGAAGACATGATACTGGCTTTCAGGGCTGGCCGCTTGGCAAGGTCATGCCATAGACTGGCATATCAGATGTTCCGTAAGGATTGTAAGCTCTTCTGCACAGAAGCCTGCATAGCAAGGACTATACCACAGCAGAATAAAGTAAAAAAAAAAAAATAACACTGAAGCGTTGAATGATACGGTGTCGGTAGTCTACCTATAGGGAACAATATTATTTGCCCATTTAATTCAGCCCAAGGCAGGCTGTCCCTGGGGAAGGGGACTCCATCCCCCACAAAGCCCCCCCCCCCCCCCCCAGGGATTCTAGCACTGGGCTGATGTTTGGGTCCGGTTGCTATTTGCTAATAGGGTGGACAATCCCAGGTTTGGGATCAGCAGGATCCTGGCCTAAAAGTGACCGGGATCAAAGCTTCCAATCCCACGGATTTCAGGATTGGTCACCAACCGATTTTTGGCTATGTCGGGCAGCGTTGAGCATCCTCAGGACGCTGCCCGGCTCCTTCTGCTCACCTCCCCCGGCTCCGGCGGTGATATCCGGCAGCTGCGCAGCGTGACCCCTGACTTTACGTCACGCTGCGCACCCGCAAGACCTCACCACCGCACTGCCTGCCCAGCCGCAAGAACGTCTTGGAAGTGACCCCTCGCCCATTGAGATTGTTGTGCTTTATCTGACCTGGGCAGGGCGAGGGAGTCACTGAAATGCAGCCAATCCCAGGTATCCTGGGAATTCCGGGATTGAACATTTTTCAATCCCAATTCCCGGGATTGAAAAAAATGGCCCGGGATTGGCCACCCTAGTTGCTATTATAGTAGGAGGACATCATATCATGTATCCCTGCTCTAGCATCAGCTGCCCCATCTTGTTTAACCGTGCACGGTGAGGAAATACATTTATAGGTTTTCTGTGCAGGATGAATACTGGCTGCTTTTGCATGTAGCCCACAAATGTTAGACAGCTTTAATTTTACACTGCAATTACATTTTAGTTTGAAGACACCCCACCAAAATCTAACTCTCTCTGCACATGCTCCATCTGCCCCACCTGCAGTGCACATGGTTTTGCCCAACTGCTAACAAAATTCCTGCTGCGATCAACTTGGAATTACCCCCATTGACTGGTGCCAAGCCAAGATTATGACAGGGGAGGGCTGATGAAAACATTCCGCCCACAAATGGATAATTATAAGGTGGCTAACTCGCATTGCAAAAAAAATCTTTGGACCAACCAATGTTTATCGCTTAGTACCCAGGTCAATGGAGCAAAGTGGCTGTGCTTGTAGAGGAGCAGACGCTCTCATTGGTAGAGGGGAAGATGCGGGTGAAGGTGCGTCTACTGAAATATGGAATGGGCACAGTGCTAACGTTTACCCCTTTGAGTGGGTCAATACAAAAGATTTTTCTGGCTCTATTTACTAAGTCTTGGATGGGGATAACGTGTACGGAGATAAGTACCAACCAATCAGCTCCTAACTGCCATGTTACAGGTTGTGTTTGAAAAATGACAGTTATGAGCTGATTGGCTGGTACTTTGGGAGACATTTACTAAGCAGTGATAAGAGCGGAGAAGTGAGTCAGTGGAGAAGTTGCCCATGGCAACCAATCAGCACTGAAGTAACATCTATAATTTGCATACTATAAAATGATACAGAGCTGCTGATTGGTTGATGGGGCCACTTCTCCACTGGCTCACTTCTCCACTCTTATCACTGCTTAGTAAATGTCTCTCTTTTTATCTCCATCCAAGTCTTAGTAAATGGAGCCCTCGATTGTGGCAGTGTTAGTGTGGTGCTGCGAAAGCCTGAATTACTACCTTATGCTAATGTGAGTTTCCGTATGGCTAAAGTGAGGATCCGTGTGACTCCAGGCCACTCCACCAACTGTTTTCCATCCCGTTGTCACCGCCCAGTTCCCGCCAGAAGACACCAACAGATATCTGGCAAAGATCCGTCTGCCAGCAATGCTTAAATTTGCTCGCGATCAGTTCTGACAAGATCTGCGTACTATACAGAATGAGCCCCAGAGTAAGCTTCATTAATGACCCGACTGATGGTTAAATCTTCCAGACTATTTCCCATGTAAATGATCGCTGCTCGGCGGGGTCTACCTCTTACTGTTGTTTTTTTTTTTTATCATTTAGACGCGGCGCAGATAGATCAATATGTTATACTCCATATGATCAGAAACCTACAGTCCTATTTATAGAACGCCAGGCAGAATGTCAGACAGGGATATAGGGAGATTCGGGGACTATGATGGGAGGTGTGAATCTTGTGCGTCGTTCATCTCCTCCTGAGCTTTATGTTTTCAGACGGTTTGTCATGACTCAATGGAATCTGTTTTCTGAGTGATTGCTTTCAGTTATAGACTGGCTGGCTGATAGCGGCAAACAGCAACTGGATGAACTGAGCAGCGATCTATATATTTTTCAATATGACATTAAGGTCTTGATTGCTAGACCGATAACAAACAAGAGGGACTCGTGCGGTGGATGTCAATGAAATGTTAAACGCTTTTATGTCCAATCAATGGAAAAATTGCAACTTGAGATTTGTATAGTAGTGTAGCTTATCGCAGATCTGTTCTCAGGCAAGGTCATTTATGAAGTGCAAAAACAGCACCATTTCCACCAGGGGAGATATATTGAACAGAGGAGGCTTGCCCCATTTTTAGGAGACGTAGCAATAGGCATTCGGGTCAAGTGGGGCAGCCACCATTGTAATGGTTAGAGCAGGAACAGGGGCACCAAGGCCCTCATTCCGAGTTGTTCGCTCGCTGCTAATTTTAGCAGAATTGCTAATAGGCTAAAATCCGGCAGTTCTGCGCATGCGTATGCACAGCAGGGCGCACGTGCTAAGCAATTTTACACAAAACTATGCTATTTTACTCACGGGCGAACGAATCTTTTCAATCGCTCTGCTGATCGTAGTGTGATTGACAGGAAGTGGGTGTTTCTGGGCGGAAACTGGCCGTTTTCAGGGAGTGTGCTAAAAAACGCAGGCGTGCCAGGTAAAAACGCAGGAGTGGCTGGAGAAACGGAGGAGTGGCTGGTCGGATGCTGGGCGTATTTGTGACGTCAAACCAGGAACTAAACGGACTGAGCTGATCGCAATCTAGGAGTAGGTCTGGAGCTACTCAGAAACTGCAAGGAAATTGCTTTCGTTAGCAATTCTACTAATAATAGCAGAATTGCTAATCTTTCGTTAGCAATTCTGCTATGCTAAGATACACTCCCAGAGGGCGGCGGCTTTGTGTTTGCATTTCTGCTAAAAGTAGCTAGCGAGCGAACAACTTGGAATGAGGGCCCAAGAGCGGTGAGGAGCTATACTAATTAACCAGGCCTGGCATTGTGTTAGGGGCCCTGTGCGCCGTGGAGGAGGAGAAATAGTATTTTTTTATATTTTTGTTCTGAAGGGGCGTAGTCACACTTCCTGAAATTGTATCACGCCCCTGTGTCTCCTGGCCCCCAGTGTGTCCCAACGCTCACCTGAGTGGCTCAGCTCTGTGCTTAGGTTGACAGAGTGCACAGAAAGTCAGGGAAGAGGGGAGATCTTTTCTTCCTCCTTGCTGTCAGGGAAGAGGGGAGATATTTTCCTCCTCCCTTCCTGTTCACCACACACATTAAATCAATACCACCACTATTATTACCTTATCTGAGAGTTGGAATGCTGTGGGTGGCAGAACCCCCTTGCCTGCTGTCTGCAATGCTCAACCCCATATGGGCCGCAGAGAGCGGGAGGGTGGTGTTGGGTTTGCTGTGTAGGGGTTTGCTATGTTATATATATACTGTGGGGTTTGCTATGTTATATGCATAGAGGAAGCCGCTGATGATCACTATAAGCGGAGAAACGCATTTGTAGAGGTCAAAGTGCATATCCTCCGACACGTGAGCGGCCGGCCAGCTAAGCCATCTGTTTAATTACCCCACTATAAACATCTAAAGAGGGGGAAGAGAAGGTTGATAGCACGTGGACCCCAGTGCTAAGGGGGGATAGGAGTGAGCTCCATTACTACTGTGCGCATATAACCTACTAACAACACAGAACTTTTGTATTGAACTCACTGTGTTAAAAGTGAATTGCAGGGACGCCTGCTCTTTTCAAAATAAGCTGGCTGGTGGAAAATGCATGGAGTCCGGAGATGTATAATATAAGCTCTAACCAGAGACTAAGAAGTTGAATAATTCCTGCTTATCTATAGCTGGACTTTATACTAATGTGCATTGTGCCCGCTACTAATACCACGGATAAGCAGCATTTAATTGGTTATATGCATAGGAGTTTTAATATTCCGTTTTGTTGTTAAATTAATTACAATCCTAATTTTTTTATGGTTTATTATATGTGATACCGGCCGGTGTATTATAGTATTTTAATATATGCTAAATTGTGCAATAAATGTCCATACCTGGATGAGGAGCGTAGTTCTGTTTGTTTGCTTTGTATGTGAGAGGTAGGATCAGAGGGGTCAGAGAGAAATAAGGTGTAGTAAGGTCGTTTCAAATTATACTAGCCTACCCTCCCGGAATGACGCGCAGTCTCCTGATAATTGTGTGGTGCTCCCAGCCAAGGAGGCCAAGCCTCCCGCTTTCCCCACAACCCCCCCCCCCCCCCCCCCCCCCTCCCCCCTGGATACCCACAGCAGAGCACAAGTGGGTGGTCCGAAGGAAGACCGATGATGCAGTTCGCGATGAATAGCATCATTATAGCTCCGCCCGTGCCTGTATAGCGGGGTGGAGCCACGATGATGCAGTCGTGATGCCACACACCCAGATAGCCCACCTTCCCGCTGACTATGCCCCCTCTTTGCCTAACATGCTGTCCCCTCCCAGATGAGGGGGTAGCAAAGACTCCGCAGCACAGCAGCATTGTTTCAGCAAGGCTAGGATCAGTAGCAAATTTCCCATTAGGCATGTAAGGCACGTGTTTAGGGGTGGCACTTGTTTGGAGGTGGCACTTGCTAGGGGGGCGGCACTTGAATGCTTGTGTTGGTACTGTCGGCCAAAAATGTACCTGAACTGTAAACTATTTCCACTGTACTCTACCATACGCCATCTTGAATGGAGTAAGCTGTCCTACATAGTAAATATGTACGGGTTGGGTACGGGTTACTAGCGGGTGGGATCTTGGTGGACAGCATCCCGACGCTGGGATCCCGGTCGCAGAATGCTGGTAAGGGGTGGTGGGAGGGGGGGGCGAGCACAACAAAGCCCCTTGGTGCTGAAAGTTCTTTTCTGTACATATATTGACCACTATCGATATATTCAGTAAGAGAGCATGGGATGTAAGCCTTTCAACTAAGAATGCTGTAACAGACGCTGAAGCTTTTGAAAAAAATATTCCAACAGGGCTGCGTACCAAAGAAGTTGCAAACTAATCAAGATAAAGAATTTCTAAGCAAAGTCCTTAAAAAATGTTTTATAAAAATGTGTGTGTGTGTGTGTGTGTGTGTGTGGGGGGGGGGGGGGTGTAATAGGGTGTGAGAATCGGAAAATGAGAGATTTTGTGAGAGAGCTCTTGTTTTTTTAAAGTGGCAATCATTTACATGGCAAGATCAACCTGGTTTTGCCATGTAAAGGATTGACACTTTAAAGAAAAAAAAAACGCTCCCAAAATGTCTCACTCTCTGATTCTCACACCCTATTACAACCCCCCCCCCCCCCCTCCCTCCACGGTATACAACAGTTCACAACCGATAATGATGTGAAAGCAGCGGTTATAGAACAATTCAATAGAACTTTAAAATCACAGATGTGATGCCTTTTTCATCTTTTTTCGGTTAGCCATTTAATGGCAAAATGTTACACATATGCCAAATGTACAATATATAAGCTGTCTTTTATCTAACAAGAAGTGTTCTGAACTTTGTTGCCCAAAGACAGTTTTTTAATAAGGGTATATCAAACCACTTATATAAAATTTAAATCAAATTTATATCAAACACAATCAAAAGGGATGTGAAAACAGGGTGTGTGTCAGGGGGAGGAGTAACCTGTCAACAAAGTTGCACTTGCCGCAACAAGATGTGCTGTTTGGTGTGACTAAAGCAACGGTATGAAAGAACACATCTGTTTAATGGGTGCTCCTCAGAAGTAATAGAGGGTGGCGAAGCCAAAATGGGCATCTCGGTGAAAGCAGCTGCGTTCAGCCATAAATAAACATGCTGGCAGTAGAGATTCTGCAGTAACGTGAGCTCATCAGCATTGCAGCATAGTACACTCACAGTATACTCTACTAGTATCACAGCATAGCAGGATTACTGCATACCACCTTGAGGTTCCCAGCTATAGGTCCATCCTCCATCACACAACAAAGACAATTCAATTACAAGCCATTGAATCAACCAGGTGTGAGAAACAGACAGAAAGACGTCACTGTGTGCGAATCACAATGAGGCCCATAATCTTGTTACGATGTCTTTGACTACGCGCCTAGTTAAATTAGTATAAGTTTTAAAAAAAAATGGATGTTGCAATAAATTAATGTACAAATTGTGCTTCACCTGCTATTAATCTACACTTCCCCAATAGCTTTCCCTGCCCAATCTCCTCAGTCTGCTGGTTCTTCTTCCCAACTTGCCAAATCCTTTCCATTTATCTTATCTATTATTAGCATGTGCTAGCCAAGAGGAAAAAAAGCGCCAATGTTTCCTGGAGCTTAACCCTCAGCTTTCCGCTGCACGTTCTCCGGCATTGTACAGCTGCGTTTCCAAGTCACGCTGAGAAATCTAGAAACAACTCCACTAATTAGAGATCAGAGGGAACGGCTTTCTACTTCCACAGGATCTGTGACTGTCAAAGTCAACTAACTATAACTATACAGTACTGTATGTCATATAGACAATGTGCTGGGTCTGGTGGCCCCTCAAGCACGATCATGTCTACGGAGCCTTGGACCTTTGAAATGTATAGGAAATCCCAATCAAGTCACTGGCTTTTAGACAATCTCAACTGCACAGATTATTAGATAATGGTCTTGATTCGTACGCAGGCCTGCATTCCGAGTATGAATGGATTGCTAACACGAGTATAATAATTATGCATCTGTGCAAGTGCACCACAGCACTTTTTCCAGATGCAAGAGTAGCTGTCATCTTTACTATCAGGGACAGACTGTGCGCGTGCAAGGCGGTATGGCCACGGCTGAGGGGGGCGTGCCATGAGTCAGGGTGGCTTGGCCTTGCGGTATGCCCCCATCTATCTGTGTACCAAGGGAGAATAGGTGGGTAGGTGGGCAAACAATGAGACAGAAGGCTGCACTGCTCGGCAAACCCAGCACTCTGTGTTACTGGACTGCCCAATAGGCCATCGGCCCTTCTGTCATTTGCCAGAAAGGCCATTTCAGCCCTGATTACTATCTATGGTTACACCTACCCCATGGTAAGTACAGAATAGTGAATGACTCTGGCTACATGTCCATGACACACCCCGAAGCACCTCCGAGAGGGTTCTCTTGCGTGTGTTTGCCAGTTCCACCATTTTTTAAAAGGGGCAATGACTTACAAGGAATGGTTTTGCATTGTAAGTGTTTGCCCTTTTATAAAAAGTTCGAAATTGTCCGGCATCCCGCACCTCCGGCGATCTTTGATGCCAGCACATCCAGGCGATGAAGTTTTTGGCTATGTCAACATGACGGAATACTTTGAGCATTTTCACCGCGTGGACAGGATTTACTATAAGAACATTTTTAGGTTATTACCTGATTTTCAAATGTACTAACCCCAGGCCGACCATTTTTTGATGCGGAGGGTATCGCAAGTTTTTTATGGCGATACCCTATAGAAGTCTACGGGCTTCTTACCGCAGCCCATCCCTGCTCACGCCGTTCCCGCATACCTGAGCTTTTTATGGTGATGCCGTATAGAAGCCTACGGGCTACTTACCGCATCCCACCACCCAACCCTGCTCACGCCATGCCCACATACCTGAGCTTTTTATGGCGATACCCTATAGAAGCCTATGGGCTTTTTACCAAAGCCCGCCGCTCAAGCCGTCTCCGCATTCCTGACTGCAGGCAGCCTCCCCGTAACAGTCCCAGATCCCAGTCTCCTCCTCCCCCAGGAACACAGCCAGCTATACTTCCGGCTGCAGGGAGAAAGAGGGGGAGCCCGTGGCTGGCTGCAGACGCCACTTCCCAGGGCTGGGAGATGACGGAAACCCCAAGACACCCCCGCACACCCTCTCCTCCGGACCACCAGGGATCGCCGGGGGCCTCTGGCATCGCATTGCGATACTAATCCCATATGTTACATTACATATGCGATTAGCATCGTTGCAATGACCGGCGATGGCCCGCGATCAGTATTAGTAAATCCCGCCCACAGTGGGAGTTATAACTTTACACATGCCGGTAAATTGATGTGAATACTGGCACAGACCTTGCTAATCTATTAAAAATACAATAATAAAAATGGCCGGTCCCTCACCTCAAATGCGTTCCAGCGCTCACAACCTTGGTGATTGCCGCAAATTTAGGATGACAAATTGTGAGGCTGATTCTGAGTTTGGAGCAAAGCATAAAAGAGCAGGTAACTTTGCACCTGGGAAAACCCATGCTGCACTGCAGGTGGGGCAGATGTAACATGTGCAGAGAGAGTAAATCTGGGTACGCACCAGACGATATGCTCCGTGAGCGATATCGTCACTGTTTGCCCTTGAATGACCTGCATGTTCGGACGATAGGCGATATCGTCTAGTGTGTGCCCAGCTTTTGATTTGGGTGGGGTGTAGCTTTTGGGTGCAGTGTAAAAATAAAGGTGGCAATCATGTGTGGGCTGCATGCAACAACAGCCAATATTTACTCTGCATGCAAAAATAATAAAAGTATTTTCACCTCTTCCTTCGTTTCAAGCAGCAAAGTTACTTGCTCGTTCTGCTGTGCTCCCAATTCAGAATCAGCCCCTGAATAAGTGTAAGACCCCTAAGTCAATGCCAGATATTTTATACTAAAATGTGGGTACATACAAGGACCAGCTTCAAGGGGTGATCAGAGGGGATCAGTACGAGATCCCGCCGGACGGTATCCCGGCGGTCGGAATACCAACACCGGGATCCCGTCTGGCACAATCCCGACAAGGGGGTGAGCGCAACGCAGCCCCTTGTGGGCTCGCTGCGCCCACCACGCTGCGGGCACGGTGCCTCACTATGCTCGGCACACTAATTTATTTTCCCTCTATGGGCACCCACAGAGGGAGAATATGTCGGGGTTGTGCCAGTTGGGATCCCGGTGTCGGTATTCCGACCGCCGGGATCCCGTCCGGCTGGATCTTGACCGCATACCGATCAGAGAGGCAGGCCCGTTTTTGAGATTTTTCCCTATTTACAAACACAAAAAAGGATCCAGTTCCTTTTTTTTTTAAATGAAATAAAAGACATCATAACACTTAGCACCCCTTCCAAAATAGATTTATTTCAGCCTTTACTGAGAATATTTGGCGATTCGCATCAGTCTCTGCTCCAGTGAAGCTTACAAGCTATATTTACTATCACACGCTAGAGTTAACGCTGGGAGACAATTAACCTATCAGTATATTTTTGGATTGTGGGAGGAAACCGGAGTACCCAGAGGAAACCCACGCAAGTACAGGGAGAACATACAAACTCCACACAGTTAGAGCCATGGTGGGAATGGAACCCATGACCTCAGTGCTATGAGGCAGTAATTTTAACCATTACACCGTCCGTACTGCAACACAGTAACAGTTACTTTAAATATCTATCTAAATATCTTTTACATACAATTTCCCATGTTTTTAAGCATCAAGCCAACACAGTCCCTTATTTAGGGGGTCATTCCGAGTTGATCGCTCGCTATCAGTTTTTAGCAGCCGTGCAAACGCATTGTCGCTGCCCACCGGGGAGTGTATTTTTGCTTTGCAGGAGTGAGAACACTTGTGCAGCCGAGCGCCTGCAAAATCTTTTTGTGCAAAACAAGACCAGCCCTGGACTTACTCTTCGTGTGCGTTGATTCTAACGACGGAGGGACGGCTTTTGACGTCACACACCCGCCCAGCGAACGCCCAGCCATGCCTGCGTTTTTTATACCACGCCTGCATTTTTCTAAGCATTCCCTGAAAACGGTCAGTTGACACCCAGAAACGCCCACTTCATGTCAATCTTCCTGCGTTCGGCCGTGCGACTGGAATATTCGTTACACTCTGTGCAAACCCACGATGGTCATTGTACCCGTACGACACGCCTGCGCATTGCGGTGCATACGCATGCGCAGAAATGCCGATTTTTAGCCTGATCGCTGCGAACAACGGCAGCTAGCAATCAACTCGGAATGACCCCCTTAGTGAGAGAATTGAGATTGGCATAAAGTCCTCTGGTTTTCAGCAATAAGCCATCTCAGGTTTTTTTTAACATTCACCTTTACGTTAGCAGGTAAGTATCATGGTGGCAGAAAACCGACATTTGACATAAAAGTTTCCTTCTTTATTTACCTTTATATAAGCAGGTAAGCATCATGTAGCATAGAACCAACAACATTTGACATAAAATTACACTTCGTTAGCTTTCCCCTTTAAGCTATCAAATATTTAAACAAGCGCAGCCGGGGCCTTTCCATTTGTAAACCATCAGTAGTATAGCGGAAACACTGTTATACACTCGTTTAGGCGGGCGTGGTATGGGCAATGCAGGCGTGCCCGGGCCGTTGGGGGTGTGAGCAGCGGCGGCTGCATGACATCATACGCAGCCGCTGCGACCTGGGCAGCAACGAGTAGCTCCCTGCCACTGCGCAGGAGTTGCGCTGGCTGGGAGCTACTCTTCCAGTACAAAAGCATCGCCGCTGTGCGATGCTTTTGTACTTGTGTGATGGGGCAGGAACTGACATGCGGGGTGGACTAGCCCTGTGCTGGGTGTCCCCCCGCATGCCAGTGTGACTGATTGTAGATGTGCTAAATTTATCACATCTACGATCAGGTCCGGATCACCCCCATTGACAGAACACACTGCAGCATAAACTTAGCAAAGCTTTCTGCACATTACAGTTAATTAATCATTCAATAGTTAATTAATGGCAACACGTTAGCTTTTATAGCAAAAACAATGCAGTGATAGAAGAACAGCATCAGGCAGTAACAGGTTCCCATTAACACCTATACCCCTTTCACATCACACAAATAACCCGGTATCGACACGGCATATTGCCGCCTCGAAACGGGTCAGTGTGCGATGTGAAAGCTCCTTTGCAGAATTAGTGGGTTGCCTGACCCGGTAATTCAACCCGGTAAAAAAGAAGGGTTATTACCGGGTTGAATACCGGGTCAGGCGCAGTGTGAATGGGAGCCGTTCCGATGCGACACGGCTCCCATTCACAGCATAGGGAGATGTGGCGCGGAGATCATCTCATCTTGCAGCGCTACCTCCACACCCGCCCCCCATGCCGCTGCAGTCCCTGTCCCCGATGGCAACACGGGGAGATGTAACATGTGCAGAGAGAGTTAGATTTGGGTGGGGTGTGTTCCAACTGAAATCTAAATTGCAGTGTAAAAATAAAGCAGCCAGTATTTACCCTGCACAGAAACAATATAACCCACCCAAATCTAACTCTCTCTGCACATGTTACATTTGCCCCACCTGCAGTGCACATGGTTTTGCCCATTAGTGTGCTTTTTAAGTTTGCTAACAAATGTCTATGCACTTGCCGATGTCGGCACCCCCATGGGTCACGCCACTGATTACATTGCATCGTTTGCGAGTCGTCTAGTGTGTACGCACATTAACTTTTATTTGCTACTAAGTTAAAGCTGGGTGCACACTAGACGATGTGTGTAGCCAGAGATATTGGTGGTGACAGGACCCGGTTGGGTTGCAAGCCGGAGTGTGCATTGTCAGCGACATTGGGGGGTCATTCCGAGTTGATCGCTAGCTGCCGTTGTTCGCAGCGCAGCGATCAGGCTAAAAAACGGCATTTCTGCAATTGCGTATGCACCGCAATGCGCACGTGCGTCGTATGGGTACAGAGCCCGTTGTGATTGTGCACAGGTTCTACCGAAGTTTTTAGTCGCACTGACGACCGCAAGAAGATTGACAGGAAGGGGGCGTTACTGGGTGTCAACTGACCGTTTTCAGGGAGTGTTTGCAAAAACGCAGGCGTGTCTGAAAAAACGCAGGCGTGTCTGAAAAAACGCAGGCGTGTCTGAAAAAACGCAGGCGTGTCTGAAAAAACGCAGGCGTGTCTGAAAAAACGCAGGCGTGGCTGGGCGGGTGTATGACGTCAAATCCGGACAGGAATAGGCTGAAGTGATCGCTGAGTAGGTTCAGAGCTACTCAGAAACTGCACAAACTGGTTTTGCAGAGCGCGGCTGCACAGGCGTTCGCACTTCTGCTAAGCTAAAATACACTCCCCAGTGGGCGGTGGCATAGCGTTTGCACGGCTGCTAAAACTAGCTAGCGAGCGATCAACTCGGAATGACCCCCATTGTGCGTACACAATGGACGATTTGTGTCGTTCCGATCTGTTGGAACCGGGCACATCATTCATGATATGGTCTAGTGTGTATCTGGCATAAGGTCTACGGGGACTCTTCCTCCATGACACTCCTTCCTTCTCCGGACATGCGTTTCTTGATGACAGCTCCTCCTTGGTCTGGCAGTAGCAGGAACGGCTCAATCACAGCCGGGGTCTTCCCTTTAGCTGCCTGTGGTCTCCAGGACTTCCAGCAGTCTTCACAGGGATCCTCCTGTGGTTCATTATACCTGGGTTCTCTCTGGGTCCCCGCGCCGGCTACACACAGCCAGGATATTCGCACTGCAGTAGCTCCCTGAATTGGTGACATAGCCACTGTTAGCTAGGCTTCTTCTGCCATCTCCATCCTCTTAGCCTCTGGACATCTGCTCTCCCCACCAGTCCACTCTTCTTGGTCTGGTCTGCACTCGACTACATGGCACCGCTGCTCCACAGGTAAGCTCCCCGTGTGTCCGCTCCTCCACTGCCTCTTTTATCACTCTCCTACCAGGCACTATGCCTCCAAAGCCTAACCTCCGGCCCAGGTCCTCCTGGATATAGCCATCTACTGGACCCCTCTGCCCTGCAACTTTAAGACACCAATATGCTGGGGGGTGGGGTTTCCAGGGGCGGTGGGGTTTCCAGGGGTTTTCTGTTTCTGGCTGTAGAGGGACACCTTTTCTGGTTGGTGCCAAATTCCCTCAGTCAGACTGACAGGGTCACTTAGAGTTCAACTAAACACTACCATACCCCTATCATAGCTCCACCCTCTCGTGGCATCTTATATTATAGCGGGAGCACTCCCACCGTTGGCAGAGGGAGCAGTGAAGAGCTCCTGAAGACAGAAAGAGTTGTAGCAGCCACAGAAGATGGCGGGAACAAGCAAGAAGATGGTGGCAGCAGTAAATGAAGGCCGCACATCAGTGGCAGAGCATTGAGATTGCTGTTGGCAAGAGGCAAGACAGAAGCTGGGGACTGAAGAGACCTGCAGTAGAGGGAAGCAAAAAAACCACAGTGAAGCTCCCCACTGCAATCTCTCCCGTCGGTACTGGTAGGCACTAGGCAGCTGTGGGCCACCATTACATATCTTTAATCCTACATAAACCACCAGAGTTGCCAGACATTAGGTCTGTGGAGTACATATAGTCATTAGACCTGGGAGTGGTTAAGAGTTTGTTGCCACTACCCCATCTAGGTCCAGGTCACCCCTCCATTGTCCACTTACATGCAGACTAGAAGCCTGAGCCACCCTCCTCTGCAACAGTGACTGGGCATTAGGTCCAGATCGCTGCAGGGCACAGCTAGGCAGCCTCGAGACCTGAGCCCTAATATTATATAAAGTGACTGTGCAATAGACCCAGGTCACTACTTTTCCCACCAGTAGGCAGGCTTAAGGCCTGGACCCCTTAGTTAGATAAAGTAAGCTCCCTTATTAAAGAATAATCTTGGGTATAAGGTCTAGCGCTCTGGAGGTGTATTTATTAGGGCTGCACTGTATGTTTTAGTCGGGAATACCCATCACCAAACAGACAGGCACTTAGATCCGTGCCTACAATAAATCTAAATGTTACAGATTCCAACTAGAGGTGGTACAGCTGCTGCCACACTGTTGGTATTTCTGTTCCCCTAGTGTGAGGGGCTGATCAGCTCCCACATCTACTCATTGCTGCTCTACAGCACAGCAGCGAGTGTCAGGAGCCTCCCAACTGCCCCCCCACCACCTCCACCACCGCGGATCGGAACAATTGGGAGATATGTCAATGTTTACTTACGTAGCCCCAGCGGTGATGATTGTAGAGTAGGTAGGCTGTTCTGTTTCTTCTACAGGGGCTGTAGATCATCCCATCAAGGCGACTAGAGTGGGTGAGTGAGTAGACATTGGGTGAGTGTCTGTCCTGCTTTCTTGGTTAGCACCAGTTTGGTGATCCTTGCACAGGTGTGCAAGGTCCATGGTACACCTCAGCGTGAGAGCACTGTGTAGGTGACAACTGGGTGGCTGAGGATCGATGCCGATGATGATCATTCCCACATCTGGTGAGGATCGCAGTCACCCTTGACGTGTTCCCCTTACCTCTCGTGAGAGGGGAGAACACGTCTGTTTGTTTGTCCTGTAATCCCAGTGCCCTCTTCTTCCAAACGTCCGGTTACGGTGAAAGAGCCAAAGAACACGAAGCCACAGCTCAAGGCAGGGACGGATCTAGACTTTTCTTTTAGGGGGGGGGCGGTTTATTTATTCCTGACTCCTCCCCTACACTCATTACTCCTCCCACTTCCCATACCAACTGTCCATTAATGCTCTAAAGAGCATATAAAGCATTTCCAGCATGCACATGTGCTTCTTATGTAGCACACACAACCAGGCACATGTAACTACTAACACACTGATGGGCGGCACACACTGCCCAAGGTGGGGGTAACGGCATGTGATGATGGCAGATGGGGCTAGGGGCCCCAGGGAGACGGAGGATGGGTAGGGATGTCAGTGCAGCCACACACCATCACCTGGCAGCAGCCCCCACCTCATGTAAGTGGGCGTGGCTATGACTGTTAGGGGGGGCGTTCACCCCGTTCGCCCCCCCCCCCTGGATCCGGCCCTGGCTCAAGGTGAAAGCGGTGAGTACCATCTTAGGCCAACAGTACACAAAGCACTATGGAATGGGCTGGTGCTATATAAATAAACGTTAATACATAAGAAGAACTAAACATTTGTCACCCCCACTGTTACCAACGACGCATGCCCACTTAAATTGTTTCTCTCTTCATCCAAATTTGTTCTGCTTCCCTCAGATGTAACCATAAAGACGCGTGCTCAGCGTGATTCCGACACATGCGTAGTACAAAAAAGCATTGGTCAACTGCGGAAACATCAGCATGGCCCTTAGGGTCTAACCGGGATCAGCATTTCCCGCCGTTTCCGTCGCTCTGCTTAGAATAACAGTACAGCGCTTTGTGTCGAGTGTTTGTTATCTGTGGTTGTATGAAGACTAAGCAGCAAACTCCCTCTTTAATCATGTTCATTGTATGAAGCCGCTTTCTACCCACACAATGTCAGGAAAACTTTCCAGTGCATTGATACGAGCAGCCTAGCACACATTATTTGTTGCAGAGACTATCGTAATAGCATATTTCCTCCCCCTCTCTGCCTTGACACAATGTGAATGTGAGCTCACGCTACTGTACAGATTAATCTCACTTATTGGGTGTAAATAAATATAGTAGGAAACACACAGGAAACCCCACATTTAAACACTGACTTCTTTGATTATTTTATGGCTTAAAGAAACATGGTATCACACTTTGTAGATGGAACAGTAGATTTGGGGTAATTAGAGAAACTGCTTCTTGCCTCACTTCTCACCTAGGCGGTGGTCGCTGCTTTTCATTCCTCGCCGCAGCAAAGTCGTCTGGCAGGGAAGAGGAAGCCTCATTTTGAAACCAAGATGGCCAATTTGGAACCAGTCTAATGTGATACAGCAGTTTCACATCGGCCATCTTGGGTTCATAAAGAGGCTGCCTCTTCCCTGGGCGCCAGCTGAGATTTGACAGAGACCCTATAGGTAATGGTGGAAGCTGCCATAGGGAAATACTTGTGCACAATCTGTACATGCCTGTGACTTCAACCTATGTTAAATGTCTACAATATATGACTACTATGTTCTGGCCAGGCCACTTTACCACCCTTTTCTCCCCAAGACCCCTCTCCGCTATCAGGTCTGGACAT
Organism: Pseudophryne corroboree; assembly: GCF_028390025.1. Lineage (NCBI taxonomy): Eukaryota > Metazoa > Chordata > Amphibia > Anura > Myobatrachidae > Pseudophryne > Pseudophryne corroboree. The sequence goes on along the minus strand of NC_086455.1, from coordinate 169,859,839 downwards.
CCATGCTCAGAAGAGGCCTTGGAAGAGCAATGCAAAGGGACCTGGGTGGGTAGAGTGGTTTGGTGTGTTCCAAAGCAAATTTGGCTATGGCCTGGCAATACACAGGTTCTTGCCTTGATGAATTTATTATAATAATTGTTGTGCAATGTGTGAAAAAGTTGCCACCCCTGAACACTCTCCTTCCCCATACCTAGTCTGTATGATCACTCAGTCTAGAGCTCCAGACCTGTAAGGACATGGGTAGACCCAGGGGTGATTGGGACGGAAAATCAGCCACGGAAACTTATGGAAGCAGCCCTAATGGGTGTGGAGCCTGTTGAGGGGTGGCATCCCTCCTCGTAGGGCCTGATTTTGAGTTGGACACAGTTGAGGTCTTCCTTGCTTCTTTTGCTGCAGTTTTATCTGTGACTTGATGCTAATGATGCTACAATGCCCTACCTTGGTGTACATCCGTGGTTGCACCATTGTAATTTTCATCAGCCAAATGCTCGGTGCAGATCATCTGTCTGAGTACGCCCTCCAGTGTGAGCAATTAACCGTATCTATATGCAATCACTTTCAGTAACATGCCCGCACTACATTGGCCAACCCCTGTAATCACACAGGAATGCCCAACACATTTCTACTATACTTCTTGGTGCATGTGTCTGCAAGTCAGACGCAAGCACAGATGAAAAACATTGCACAAGAAAAAAATAATACACATTGGCCCCCACAGGAGAAAACACACACATTGGCCCCCACAGAACACAATGAAACAAATTGGCCTCCACAGGGAAACAAAATTTAATGTATAATATCGCTTTTGGTCTTACAATTTGTTTCAAATTTCCACCGCTGTTTGAAAGGCCCAGTGACATCGAGAGGTTTTATAATTCTTGGCTATAACATCTATATATTCATTTATTTATTAACATTTATGTAGCGCTAGCATATTCCATTGCACTTTCTTTCAAAGTTGGGTAGGGGTGGATTGGAAACGGAAAGGGGTGGGTTGGTTACTGTGGTGTATTGTGTGTAAGCGGCTCTACGGTGGTGTAACGTGTATAAGAGGCTCTACTGTGGTGTAACGTGTATAAGCGTCTCTACTGTGGTGTAACGTGTATAAGTGTCTCTACTGTGGTGTAACGTGTATAAGCGTCTCCACTGTGGTGTAACGTGTATAAGTGTCTCTTCTGTGGTGTAACGTGTATAAGCGTCTCCACTGTGGTGTAACGTGTATAATCGGCTCTACTGTGGTGTAACATGTATAAGTGTTCCTACTGTGGTGTAACGTTTATAAGCGGCTCTACTGTGGTGTAATGTATATAAGAGGTTCTACTGTGATGTAACGTGTATAAGCGTCTCTACTGTGGTGTAACGTGTATGAGCGGCTCTACTGTGGTGTGACATGTATTAGCGTCTCTACTGTGGCATAATGTGTATAAGCGGCTCTACTGTGGTGTAACTTATATAAGAGGTTCTACTGTGATGTAACGTGTATAAGCGTCTCTACTGTGGTGTAACGTGTATGAGTGGATCTACTGTGGTGTAACGTGTATAAGAGGCTCTTCTGTGGTGTAATGTGTATAACAGACTCTATACTGTGGTGTAATGTGTATAAGCAGCTCTACTGTGGTGTAACATGTATAAGCATCTCCTCTGTGGTGTAACGTGTATAAAAGGCTCCACTGTGGTGCAACATGTGTAAGCGTTCCTACTGTTGTGTAACGTGTATAAGCAGCTCTACGGTGGTGTAACATGTATAAGAGGCTCTACTGTGGTGTAATGTGTATAACAGACTCTACTGTGGTGTAACGTGTATAAGCGGCTCTACTGTGGTGTAACGTGTATAAGCATCTCTACTGTGGTGCAACGTGTATAAGTGTCTCTACTGTGGTGTAATGTGTATAAGTGTCTCTTCTGTGGTGTAACGTGTATAAGTGTCTCCTCTGTGGTGTAACGTGTATAAGTGGCTCTACTGTGATGTAACATGTATAAGCGTTCCTACTGTGGTGTAACGTTTATAAGCGGCTCTACTGTGGTGTAATGTATATAAGAGGTTCTACTGTGATGTAACGTGTATAAGCGTCTCTACTGTGGTGTAACGCGTATGAGCGGCTCTACTGTGGTGTAACATGTATAAGCGTCTCTACTGTGGCATAACGTGTATAAGCGGCTCCTCTGTGGTGTAATGTGTATAAGCGGGTCCACTGTGGTGTAACGTGTATGTGTCTCTACTGTGGTGTGGCGTTACCAGTGCTGAAAGTAGGGTGGTACGGGGTAGTACAGAGTACCATTAAGAAATATGGTCGTACCACCAGCCCACCGCTAGGGCATAATTTGTCAGGGGCACTTTTCTGTAAAATGGTGTCAGTGGCTTAATTATGTGTGGCATAATACATAATAGGCATTACGGTGTGTGGTACAATATGTAATAGGCATTACGGTGTGTGGTATAATATATAGTAGGCATTACGGTGTGTGGCATAATACATAATAGGCATTACGGTGTGTGGTATAATATGTAATAGGCATTACGGTGTGTGTGGCATAATGTGGCCATGCCCCTATTGTCATGTAGCCACTCCCATAGGTTTGTGTGACCACGCACCCTCATGACACATGACCACACCCATTTTTACTATCAGTACCACTAAGAAAAAATGTCTACTTGCACCACTGGGTGTATCATGTATAAGGGGCTCTCCTGTGGTGTAGCATGTATATTGGGCTCCACTGTGCGGTGTAATGTGAATTGATCCTATTCTGCGGTCACGTCCCTTCCCCATGAAGCCACGCCCCTATATATTATGCTGAGGGGCACCAAAATATATGTTCACATACAAAAAAATTAGGCACGGGCCGGCCCTGAGTACAAGTGTAATATGGGTAGCTGTTCATACTGTAGATTCAATGCGACTGAACAAACTAACTCCTGTAATTCAAAAATAGACAGACAGTGCCTGGAAGAGACACAGTGTGGTCCAAGTGTAGATGAGCATTTAGCAGCTGCCAGATCATGTAACGTCCTGCTGGTTTAGTGGTCCCATGTGGAGTGTTCAGACACTGCAGTCACTCACGTCACATCAGTTTTACTCAATTTACTTTATCCTCAGCGGAGCTGACCGCACAGCAACTTGTAATACACTAGAAGAATGTGCTCTGAATAGTGCAGCAGGCTACCAAGTGTGAGATATTACACAGAAATACAGTAAGCAATACTCTACATGTGTACCTGTAATGTGCACGCTCACAGGTCAATAGACAAGAGATGTGTACTGTTCAGCAGATTTATGATCGCTAGGTTATACCGGGGCGGCCAACTGCATTTAAACAATAAGTATAACATTTTCTTGCAGATAGAGAAGAAAAAAATCAAAGCCCCAAAAATTATTACATTACTATATTCACCATGCTAACATAATGGGACTGAATAGTTTTACAAACTCCTTATTTTCAGGGCCGAATTTAGGGGTCAAGCCGCCCCTAGGCACATTATTGCCCCCCCCCCCCCCCCTCTTCATCACATCATTGTTCCCTTGATTTTGTGGGCCAGTCCAGACCAGATGCCTCGACACCCCCAAAGCAGCCATAACCTCCTGGACCACAGTTTACTGCCCATTGTCTTACCCTCATCATTTGCTAAAAAAAATAAAAAAAGATATAAAATTATATATATATATATATATATATATATATATATATAAAGGTAGCAAAGAAGAGGCGGCACTCAGAGGCTGTAGTAGTCAAAGTTATATTCAACTCATATAGATCCCAACGTTTCGGGGTGCTTACGCCCCTTGTCAAGGTGAACAATGAAGAAACAAAATCAGTTACATACCTTATAAACCAAAGAAACCCAGCCAAGTGCAGCAGCGCGCGCCCGGCTGTGCGCTCCGGCGTCTCCTCCGTTTTCCTGCTTAGGGCGTCATCAAGTCGCGTCTGGTTGCCATGGCGACCCTCGATGCCTGACCGGCCGGGCTGCGGCGCTACAAGTAAAACAAAAGCGTGAAGCATAATATACAGATATCCTCCACCGCAGTAAAAGAAACCATAAGCAGCACTAATAGTCCATTATGCTAAATGTTTAGGGCTGCAGCCGGACGCATCAACACAGGCAGGGAAAACAAAAAATACCCCTAAGACATAGCGGTGGCTAACCCAACCATGTAGACGTCACCACTATAAATATGGTTAATGCACGTGGGTTTTATATCCCACACAAAACCTGAACTAGGTAATAACATTAAACCTGTGAATAATGCGTCCTGCTGACGCCCCTCATACAACTATAACGTGACTTTAGATAATAGCTTGCAGTCCTATTTGAAGATATTCCAGCTCATTTTTTCATTGAGCCCATTTGGATTGGTAGTATTGAGCTCAAAAATCCACTTGGCTTCTAATTGTAGAAGCCTACCGTCCCTATCTCCTCCTCTGATATGTTTAGGGACTTGGTCGATGATGATTAAATGTCGAAGATCCCCCATAGAATGCTGGGCCGCGGCGAAATGTCTCGCCACCGGTTGCTCTGAGTCCTTGCCTGCCAGTGCCTGTTTAATAGCAGATCGATGAAGCTCCATCCGTTCTCTCAGGGTTCGGATTGACTTTCCCACATAATGCAGCCCACAGGGCATCTGATCAGGTAAATGATATGCGTTGTAGTGCACGTAAGAACAAAATTAATTCTATAAACCTTATCGCTATGTGGATTCCTGAAGTTAGAGCCGGTGGTCATATTTTCACAGGTAGTGCATTTAATGCACTTATAGCACCCGTTTTTTCTTCCTAGAAACGTAGTGCTAGATGATCTCTGCTTGGTCGCTTCTGCCTGGAACCCTGTGATATCAGTGTGCACAATGCGGTCTTTGATGTTATTACGCCGTGAATAACACATCATGGGCCTTTTATTTTTAAGCGTATGAAGCGCTCTATCCGAAGATACTATCGGCCATAGAGCCCTGGTGGCTCTCTGAACTACGGGGCTAGAGGTGTTGTACCTAGAGATAAAAGGGATGGTTGGCTTCTGCTGACGTGTCGATGGCGTAAGAAGGGACTCCCTGGGTAACTGAAGAACCTCTGCCTTATGTTTCAACAGGAGGGGACGATCATAGCCCCTTTCCAGAAATTTCGCAACCATGACATCTAGTTCCCTATCCAATGTGTCGCGGTCACTGATGATACGTGAAACCCTAATCATTTGGGAGCGTGGTAGTCCTTCCTTTAGTGACCTAGGATGATGACTATTGGCTCTGAGGAGGGTGTTTCTATCGGTGGGCTTTCGGTAAAGACCTGTATGCAGCTTACCCTCATGGATTGTAACCTGGACGTCTAGATAATTTAACGAACTACTGCTGGTCTGAAAAGTATATTTAATACTAGACGGTCTCGCATTGATGGTATTCATGAGTTGATTGAAGCTTTCAGTACCCCCAGTCCATAAAATAAACAGGTCATCAATAAAACGCGTGAACAGCAAAATATTGCCTGAAGTAGCATCGTCACTGAAGAACGCTTCTTCCTCCTCCCTGAACATGAAAACATTGGTGAACGATGGGGAGACATTGCTCCCCATCGCACACCCCGTCTTCTGACGGTAAAAATTTACCGTTGAATAAAAAGTAGTTTTTTTCCAATGTCATCCGGAGGAGTTCCAGAAATAACGTGATGTTAAGGGCTTCCATTTTTTCTTTCACCAGGAAATCTCTCATGGACTTTAAGCCAGCTTCATGGGGGATACTAGTGTAAAGACTAATTACGTCTACCACACATATCAAGGTACCTTCTGGGACCTGTCCAATCCTGCCGAGACGGTTGAGGAAGCTGGTGGTATCCTTTATAAAGTACTTGTGCTTAAGGATTAACGGTTGCAGAATCCCATCCAGGAAGATGGATACAGGTTGGAAAACTGAATCTCTTGCGGATATAATAGGCCTCCCCGGTGGTGTCAGGGGATTTTTATGCATTTTTGGGACTGTGAAGAAATTTGGTACTAGGGGGTGTGTCTGTGTCAAAGCCTTATGTAATTTTTGTGTTAATTTGCCGTCGGCGACGGCTACATCCAAAGTGCTCTTGAGGGCCTTTTGGTATTCGATAGTTGGATCTGAACCTAGCTCTTCGTAGGTGGCATCGTCAGCCAGCTGGCTGCGAATTTCATTAATATAATAGTCCAGATCTAAGACCACTACCCCACCCCCTTTGTCCGCCGGGCGGATAATGATGTCCCTATAGTCCCCCAATTTCTTACGTGCGCTACAACGCATATCATTTACCTGATCAGATGCCCCTGTGGGCTGCATTATGTGGGAAAGTCAATCCGAACCCTGAGAGAACAGATGGCGCTTCATCGATCTGCTATTAAACAGGCACTGTCTGGCAGGCAAGGACTCAGAGCAACCGGTGGCGAGACATTTCGCCGCGGCCCAGCATTCTATGGGGGATCTTCGACATTTAATCATCATCGACCAAGTCCCTAAACATATCAGAGGAGGAGGTAGGAACGGTAGGCTTCTACAATTAGAAGCCAAGTGGATTTTTGAGCTCAATACTACCAATCCAAATGGGCTCAATGAAAAAATGAGCTGGAATATCTTCAAATAGGACTGCAAGTTATTATCTAAAGTTACGTTATAGTTGTATGAGGGGCGTCAGCAGGACGCATTATTCACAGGTTTAATGTTATTACCTAGTTCAGGTTTTGTGTGGGATATAAAACCCACGTGCATTAACCATATTTATAGTGGTGACGTCTACATGGTTGGGTTAGCCACCGCTGTGTCTTAGGGGTATTTTTTGTTTTCCCTGCCTGTGTTGATGCGTCCGGCTGCAGCCCTAAACATTTAGCATAATGGACTATTAGTGCTGCTTATGGTTTCTTTTACTGCGGTGGAGGATATCTGTATATTATGCTTCACGCTTTTGTTTTACTTGCAGCGCCGCAGCCCGGCTGGTCAGGCATCGACGGTCGCCATGGCAACCAGACGCGACTTGATGACGCCCTAAGCAGGGAGACGGAGGAGACGCTGGAGCGCACGGCCGGGCGGGCGCTGCTGCACTTGGCTGGGTTACTTTGGTTTATAAGGTATGTAACTGATTTTGTTTCTTCATTGTTCACCTTGACAAGGGGCGTAAGCACCCCGAAACGTTGGGATCTATATGAGTTGAATATAACTTTGACTACTACAGCCTCTGAGTGCCGCCTCTTCTTTGCTACTTTTGAATCATCCACACAGGAGGGCACCGGAGCAACGTCATTTTTAAGGTGGGAGTGCCGGTCCATAGTGACTTATATATATATATATATATATATATAGAGAGAGAGAGAGAGAGAGAGAACACATAAAACCCGGCACTCCACCTATATTGTAGCCAGTCTTGGTGCCCTCACAGCGGATAAATAGACAGTAGTAGTAGTGCGGCACTCAAAAACATTTTGCATCAAGAAATAAAACTCACGGACACCGCGGTCACTGAATTCAGTGACCGCGGTGTCCGTGAGTTTTATTTCCTGATGCAAAATGTTTTTGAGTGCCGCACTACTACTACTGTCTATATATATATATATATATATTGTAATGAAGACAACAAAAGTGGGAAATCCGCTATTGCTTATTTTTAGACATTAAACCCCTCTCTTGATTTGACCGTTTTCACGTTTTTATATGTTGCACAATTAAACATAAAGGGGGAGATTCAATTGTTTGAAAAGTCAGTTGGCTGTCTTTTTTCCCCCCTATCTAATAGACAGGAAAAAAACAGACACCCAACTGACTTTTCAAACATTTGAATTCCCCCCATTATGTGAACTTGGACCATCTTGTCTCTGAACTTGGGAGGGTTTACAATCTGCAAATATATATGGAGAAATGTCTCTCTGGCTAATCTTGCCAACACGACCACACCCATTCCATGCACTCCAGAGTGTATAGGGTTCAGAGTGGTATCAAATACCTCCTTGAATTTTCTATAACTTAATGTCCTGAGGACAGCAAAATATCTTTTCGGGTGAGAACAAACTAGAGACTCCCTTGAGTGGTCTTACTGTAGATTCAGCAATCACTCAGTTCCAAAAATCCTCTTGTCTTGACCATCATTGGGTCTAAGGACATAGCTCTCCTGATTAAGTGTAGTCCTCTCAGTGGTCTCACACTCCAAATACCAACTGTCTCTTAATGGCTAATTTATCTTGAAATAGCAATCTAGATACTTCTTCAGTGGGATGACCTCTTCTGCAGGTAGGTTATTCCCAAGTAAGATACTTAATAGACTTGCCAATTTTCAAGTATGGTGGTACATACTTCTGAAATACCCTAAGAACCCTAGGTAAGTTCTGAGATCCTTCAGATTGGCGGGGATGGGCAAGTTGTAAACTTTGATCTGCCTGGGTCAGTAGATTTTCCCTATCTTCTGACTATGGGCCTTCTTACTATAGGCAGTATGAAGTCCAATTTCCTAGGCACATACTGTATACTCACTGTGTGTGTCTGCTGCAGTTACCCCAGACTGAAGCCATGGAAATTGATCATGGTGAGAGTGGTACTGTGTGTCACAATCCTGATTAAAATCATAACATTTGGTGACTTACCTCTGCCATCTGTCCTATATCCTGCATGTTTTCTGCTCACTGGGAATACAGCTCTCCAGTACCATGAACTTGCTAACGAGTGGCATCTGTGCTGATTAACCTTCTGTGTGAATACTGAATTCAGAAAGTCTCCCCATGCTGTGCCTACACAGCATTGTCCATGTTATCATTATATTACATGCCTTCCTGACTCCAGTGGTCACCAGATATGGTCTCCGCTGACCCTGCGGCCATTACTATTTCCATATGGTCCCACAACACTGGAGTTCCCTCCAAAACCAGTTATGGACGTCGCCATGACAGTCTCCACGTCTGGATGAGCGGATCATTCATTAAGCCAGCCCGATTCTGTCCACTGCGCTCGAGACCGAACCCAGTGTCCAGTACTAGTCCGGGTCCACAAACAAACTCAGCCGTGACACTGTGCACAGGATATACGTGTAGGGAAAGGAAGGCAATGAGTGTATTAGCCTAGGTCATCTGAAACCTTTAATCGTGTCCTGGCCACCAATGAAGCAGAAAAACCCTCACACAGTATCCTGTCAGGGCCACAGATTAGTAAATTGTGATGTCACTAATATCTATACTGCTGTGATAAGCGGCAATACAGATTCTTAGTTAGCACCTTCTCTAGATATATATAGACCCCTTAGATGTTAACCTGGAATATCCAAGTGTGCAATTCTGTCCAGTGTAAATGCCGCTGTGTAGCTTGGTCTCTGCAGCAGTTATATGCCCACTAGTGGGCAGTTCCTGCATGGCTCTATTTGCACAGGGATGTCAGGTATCAGGAAAGCAGAGTGTTGCGTCAGACCGCTAGAGAGAGCGAGATTATCATACAGAGAGTGTGGTAAGTACAAATTCAGGAGTTTTTAAAACATCATGTAACTTCAATTTTTCAAATTTTTCAGGGTTGTTATATGTATAAAAAAAAAGCTCCAGAATTGAAAATGCACATCTTGTGCCCGATAGATGGCATTGCCTACAGAAGCCTATGGGTTTCTTTCCACAGTGCACCCCCGGAGAGGGATCCCTCTCCTTTCCCTCATGGAAGGATCCCTCTCCTTTCCCCCGTGGAAGGATCCCTCTTCTTTCCCTCGTGGAAAGATCCCTCTCCTTTCCCTCATGGAAAGATCCCTCTCCTGTCCCTCGTGGAAGGATCCCTCTCCTTTACCTCGTGGAAGGATCCCTCTCCTTTCCCTCGTGGAAGGATCCCTCTCCTTTCCCTCGTGGAAAGATCCCTCTTCTTTCCCTCGTGGAAAGATCCCTCTCCTTTCCCTCGTGGAAGGATCCCTCTCCTTTCCATCGTGGAAAGATCCCTCACCTTTCCCCATGGAAGGATCCCTCTCCTTTCCCCCGTGGAAGGATCCCTCTCCTTTCCCCCGTGGAAGGATCCCTCTCCTTTCCCCCGTGGAAGGATCCCTCTCCTTTCCCCTGTAAAAGGATCCCTCTCCTTTTCCTCGTGGAAGGATCCCTCTCCTTTCCACCGTGGAAGGATCCCTCTCTTTTCCCCCATGGAAGGAACCCACTCCTTTCCCCATGTGGAATGATCCCTCTCCTTTCCCCCGTGGAATGATCACTCTCCTTTCCCCTGTGGAAGGATCCCTCTCCTCTCCCATGCATGCAATAAGGGGCGGGATGTATCGCATAGTAAATATAATACATGACACATCCTGCCCAAAGTCTGTTTCACAGTGGACAGAAAATGATTTGGAAATGCACAATTGCACTTTTGAGGCATAAATCTTGTGTGATTTATTTCCAGGCAGTGAGTTTGATCACACGATAAGCACTGTGCAATGGTGCATGCTCTGTCACCAAACATACCCAGCTATGAGCAGCGCCAGCTGATTTACAGCCATACGCCATTCAGTTGCATCTCCCCTTGTGGTTGAATGAGTGTAACCAGGTGGCGATGGGGCTCTTGCACGCAGTCGAAATGGGGGAATTGCGGCCTAGGCTGGGATGAGCATACGCAGTGATCCGTCTGATTTCGGAAGGATCTCCTGCACCACATGTAGTGATGCAGGCTACAAGGAGGTGGATGAGAGCGGTGCAGCTGCTTGGATGCATTCATTTTCCATGCGCGCAAAGCGACTAACTCATGTGCAAATCCGAGCCAGCCTTAGTGAGCTCAGGACGTGCTTCATTCAGTCACAAAGACATAACATTTTGCACGTTATCCTATAAATATGTAACACAGAGAAAAAGCTATGTGAGACCTGATTTGTACTATATAATGATCATGCCTATGTCTCTGAGCCATCTGCCTCCATTCAGCATGATTCATAAAGGAATATTACAGGGGGGAAGCTGTATAATATATATGTTCTCCGCCAGTTTCATGTCACGGATAAGAAGTGGCATTGTCATCTTTGTTGCAATCAGAATACAAATCCAGCAGTTAGTAGATGTAATTATATGAGATCACGAGGAACGGGAATTGCAGGGAAGAGTGCTGGTTTTTCACACATTGTACAGCGGATTGAAATAGAAGAGGAACGTTCACAGTGTCCCATAATATCTCTCATTACAGCAATTCAGTGATCACCGGATTTGCGCTTAAAGAGGAACCAAAGCAGCAGTAATCAGCCAGTGTAGCTACTTTATCAAATGAAAGGATTTCTACTTTTGATGTGCAGAGTTACGTTATTCTGCTATAGACTGACCCAATGCTAAGGATTCAGGGGGTCATTCCAAGTTGATCGCTCGCTAGCTACTTTTTGCAGTGCTGCGATCAGATAGTCGCCGCCTATAAGGGAGTGTATTTTCGCTTTGCAAGTGTGCGAACGCTTTTGCAGCCGAGCGGTACAAAAAAGTTAATTGCAGTTTCTGAGTAGCCCAGAACTTACTCAGCCGCTGCGATCACTTCAGCCTGTCCGGTCCCGGAATTGACGTCAGACACCCGCCCTGCAAATGCTCAGACACGCCTGTGTTTTTCCAACCACTCCCAGAAAACGGTCAGTTGACACCCACAAACGCCCTCTTCCTGTCAATCTCCTTGCCATCGGCCGTACGAATGGATTCTTCGTTAAATCCATCGCATGCGAATTAGTGACCTGATTGCTGCGCTGTGAAAAACGGCAGCGTGCAATCAGGTCGGAATGACCCCCTCAATCATTGGGAGAATTGTAGGCTTGACCATACTCTGCTTGTGAGAATGGATAGACAGTAGCTTAGATATTTCAGGGACTATAGAAATTGTACGGTTCCACTAAAAGACAAAGAAACCGCGTTGCTGTGTCTCGCTGAGACAATAAATCCAATATCATAGTATATTTATTCATACATAAAGATAACAATAAACATATAAAAAGTAAACATCATATATGCACACATAACATCCCAGCAGTAATAAGAGAACTTCATGTAGCAATATAAACTAATTGTAACAATTAGAGATTAAGAGGCTGATTTATCACCAGCCGCATCCAAGGATGGTCCAAGGATGTGGATGGCACGTGATAAAATCGACCCACTCCGCACTGCGATAATTGATTACATTGCATGGATGTATCAATTATTGCATGTAGGGACAGAGCTTATGAGAAAAATACCCTGATGTCCTGCTATGCATGCACTACCACTGCCACCGCCACTACCGCCACCATCGGATCGACCTCCCCATCGCGACTACGCGCCGTGGACCCCCCTCCCCCAGGTAAATATACTTACTAGTTCAGGGAGCCGGTGATCACTGGCGAGCATCAGATCCTCTGTACTGCTGTGACGCCCGATGCTGTAAAGTGAGCTGCCGTTTTGCAGCATCACTTTACTACACCGGGGGTCACAGCAGCGCACAGGAGGTCCCGATGACCGCCAGCTACACCGAAGGACCGATCACCGGCTCCTGGGACTAGTAAGTATGTGGTTTTTTTTTACTTTATTATTTTTTCTACCAGTGATCAGCTTGTGTGTCGGACACACAGAGCTGATCACCGGAGCACGGTCCCCGCACAGCTTTCTCTGCCAGGGGGGATCTCACAATGATCCCTGTGATAACTGGAGCTGGTGTAATTATCACAGGACACACTGCAGGTTTTTTTTCACATTTTTTTTTTTTTAATTCGGCCCAGATCGCATTTCCCATTATAAGTACAGGAAATGTGATCTGATTACTAAAAAAAACAAAGTGAATTAAAGGGTTTGGAGTAGTTTTTCATGAAAACTGCTCCAAAATCTCATTAATATATTTAAATGGTACTAAAATAATGTGAAAACAGAAAACACCCTTTTTCACATTTTTTTTTGTTAGTAAAAATGTTAATAAAAATGCCCCTATATCTCTCCCAGCCAGTGTTTGCAATAAATAACTGTTCATTTGCAATGCTCACATGTATATACCGTTTGTTATTGTAAGAGCAGTCTCTCCAAAGTGTTATTTTTTAATATTCTCTCATATGGTACTGCATTATGCCCGGTCTTTATAAGACTACAGTATACTGTAGCAATGCAAGAATATAATAAATAATATGTAAACCCACTTGTAGGGCTCCAATTCTCATTCCAGCCACACTAGGGGGGCAGATGTATTAAGACTGGAGAAGCGATAAACCAGTGATAAGTGCAAGGTGATAATGCACCAGCCAATCAGCTTCAATATGTAAATTGACAGTTAGACACTGATTGGCTGGTGCGTTATCACCTTCCACTTATCACTGCTTTATCACTTCTCCAGGCTTAATAGACCCGCCCCTAGGAGATGAAAATTCTCAGCCAGCCAACATCTCATTGGCTGCCATTACATACCATCACAGCGGATAGTCCCAAAGGGTCTGTGGGTCACCCCAATATAAGTCTCTTGTCACCTGAAGATGTCTTTCCTGCAGTGAGCTGCGCTGACCTGTAATGATCCTGGATGTCTCAGTTTCAAACAGGGAATTAGTAGCCGCAGCTTCTCGGCCTTTTGGCTAAGATCAAGTGTAGTACCTGCTCGAGGGAAACACTTGGTGGAGTACCTGTTCTAACACTAGGAGCATGAGAGGTCCCTAGTGTGGAATGGAGAAACACCTTGTGAAATACCAGGCTGGGGAAGGGGGACTGGCGTTGGTCAAGAGTGGAGAAAAACTGGGCTTAGTATCCACTGTCCTTTCTTAGGGGATTGCGCCACTTGCGTGGAGAACGGCCTGGTCTAGTATCTACTCTCGTACTGAGGGTTGGTCCTTTACCCTGGCATGGAGTGGGTATAAGGCTTGATCTGGCTGGAGGTCGGGAGCAGCCTGAAGCCCGAAGTGCTATGTGCCCCTCATGCTGGAAGAGCCAGGGGTGCCTGAAAATGCACTGGTGATCTGCCACACCATGTACTAGTACGGCAGTTTTGCACTGAGCACCTCAACCTTCCTGTCTGCACCCACTTTCCTTTGCCCTGACCTTTTGGCTAGGGCAAGGATAATTTTTACTTTCCCCCCGGCCTTCGGGCTGGGGCATATTTATTTATTTATTCACGTGTGTTGCACTTTTTGGCACTACACTGCACTTTTTGGTATTTTTTGGGTGTTTGTCACAGTTTTGTTGGGGTTTAGGTGCGATCCTTATGGGCCTCCCTCTCCCCTAGTTATCGAGGCCCTCACCTTTTGGGTAGGGCTGGAGACTGTTTTGTTCCCCAAGGGGAAGCTTCAGCCAACCCTGGAGATACTCGAGGGTCCCTCTGCACTTTGGCAAGGAGGGACCCACAGACCCTTTTTCCCCTCAGTAGGCCATCTGGCTCTGAGGGACTGGGGAGTAACGGGGCCCTTCTCCTTTTGGAGAGGATCCAAGTACCTACGCCCCCAGCACGTTTTTTTGCACAGACCACTGGGTGATGAAGCTACGCACGTCGGGCTTCAAGAAAAAAAAAGAAAAAAAATTAGTAGCCGCAGCAGCTCCAGGAATCACACAGCAAAAAGGTTTGCAGCTGATTGCAGAGATTGTTAATTAGTCTAGTGTGGCAAATTGGAAATACTTGGAGTCAGATCACCATGGCATAGAAGACACACATGTAGAGAGCACCTATGTGGCCTTTTTACAGCTGGATTTATTACAATATCCAAGTCTTGTTATGTCCTTTAGAGCAACAATAGGAGAGCAGTTTTTGAGATACAGTAAACTGCTGTGGCCAAGGATTCCACCCAAGACTGTTTGTCTACGCCTGCGTCTTTCAAATACACCTTGCTTTCACCGCCAGTGTAAGGTTTGCTCATTCCCTTACACCATTTTGCTCAGGAGTATAGGCAATGATCAATTGATGCTCCTTTTTCATATTTTCTTTAGAAGAATTCCGCTTCTCTGTTGAGATATTCTCTACCATCATCAGATCTCATGGTCTTGATTCTGTACCAGTTTGATTGTCTACCAGCCTCTTGTATTCTGCAATCTTTATTCTCTGATGAAGTACACGTGTCATCCTTCTGAAGTCATCTGCAAAAGTCACGTAGTATCTGTATCCACTTATTGACATTACTTCCATTGGACCACACACATCTGAGTGTACTATCACAAGTGGTTTTGAACAATGCACGTCAAATGTATTCTTCTCATGAGACCCCCATCCTGATATACTAGCTGCAGTACTATCCTCATGTCTCGTTGATGTATTCCCACGTGTGCTGCTCCACATACAGACAAATAATGCCAACGACCCTCTCATCTGGGTTAGGAACTGCATCAAAGTCTATTGTAACCATCTACAATCTTTCCTGCTTTAGTTGCATTTCCTTAGTAAATTTCCATGCATTGTAAAATTCTGCACGTTTTAGCTTAATAACCCCCATTATGGGTGTGCTCTGTTCTATTAGAGCTGTGTCTCTATTACCCCTTTCACACCACACAAATACCCCGATATTGACCCAGTATATTTCCGTGTCGACACAGATTGCTGTGCGGTGTGAAAGGGGCCATGATGAAATCGCCTGACCCGGTAATTCAACCCCGTGAATAAAGCAGTGTTATTCCCGGGTTAAACCTGGTCAGGTGTAGTGTGAACGGGTTGCCGGTCGATGCGACCGGGGACCCGTTCACTGCATAGGGAGGGGCAGCGCGTAGATGATCTCATCTCCCAGCACCACCTCCGCCCCTGATGACGACGACGACGCCTCCGCCCCCGATGGCAACCCAACCCAGCATATTGCCGGGTCAGGGAAGCCAGTGTTAGGATACATTGCCGGGTCGAACCAGGGAAGGACCCGTTTCCAATTGCGATGTGCAAGCGGTATATGTGTAACCAAGATGGCGCCTCTGTGCCGCTCTCGTGTCAGTGATACTTTATACTATGTGCCTGAGTGCTTTTAATCTGCGTGTCTGGAATACTTTATACTGCTTGTCTTGGTGCCTGGGCCCATGACCTGATGGTAATATGCGTGTACGTGCGGTGGTATGGCGGAGTAGTGTACACACCAGAGGAATGTGTCTGAACCAAAGAGAAGTGTAGTACGGCTGTACTCACTGAGTTTACACTGGTTAAGGCATGAGCGGAGCTTGTAGCAGAGCGGAGTTTGTAGCAGAGCGGAGTTTGTAGCAGAACGGGGTTGTAGCAGAGCGGCGTTGTAGCAGAGCGGCGTTGTAGCAGCTCACCAGACTGTATACAAGATTCGGGTAGCAGTGCCAGGGGTGGAACTACTGGCGGGGCAGGCAGTGCATTGCACTGGGGCCCCGCCGCACTCAAGGGCCCAAAGCCGCCGGCCGGCATTACATGAATGAGTCACAATGACTCGTTGTATGTCATGCCGCAGCCGCACACCAGCGCTCCCGTGACCCGTCCGTCATAAGGAACGATTCTGGCCACCCGCACACGAAGGAGGGAGGAGGGTCCGTCCCTCCCTCCCTCATATACAAACAGGTCACAGTCTCTCAGTGAAGGAGAGAGCCGCAGCAGCGCTTTGTTACTGGTGGAGGCGCTGCTGCTGCTGCTCCTCTGCTTCACTATAGGCTGTCTCTGAGAACAGCCTATAGGGAAGCAGAGGGGCAGCAGCAGCAGCGCCTCCACCAGTAACACAGCGCTGCTGCGGCTCCCTCCTTCACCTCCCTCCTCCTTCTTCTCTACTGCCCGGGAAGCTGCACCGAGGAGCCTGAGCCAACAGAGAGGGTAAGTATAATTCTTCTTTCTTTCTTTCTTTCTTTCTTTCTTTCTTTCTTTCTTTCTTTCTTTCTGTCTCTTTCTTTTTTTATTTGTTGGGACTGCCTGCCGCAATGTGTAAAAAGGGGGGACTGCCTGCCGCTATGTATAAAAATGGGGAATCTGCCTGCCGCAATGTAAAAATGGGGAATCTGCCTGCCGCAATGTAAAAATGGGGAATCTGCCTGCCGCAATGTGTAAAAAGGTAGAATCTGCCTGCCGCTATGTGTAAAAAGGGGGGACTGCCTGCCGCTATGTATAAAAATGGGGAATCTGCCTGCCGCAATGTAAAAATGGGGAATCTGCCTGCCGCAATGTAAAAATGGGGAATCTGCCTGCCGCAATGTGTAAAAAGGTAGAATCTGCCTGCCGCTATGTGTAAAAAGGTAGAATCTGCCTGCCGCTATGTGTAAAAAGGTAGAATCTGCCTGCCGCTATGTATAAAAATGGGGAATCTGCCTGCCGCTATGTATAAAAATGGGGAATCTGCCTGCCGCTATGTGTAAAAAGGTAGAATCTGCCTGCCGTAATGTGTAAAAAGGGCACGCTATCTGCCGTTATGTGTAAAAGTGTATGGTGTCTGCCGTAATGTGTAAAAAGTGCACGCTGTCTGCCGTAATGTGTAAAAAGTGCACGCTGTCTGACGCTATGTGTAACGAGGGCACGCTGTCTGCCATTGTGTAAAAAGTGTATGCTGTCTGCCGCTATGTGTAACGAGGGCACGCTGTCTGCCATTGTGTAAAAAGTGTATGCTGTCTGCCGCTATGTGTAACGAGGGCACGCTGTCTGCCGTTATGTGTAAAAAGTGCACGCTGTCTGCCGTTATGTGTAAAAAGGGGAATCTGTTCGCTGTAAGGAGTAAAAGGGTCTCTACCTGGTGTAGTAGTGTTACTGTGCGGCGTAATTTGAAGAATGGAGACTACTGTGCACCGTTTTATGAATTGGTATTATTTTGTGGACACACCCCTTCCCCACGAAGCCACGCCACTATGTATTTTTGCGCGCGCCTACGGCGCGCACTGCCCGTGGGGTGGACTTGGATGGGATGGGGGGGGGCCCAAAGCATTTTGTTGCACCTGGGCCCACCGCTTGCTTGTTCCGCCACTGAGCAGTGCAGAATGCTAGAATAGCAGAAATACAGGTATAACTGTCAGATCTCTCTGAGCTAAGAAGGAGACAAACATCTCCAGCTATGTCACTCTACACAGTAACAAGATGCTGCAGCACAGTAGTAACTCCGGTGTCCATCTTGGTTAGGGAATGAAGCATCCCTTGAAGTATCATATTGGGGTATGCACAGAAGCCAGGGGCGGATCCAGAAGAAAATGAAAGGGGGGGCACCATGATAGGGGAGCGGTAATAGTTATATTTACATGCACCTAAGGCACGTGTGCTCCCAGATAAGGGGTGTGGTATCACAGGGGGCGTGGACTCACAGAATACGCCATCAGGTAATGATTGGCTGTAGGAGCGCATCCTGGTTTATTGCCAATGTTTCAACCTGATGAAAAGGCTGATTGGGCCTTGAAATGTTGGTCACCTGTTCCATTAGTTATGGGAGCCTGTAAGGCACCCCAGCACAATATAATTATTATAGTGTTTAATTGGTGGTGGCAGGTGCAGCATACCTTGTTTTGGGCACTGCACTGAGACTCAGACTGCAGGACCCATCTTTGATTAGCAGAAGCAGCCAGCTGGATCTCCAACAAGCAGCATAAGACATCTGCAGGACAGCCCTGTCACATCACACAGCATAAGACATCTGCAGGACAGCCCTGTCACATCACACAGCATAAGACATCTGCAGGACAGCCCTGTCACATCACACAGCATAAGACATCTGCAGGACAGCCCTGTCACAATCACACAGCATAAGACCAGTGGCAAACGCAGGATTTGCATGGGGGGGGGTTTCCAGAACTGGGTGGAGCCAAGCACGGGGGTGGGGACTGAGGTGACCCAGTATATGCTGGGTCCGTAAAACTAGTGTGTCTGTGTGTATATATACATACCTCCCAACTTTTCATATCTGGAAGGAGGGACACACGTGCG